>NC_047090.1:191784875-192088209 GCF_902459505.1 Geotrypetes seraphini | reverse complement strand
CGAAATTGATCTTTACATAGTAACATAGTAAATGACGGCAGATAAAGACCCGAATGGTCCATCTAGTCTGCCCAACCTGATTCAATTTAAATTTTTAAATTTTTTTCTTTTTAGCTATTTCTGGGCAAGAATCCAAAGCTTTATCCTGTACTGTGCTTGGGTTCCAACTGCCGAAATCTCTGTTAAGACTTACTCCAGCCCATCTACACCCTTCCAGCCATTGAAGCCCTCCCCAGCCCATCCTCCTCCATAAGAACATAAGAATTGCCACTGCTGAGTCAGACCAGTGGTCCATCATGCCCAGCAGTCCGCTCACGCGACGGCCCTCTGGTCTAAGACCAGCACCCTAACTGAGACTAGCCCTACCAGCGCACGTTCTTGTTCAACAGAAACATGTCTAACTTTGTCTTGAATCCTTGGAGGGTGTTTTCCCCTATAACATCCTCTGGAAGGGCGTTCCAGCTTTCTACCACTCTCTGGGTGAAGAAAAACTTCCTTACGTTTGTACGGAATCTATCCACTTTCAACTTTAGAGAGTGCCCTCTTGTTCTCCCTACCTTGGAGAGGGTGAACAACCTGTCCTTATCTACTAAGTCTATCCCCTTCAGTACCTTGAATGTTTCGATCATGTCCCCACTCAATCTCCTCTGTTTGAGAGAGAAGAGGCTCAGTTTCTCTAATCTTTTGCTGTACGGCAGCTCCACCAGCCCCTTAACCATCTTAGTCGCTCTTCTCTGGACCCTTTCGAGTAGTACCGTGTCCTCCTTCAGGTACGGCGACCAGTGCTGGACGCAGAACTCCAAGTGAGGGCGTACCATGGCCCGGTACAGCGGCATGATAATCTTCTCAGATCTGTTCTTGATCCCCTTCTTTATCATTCCTGGCATTCTGTTTGCCCTTTTTGCTGCCGCCGCACATTGTGTGGGCGGCTTCATCGACTTGTCGATCAGAACTCCCAAGTCCCTTTCCTGGGAGGTCTCTCCAAGTACCGCCCCGGACATCCTGTATTCGTGCATGAGATTTTTGTTACCGACATGCATCACTTTACACTTATCCACGTTGAACCTCATTTGCCATGTCGAAGCCCATTTCTTAAGCTTGATTATATCACGTTGCAGATCTTCGCGATCCCCCTGTGTCTTCACTACTCTGAATAACTTCGTATCGTCCACAAATTTAATCACCTCACTCGTCGTACCAATGTCCAGATCGTTTATAAAGATGTTAAAGAGCACGGGTCCAAGCACCGAGCCCTGCGGCACCCCACTGGTGACGCTCTTCCAGTCCGAGTATTGTCCATTTACCCCCACTCTCTGTTTCCTGTGCTCCAGCCAGTTTTTAATCCACGTGAGTATTTCACCCTCAATTCCATGGCTTGCAATTTTCCGAAGTAGTCGTTCATGCGGAACCTTGTCGAACGCGTTCTGAAAATCCAGATATACAATGTCGACTGGATCGCCCTTGTCTATCTGCCTGTTTACTCCCTCAAAGAAGTGCAGTAAGTTCGTCAAACACAATCTGCCTTTGCTAAAACCGTGCTGCCCGTGTCTGTCAAGGTGATCAATGATGCTGTCCTTTATCAGTGACTCTACCATCTTTCCCGGTACAGAGGTCAGACTCACCGGTCTGTAGTTCCTTGGATCTCCCCTTGAACCTTTCTTGAAGATCGGTGTAACATTCGCTACCTTCCAGTCTTCCGGAATCTTTCCCGATTTGATCAACATATTGGCTATTAGTTGAAGCAGTTCAGCTATGGTCCCTTTCAGTTTCTTGATGACCCTCGGATGGATGCCATCCGGTCCCAGGGATTTATCGCTCTTAAGCCTATCAATCTGCCTACATACCTCCTCTAGACTGACCGTTAATCCTGTCAGCTTTCCGTCTTCGTTTCCAGCATATAGCCTGATGGGTTCCGGTATGCTGTGTACATCTTATTCGGTAAATACAGATGCAAAAAATGTGTTCAGTTTGTCAGTGATTGCTTTGTCCTCCTTTAGTGCTCCCTTTATTCCATGGTCATCCAAAGGTCCCACCACTTCCTTTGCGGGTCGTTTCCCCTTAATATATCGAAAGAACGGCTTGAAGTTCTTCGCCTCCTTGGCTATTTTTTCCTCGTAGTCTCTTTTGGCCCCTTTTACCGCCTTATGGCACCTGCGTTGATGTTGCTTGTGCTTGTTCCAGTATTCATCCTTTTTTGACCTTTTCCATTCTTTAAATGAAGTTTTCTTGTCTCTTATCGCTTCCTTCACCTCTATAGTTCTTTGTTCTTTTTCCTCTTGGATCCCTTGTTGATACGCGGTATATATATATTTTGCGTCTCGGTGACTGTGTCCTTAAAAAGGACCAAGCTTGCTCTAGCGTTTTTACAGTGCTTATCCTCTTCTTAATCTTCTTCCCTACCATGAGTCTCATCCCTTCGTAATTCCCTTTTCGGAAGTTCAGTGCCGTGGCTGTCGTTTTGGACCAATGTTTCTCCCCTGCGTCCAGATCAAAGCGGATCATATTGTGATCACTGCTTCCCAGCGTCCCTTCTACTTTTACATCTTGTGCTGGTCCTCGCAGGCCATTTAGAATTAAGTCCAGAATTGCATTTCCTCTAGTATTTTCCTTGACAAGTTGTTCCAGGAAGCAATCGCCTACAGCATCCAAGAACTTGGTCTCTCTAATGCAGCCGGAGATGCCTAGGTTCCAGTCTATTCCCGGATAGATTAAGTCACCCATGATAACTGTGTTGCCTCCCTTGCAGTTGCGTTTAATCTCGTCTGTCATTTCTCCATCAATTTCTTTGGTCTGCCCTGGGGGTCGATAGTAGATGCCGATCTTCGTTTCCAGGCCATTTGTTCCTGGAATTTTGACCCATAGAGACTCTAACTTATCCGTCAGTTGTGGCGTGTTCTCTCCAGCAGATTCAATTTCCTCTTTGACGTATATGGCAACGCCCCCACCTTTTTGAGCCACTCTGTCTCTGCAGTATAGTTTGTATCCCAGTAGCACCAAACGGCCATATATAGACACAGACCGTGCTATCCCAGTAGCACCAAACGGCCATATACAGACACAGACCGTGCAAGTCTGCCCAGTACTGGCCTTAGTTCAATATTTAATATTATTTTCTGGTTCTACATCCTCTGTGTTCATCCCACGCTTCTTTGAACTCAGTCACTGGAATCCACCTCCCAGGTATTGGTGCAGACTTTTAAAGAGAAGCTCGATGCTCTCTTTCAGGTAGAGTTTGGGAGCTCCATGCCAAGTGAAGGTACCAAGGTTGCCCCATCAGTACCGCTCAATGACATCAATCATCTTTATTGAGCCATGCGTTTCGACACCGGTCTTTGAGGCATGGATCTGCTTCACCAAAGCATCGCTCCTCAAAGTGTTGCTCCCCACTGAGGCGTTATTCCTCACCTTCACCAAAGCATCGGTCTTCATCTTCTTCAAAGCATCAACCATCGAAACATCTGTCATCTTCTTCAAAGCGTCAACCATCATGTTCTCTAAAGCGTCGACCTTCGAAGCATCGGTGATCTTCAAAGCATCAACCATTGGTCATGTTCTCTAAAGTGTCGACTTTCGAAGCATCGGTGATCTTCTTTAAAGCATCAACCATTGGTCATGTTCTCTAAAGTGTCGACTTTCGAAGCATTGGTGATCTTCTTTAAAGCATCAATCATTGGTCATGTTCTCCAAAGTATCGACCATCGAAGCATCGGTCTCCTCCAAAGCGTCGACCATCGAAGCATCGGTCATCTTCTCCAAAGCGTCGACCATTGAAGCATCGGTCTTCTTCTCCAAAGTGTCGACCATCGAAGCATCAGTCTCCTTCTCCAAAGCGTCGACCATCGAAGCATCAGTCTCCTTCTCCAAAGCGTCGCCCATCGAAGCATCGGTCATCTTCTCCAAAGCGTCGACAAAAGCACCGTTGTGCTTCAGAACACAGGTCTAGTCTTTCCAGGCATTCATCTCCTTGACCTCCATTCTCGAAATCTGGGAAACATGCTTCCAAATCCAGGCATTTCTCCTGCATGTTCAGTCAAGCATAATCGATCTGCATCACCTGCTCCTTCAACTCGGTACTGTTCCAGGAGGAAGTACTTTTCTTCCATGCCTGAAGATTCGGATCTTTATTTCCAATCTACACATAGAGCTTCACCTTCCTCCATGGAGGCTTATGGTTCCCAAGCAGAGCGTTCTCCTCGTTCCACTTCTCATTGGCAACCTTCACCATCGGAACCTGTCTCATTTACTTGTTTCATTAGACAGATGGTTAAGGACCTTAACATAAATATGGAAGCAGACTCCAAATATTCCAAAGAGTACATGGAGGAGTTAGAAATTAAGCATCCTCCCAAAGAATTGCTTAAGCTTCCTATGAATGGCATCCTGAAGTATACCTTTTGTAAAAATTTGGAAACCCCATACTCAGTACCAGCAATCCCTGGGAAACTGGACTCTCGCTATAAGGTTATTCCTTGTTCGGGTTTCGAGAAACCTCAGTTGTCTCACCAGTCTCTGGTAGTAGAGTCTACCCTGAAGAAGTCAGACCCTTCTAAAGTGTACACTACAGTACCTCCAGGGCGTGAAGGTAGGTCAATGGACAAGTTTGGGAGGAGGTTATACCAAAAACTCTATGTTGGCCAACAGAGTTTTAAATTATAACTTTTACTTCACCTCATATTTTAAATTTTGGATTAAGACCATGCCAACCTATTTCAAATACTTGCCTTCTCATCGACTACCGGATTTCAAACATATGTACCGTTCTCTCTCGCAGCTCTGGCAGCATCTGGTACAATCCTCATATGATGCATTTGAGCTGTCATCCAGAGTTTCAGCACTTTCAATAGCCATGAGATGACTGGCGTGGTTGCAAATTGCAGATATGGACTCTAACCTCCAAGACCGATTAGCAAATATCCCTTGCCTGGGAGATGAACTTTTTGGGGACTCAATTTAAAATGCTACTAAAAAGCTTTCTGAGCATGAAAACTCTTGCCTCGTTGCTCAGGCCTAAATCTAAATCTTTTGCCTCCAGAGTATACAAACCATCTTCCTCATACCAGAGGCGTTATCCCCCAAAGTCAGCACCTTACTCTAGACTGCCACAGAAAAAGCAATGCCAGCAACTTCCTCAGAAGGTTCAGACACCTGCTGCTTCCAAGCCAACTCAGCCTTTTTGACCATCTTATGCAGAGCATAACTTCAGTCAACTTATATCTGTCTCCCTCTCTTCCCATCAGTGGTTGTCTCATCCATTTTTATCATCCCTGGAAATTAATCATCTCTGACCTCTGGTTGCTCATCATCATTTCCTTCATGTTCCCCCCAGATCACCCACCAAGAGAGTTTCCTTCCAATCCTCTGCAGGCCTCCAGGAAGTCAAAGCTCTGTTAGTTCTCAATGCCATCAAGAAAGGTCCTCTGGAACAGCAGAACACAGGGTTTTACTCTCGGTATTTCCTTGTTTGAAGAAGACGGGAGGTCTCCGACTGATTATGGATCTCAGAGCTCTCAACAAAATTTTGGATGCTGTGTCTGGCATCTATGTATCCCCTTCTGGATCACAGCAATTGGTTATGCTCTCTGGATCTCAAGGAGGCTTACACTCACATTCCCATTCATCCAGCCTCTCTCAAGTTCCTCAGATTTCGGGTGGGAAATCAATATTGCCAATACAAGTTGCTACCTTTCAGCTTGGCATCATCTCCCAGAGTTTTCACCAAGTGCCTGGTAGTAGTAGCTGCAGCTTTACGAAGTCACGGACTCCAGGTTTTTCCATATCTGGATGATTGGCTCATCAAAGACCCTACATCTCAAGGGGTTACTGTAGTGACACAACAGACTGTTTTGTTCCTGCGAGATTTGGGAAAGTTGATTTCAAATCCCAAATTTTGCAGGAACAAAACAGTCTTTTCTGCAGTCAACTTTCCCAATCTCAACTGCAGCCCTCTCAGACTCTGCAATTTATTGGAGCTCATCTAGATACTGTGCAACTCAGAGCATTTCTTCCCCAGCAGCATCAGGATGCTCTCATACAACTTTGCCAAAAAGTGTCCACCCTCACTTCACTCTCAGCGAGACACATGATGGTTCTCCTAGGTCACATGGCTTCTACAGTTCACGTGACTCCTTTGCCAGACTTCACCTCAGGATTCCTCAGTAGACCCTGGCTTCTCAATGGTCACAGGCTTTTGACCTGCTCTCCCAGCACATTACAGTGACCTCTTCTCTTCAGCAATCTCTTCAATGGTGGATGCTCTCCTCCAATCTTTCCAGAGGTTTACGGTTTCAAATGCCCCCCTCATCAGAAGGTTCTCATGAGATTCATCAACCTACACTTGGGGGGTTCATCTAGATGGTCTCCATACTCAAGGGCATTGGTCCACCACAGATCGTCAAAATCACATCAATCTGTTAGAACTCAGAACGATCTCAAGGCTTTTCAGCATCTTCTTCAAGATCAAGTCATGCTCATTTGTACAGACAACTAAGTAGCCATGTACTATGTGAACAAGCAGAGAGGAACAGGCTCCCTTCTCCTTTGCAAGGAAGCTCAGAAGATTTGGAATTGGGCAATCCCTCACAACATTTTTCTGAGAACTGTCTATATTCAAGGAGAGAAAATTCACTGGCGGACAAATTGAGTCGCATCCTGCAACCTCACAAATGGACGCTCAATTCACCGACTCTCCATCAAATTTTTTCTCAATAGGGAACTCTTCAAATAGATCTTCTTGTGTCTCCCCACAACAACAAACTGCCCAAGATCTGTTCCAGACTTTACTCTCCTCATCGCCTGGAAAGAGATGCTTTTCTCCTGGAATGGATGAACAAATTCCTCTATGCGTTCCCTCCACTTCCACTTATTCTCAAGACACTTGTCAAACGCAAGAGAGACTGCAATCATGATTCTGATAGCTCATCGGTGGCCCAGACAACCTTGTTTCTCCCTTGTACTTCAACTCAGCAGCAGGGAATCACTTCTTCTCCCTTGTACTTCAACTCAGCAGCAGGGAATCACTTCTTCTACCAGTATTTCCATCTCTCTTACACAGAATCATGTTTCTCTTCTTCATCCCAACCTGCAGTCTCTACATCTGGCAACTTGGTTCCTCTCGGCATAACTTCACATCTTCAGTTTTCTCAGTCTGTCAGACATTTTAGATGCTTCCAGAAAACCTGCCACCAGACAATGTTACAACCAGAAGTGGACTCGGTTTTCTGCTTGGTACAATCTTCATCACCAGGAGCCTCAGTCTACCTCGTTGTCTTCAGTTCTGGATTACCTATTTCATTTATGAAAGGACTTTTCAATGTCAAATTACCTCCAGTGGTTTGGGTTCTCAATGTTGTTCTTGCTAAATTAATGAAGCCTCCATTTGAAACAATGTCTATGGCTCATCTTAAATATCTTACTTGGAAAGTTGTCTTCCTCATCTCTCTCACATCTGCTCGCAATCAGTGAGCTACAAGCTTTAGTAGCGGATCCACCTTTTACATCATGATATGGTGGTACTCTACACTCATCCAAAATTCTTACCCATCTCAATCAATCAATTGTACTTCTAGTGTTTTTTCCTAAGCCTCATTCTCATCCTGAAGAAACAGCTCTTCATACTCTGGACTTCAAGTGGGCTTTGGCCTACTATTTGCAAAGGACTAAATCACATAGCTCTCCTCAACTTTTGTCTCCTTTTCTTGCATGGGTTATGATTTTAACGGAGGTGTTTTAACTACAGCCATAGCAGGAACTGCAGCTCTGATTGGCTATCTCCGTAATAGCTTGATTGCACTCAGGGAAACCTTGCTGGCAGTTTTCTCACCCTACCCCCTCCCTGCCTCCTGCTAGGGACAGTGGGTGAGAAACCTGTCTCTGACCTCTGCCTAGCAAAATGCTTATTACCAGGCAAATAAGGCTTAGGCTCAGAAATGCCTTGCATCTTGCAGCCTCCTGCTTTATTTTGCAGGGGCTGCTACTGTGCTTCTCCTCAGTGACAGGGCTTAAAACTACTAGAATCCTGAATGTTATAGGGGTTTCTGCCTTCTCCCTGTCATAGCAATGCACACTTCCGGATATCTCGAGCCACAGCCACTTCATTTAGTGTGCCGTGACTCAACAAAGTTTGTAGGACACTTCTCTAGATTAACAATGTTTGGCAAAATTCACGGCTAGGATCCATACAGTTTGTGCTGTCACTTATCTGCCATCATTTTGCTGTTACTCTGAGAGAAATTTTTTTTTTTTTGGCTGCTGTGAAGGCTTGATTGTATATCTGCTCTCTGTGTGACTTTGGGCAAGCGTTTTCTCTAACTTAGCCTCCACAACTTTTCTATTTAGTTCCAATGTTGTAGAGTTAAAGAAGGAAGAATCATTTCAAAATTTTAAGAGACATCTAAAAGCACATTTTTTCCCAAATTGAATAATGGAATGGGGACCACAGTCTGCCTTAATTTGTACTGATTCGTGTTGATTTGGGTTCATTTATTTCATAGAGCAGTTTTAGTGGCTATGTTTTAGAAATGTTAATTTCTTTGATGCTCTCAAGCTCTGCCAGTGATGGATCCATGAAATGTGCTATGCTGGGAGTTGTGTGTCTCTTGCTATCAGGCCACTTCAGAGACTTTTCTATCTCTTCAATTTGTTTTAGTTTATTTTTTAATTTTTTATCTTCTTTCATTATTTCTGTTTCTTTGATTTTTGATCTTGGAAATGTATTATATGTTGTTATCCAAAAAACACAAAAAAGCCACTGATTAGAGCATCGTCACTACAGCGTTTTAAAATAGGAAAGAAAAAGCCTCAGCTAACATCATAGGCTTAAAAAACTTTCCTGTGTTTAATGCGAGGGAAAACGCTCTGGTAAGTATTGCAAAAAACTGCAGGTATATAAGGCCAATCACTTCATCAACCTGCAATCAACAATTGCTTATGTAAAAATTGTCCAAAAGAAGAAGAGCTTAAATAGGCAAAACTATTAAACAAGCGTTACTCACTCTTACAGAGGAATCCCTTCCCTCGCTGACGCTAGGTAAATTGCGTAACATAGTGACGTGCTTTATATGCTCCCTAGAAACCAGTCAGACCACCAGATTGACTGATTGGTCTAAGAACTGTAGGCAGGCCAATGTTAAGAAATATAGAAGGCAGTGTCATTCAATATTAATAATTCTTTCATACCATACGTTTCACATTCGTGTCACATTCGGTCCTTATTGAGTGATACTGCCATAGGATACCATCGTGGGCCGTGTTGATTTACAGCATAGTAAACCACATAACAATTCCACAAGGACAGAACAAGTACTATTATGGTTAGTATAATTAAAGGGTGAATTCAAATTCCTTATGGACTGATTTATCATACGGGATCCTAGTATTATAGCTTTTAACTTTCCCAACTTTAAATCCCAATTTGGAACGGAAAAGTTGTTCTCCCAGAATACATTTGTTCTAAATCCTATATCAGGTGTTCAAACATAAGTTTGATTCTGCCAAAGAAGTGTTGACATATTGTGTAAGCATCCTGCAAAGGGTACTATCATTTTTTGGTATTATTGGCTCATTAGTCACCACACATATTACGCGTGGTGCTATTTCAATAATATAGTCCATTCACACACATCATATATTATTGATTGTAATTTACAAATTCGCCCTTGCAATGTGGAGTCACAAAATGTTAAAATTAAATTTAGGTGCCCAGAAAAATTGCTTCTGAGGTTCCCCTAGTATGAGGGGTAACACTACATATTTACACATAAACATTCCTATGCAGTGAGTATCATTACATTGTACTTCTGGTGCTTGAAATTGTTTATTAAACACGGTCCTCCATATCTGCTCATTTCTAGTGTGTTCATTGCTTTTAATTTCTGTAATCCATGTATGGTCTCTTGTTGTCACATTTGCAATGATACATCTGGAGTTAGCGCTGCAAGTGAAGTTATCTTGCTTTCGATTCATTGAAGAATGCTTCCATCTCCATGACGTAACGACCCCTTCTTTAATTGTAATACGTCGCCCGGGGGCAGCGCCTCTTACCCCATACCATATTCCAAGGATTCCAAGGCACACGTATATCTGCAAGTTTCAGAAAACATTATTACTCTCTCAAATAACATTTCTCCTGAGGGACATATTCCCATTTTTCCACTCCCGGTTTCATTACAAGGAGGGCCTTATCTTTCCCGATTGCAATCACCTCCGCTGGTTCCGGAGGTCCTTTAGGATTGCTAATCTAGATTTTGGCTCCTACGTTTACGGTATTTGTAGCTCCAAACTCCCCTTCCCCTCTTACAGTCAACTGAGAAGGAGGGGTTATTTCCCTAATTGGCACGATATAGATTGGTATCAATAACAATTGAGCTACTCGTTCTCCCTTCGCAATTATTACATCATTTTCTCCTAAATTTATCAATATGACTTTAACCTCCCCTTGATAATCAGCATCAATTACTCCCCCTAAAGTGATAATTCCTTAAGGGCATACCATAATACTGAATACCGTATTTTCACGCAAATAACACGCACCCGTATAAAACGCGCACACGTGTATAGCGCGCAGAAATCACGATGATAAGCACAAAAACTTTGGTATAACGCGCTCACGATTATACCGCGCATGCTGCCCGACTCTCCGTTCACCCCCCTGACTTCCGTGCACTGCCCCGCCTCTCCGTGCGCTGTCCCGACTCTCCGTTCACCCCCCCTGACTTCCGTGCACTGCCCCGCCTCTCCGTGCGCTGTCCCGACTCTCCGTTCACCCCCCCTGACTTCCATGCACTGCCCTGACTTTCCGTGCGCTGTCCCGACTCTCCGTTCACCCCCCCTGACTTCCGTGCACTGCCCTGACTTTCCGTGCGCTGTCCCGACTCTCTGTTCACCCCCCTGACTTCCGTGCACTGCCCCGCCTCTCCGTGCGCTGTCCCGCCTCTCCGTTCACCCCCCCCCCGACGTCCGATTCATCCCCCCCCCCGGCAGGACCATTCGCACCCCCACCCCGAAGGACCGCCGACTCCCCGACAATATCGGGCCAGGAGGGAGCCCAAACCCTCCTGGCCACGGCGACCCCCTACCCCCACCCCGCACTACATTACGGGCAGGAGGGATCCCAGGCCCTCCTGCCCTCGACGCAAACCCCCCTCCCCCCCAACGACCGCCCCCCCCAAGAACCTCCGACCGCTCCCCCAGCCGACCCGCGACCCCCCCTGGCGACCCCCACGACCCCCCCACCCCCCTTCCCCGTACCTTTGGTAGTTGGGCCAGAAGGGAGCCCAAACCCTCCTGGCCACGGCGACCCCCTAACCCCACCCCGCACTACATTACGGGCAGGAGGGATCCCAGGCCCTCCTGCCCTCGACGCAAACCCCCCTCCCCCCCAACGACCGCCCCCCCCAAGAACCTCCGACCGCTCCCCCAGCTGACCCGCGACCCCCCTGGCGACCCCCACGACCCCCCCACCCCCCTTCCCCGTACCTTTGGTAGTTGGCCGGACAGACGGGAGCCAAACCCGCCTGTCCGGCAGGCAGCCAACGAAGGAATGAGGCCGGATTGGCCCATCCGTCCTAAAGCTCCGCCTACTGGTGGGGCCTAAGGCGCGTGGGCCAATCAGAATAGGCCCTGGAGCCTTAGGTCCCACCTGGGGGCGCGGCCTGAGGCACATGGGCCCAACCCGACCATGTGCCTCAGGCCGCGCCCCCAGGTGGGACCTAAGGCTCCAGGGCCTATTCTGATTGGCCCACGCGCCTTAGGCCCCACCAGTAGGCGGAGCTTTAGGACGGATGGGCCAATCCGGCCTCATTCCTTCGTTGGCTGCCTGCCGGACAGGCGGGTTTGGCTCCCGTCTGTCCGGCCAACTTCCAAAGGTACGGGGAAGGGGGGTGGGGGGGTCGTGGGGGTCGGCCAGGGGGGTCGCGGGTCGGCTGGGGGGGCGGTCGGAGGTTCTTGGGGGGGGACGGTCGTTGGGGGGGAGGGGGGTTTGCGTCGAGGGCAGGAGGGCCTGGGATCCCTCCTGCCCGTAATGTAGTGCGGGGTGGGGTTAGGGGGTCGCCGTGGCCAGGAGGGTTTGGGCTCCCTTCTGGCCCGATATTGTCGGGAAGTCGGCGGTCCTTCGGGGTGGGGGTGCGAGTGGTCCTGCCGGGGGGGGGGATGTATCGGACGTCGGGGAGTCGGCCGGGCAAGAGGGCTTGGGCTCCCTCTTGCTCCGATCGTGGATGCGGGTGCGGGTGGGAGCGCGTGCGAGTGGTCGTTCGGGGTGGGGGTGCGAGTGGTCCTGCTGGGGGGGTGAATCGGGCGTCGGGCGGGGTGGGAACTATGTTTGAAAACTTTCGTATACCGCGCTCACGCATATAACGCGCGAGGGGTATGCGCGGTAGGTAAAAACGCGTATAACGCGCGCGTTATATGCGTGAAAATACGGTAATCATGTCTAAAGTCCTTAGAGTGCTCCATTGTGACGCAGAGGCACAAGGGAATGCTAGTAATAATCTACAGCAGTACACATATATTTACATTTACGACTTTCGGGTAACGGTCCTATGAAACCCATTTGCCAAATCTGGGCTGGCAAATCGCCCCGTGCCCCATTACCTTATGTGGTACTTCCCGTTCTTGATATGTTGACACACCGGACATTTTCCGATCACATGTTAGATCAAAGGAATCCCTCGTTCCTGAGCCCACCTGTAAGTAGCTTTTTCTCCAAGATGTCCACTTTTCTGATGTGTCCAAATGGCTGTACCTTCCAACCATTCTTCCACCTTAGGAATTTCATTAGTAGTTGTTACAGAAATGGTAGCTGCAGCATCTGCTTGGGAATTAAACAATCGTTCCATTGAATCAACAGGCATATGTGCATCTACATGAAATACTGACACTATTGTCTCCTGTACAATTTTTTTTTCTATGTCTTGCCACAATTCTTTACCCCACATAAACTCATATTTTTTACGCGTTACCTTGTATATTCTTTGGAGTGGGAAAATCTAATATTTTTCGTTTTGCTTTCTCTGTGATTTTCCTAATATCCTCTATTCCACTGAATTCCTAAAAATTTTACCGACGTTGCCGGTCCTTGTATTTTTGTTGGATTTATTTCCCATCCCTTCTTTTTTCATATAGTCAATTAATAAATCCAACTGCCCTTGCACCTCTTCCTTCGTTGTTCCCTGTATCAATATGTCGTCAACATAATGAGAAATTTGTATAGAGGTGAATTTCTGAAATTCATCTAAATGTTCCGCTACTATTTGAGGACAAATGGTAGGACTATGTAACCATCCCTGTGGTAGCCTAGTAAAAGTAAATTGCCTCCCTTGCCATGGGAATGCAAATTGAGATTGGGCACGTTCAAACAAACCCGAAACCTACTTACAGGAATATACATTATAACATTTCCAATATTCTATTATCGTTCTTAAAAAACTTATTTCAGACAATTTATCTATGTATCAATGAGCTGCTGAAAAGTCCGCGGCTAGCCTACAAGCAGTGCTGACAATTAGTCCCTGCTTGTCACTACAACAAAAGGCACATCCTTCCTTAACACGT
Source organism: Geotrypetes seraphini (assembly GCF_902459505.1). Classification (NCBI taxonomy): domain Eukaryota; kingdom Metazoa; phylum Chordata; class Amphibia; order Gymnophiona; family Dermophiidae; genus Geotrypetes; species Geotrypetes seraphini. Next base: position 192,074,664 of record NC_047090.1, on the reverse strand, counting down.
CTCACAAAGCTTTCCTCCACATTCTTGTACGTTCGTTCTACAGATTATCTCCCTGCTTTGAACCATAAATATCACTTTCCAATCCCTTCTGATAAAGAAACAAGGGAAGAAAAAAAATTCAGGCTACATCAGGCAAACAGCTCCTAAATTTTTATCCATAAACCCTTTGGTTCCTTGTTTACATTATTAATTTCATTACAAGTTCCTACATTTAAATCCATAATTTGTTAATATTTAAGCATATTTTAAATATCGATCACTGTTTTTGCAACATTCGTAGAATTGCAGACAGACCCCATGCTGTCTCTCTTCTTTTTTTTTCTCCCCCTTCCCCCTCCCCTCTGCCTGATAGTGAACAAAGGAGAAACTCAAAAAGCCCGCCGTCAAGCTCACATGATAGCATCGAAGGAGGAAAAAGGTGGGGGTGAAAATCCCTCCCTTTGCAGTTCGCTCTTTCAAACAAAGGAACTTTTACTCCAACATCCTATTTACTCGACTGCGCCTTTTCTTATATTTTGTGGCAGCAATATGAACTGCTAATACCCAGCTCCTTCGAGCCAAAGCAACTACATCACCCGATTTATCGGGGCATTTTTCTAAACTACATCACCCGATTTATCGGGGCATTTTTCTAAACTACATCACCCGATTTATCGGGGCATATTTTTTTTTTCTAAACTACATCACCCGATTTATCGGGGCATTTTTTCTAAACTTGTACAAGATCAAGTGGTTCTGCCCTTCCCAGAACCCAGAGCAACTACATCACCCGATTTATCGGGGCATTTTTCTAAACTACATCACCCGATTTATCGGGGCATTTTTATTTCTCTAAACTACATCACCTGATTTATCGGGGTATTTTTTCTAAACTTGTACAAGATCAATTGGTTCTGCACTTCCCAGAACCCAGAGCAACTACATCACCCGATTTATCGGGGCATTTTTCTAAACTACATCACCCGATTTATCGGGGCATATTTCTAAACTTGTACAAGATCAATTGTTTCTGCACTTCCCAGAACCTTTTCCCATGACTCTGCTAATCCATGATTATTGGCTAGTTCTTGTGCTATTAAATTATACGGTGCCTCGATCCAGCTGGGCACCTCTGTAGGTTCTTTTGAGGATTTCTCTCTCTTCCTGAACATTCCTGTATCACAAGAGCGCTCAGGTTTTCTTTAGAGAAATCCTGCCGACTACGCCAATTAATGTATTACTATTTAAAAAGGCTTCACTTTAGACCTTCAGTCACTTTCCGCACTGGACAGAATGCCAGGAAATCAAAATAGTATACAAATTAAGTTTTATTACATATATACAATATTTCTAGCCATAATCATTGATTAAATACAGAGTTTGAATCAATACGTTACCGGTTATTACATCATCACGGTTATTACGTCATCACTCTGTCGGGGGACCACGAACGAGAGGCTTAATCAAAATGTCATCACACAGCCTATCAGCAGTGGAAATGTCCCTCCCTTACAGGTAACTTTCCTCCCTTAAATTGTACTTTTTCCCCATCCCCTTTTTCCAGATTGGATATACAAACGCGTGCTTACCTCATGTTGAGAGGGTAATCCCCAATCAGCATGTCTTGAAAACAACTAGCTTAGCTCGTGGGTTGTATACCCAGCCCCTCTTTATGGATTGGATACTTTTCCCCCATCCCCTCTAGCCAGATTGGATATACAAACGCGTGCTTATCTCGTGCGGGGAGGGTGTGATTCTGTCAAGCACCTATCATCAGGTGCTGAAAAATTTCTGGCCTTGCTCGTTCTCATAATACTTGTGTTTCCCTGTAACAGCTATCATGGATCCTAGGCAGTGTCATTCAATATTAATAATTCTTTCATACCATACGTTTCACATTCGTGTCACACAAGGATTCTTTCCATCTTGTATATATGACATACAGAATTCCACCAGAAGGTATAATTGAGTCTTGTATAATCCTTCCAGTTTCTAGTAATATGCTGAATGGCAATTCCTGTCAATATTAATAATAATTTATTATTAGACGTTGACATTTGGCTTTTTAACCTCATTGAAGTTCCAAATAAAATTATATCATAGGATAAGGCAACAGAATTCTCTAATAAAGAATTAATTTGGGGCCAAATTGACTTTCAAAAGGAATTAATACAAAGACAGAAAAAACTAAATGATCTAAAGTCCCTGCATCCAGATTACAATGCCAACATCTATTAGACTTAGAGCTATCTAATTTTTGTAAACGAACTAGGTCCAAAAAGCTCTATGCAACAAAAAAAATCATGTTTGACTCATAGATGCCGACATTGTACATCTTATTCTCCAAGACCAAATTCGTGGCCATTGAGATGCAGAAATTTGATGCTTGATCTCAATGCTCCAAATGTCTCTAAGATCAGTTTTCTGTTTTTTATTCAAATAACCATATAACAATTTATACCACTGTGCGGCTTGGTGTTCCAAGAAATCCGCCTGAAAGCATAGGAATTCCAAACTAAACTGATTATTAAGATCTTTCCATTCAGGGAACCGCTCCTGAATAGCTTGCTTCAGCTGCAACCACTTAAAACTTTGTGTCTTATTTAAACCATATTTATGTTGCAATTGTGAAAAACTAAGCAGGGTACCATTTGAAATAACATCATTCAACGATCGAATACCTGCAGTAATCCAATGCTTCCAGACGATTTGAAATCCGCCAATTTTAATCTTGGAGTTTAGCCAAATGGATTGATGTACTGATTTAGAAATTGGAATAGGTGATAAATTACTAATATAACGTAAAGTTTTCCAAGTATCAGTCAAAATTCTATTATCTTTATATTTCATAGGTATTTTTTTACTAAGAAAATGAACCAGATGTAAAGGAAACAGGAATCGCCATTCTAAATATAACCAATCTGGGACATTCTTCATGAGCTCTGGGAGGACCCAATATATACCCTGACATAGAATATAGGCTTGATGATACCTATAAAAATTTGGAAAATTTACCTCTCCCTCCACAATTGTCTTTTGTAAAGATACTAAAGCAATTCTAGGCTTTTTACCCAACCAAACAAATTTTGTAAGAATACCATTTAACTTTTTATAAAAGGACCCCTGAAAAAAAACTGGTATCATACTCATTTGATAACAAACCACAGGCAGTATCATCATTTTAACAGTTTGAACTCTCCCCCACCAAGATAAATGTAACGGATTCCATTTCTCACACATTTTTGTTACTTTTTTTAATAAAAGTTTTTCATTCTCCTTCACTGTATCCTCAATATTGTTTTTAATAGTGATGCCTAAGTATTTTAGATCATCTTCTTTCCAGACAAATGTAAATAAATCGAATAAAACTTTGGCACAATGAACATTAAGCGGAAGAACTTCAGACTTACTCCAATTAATCTTGTATCCTGAAAACTTTCCAAATTAGAAACATAGAAACATAGAAAGATGACGGCAGAAAAGGGCCAAGGCCCATCAAGTCTGCCCACTATAGACCCTCCCCTTAAGATTAGCTAGTGTTTTGCCCTGACCCTCTTAGGGATCCCACATGGGCGTCCCATTTATTCTTAAAATCTGGCACGCTGCTTGCCTCGATCACCTGCACTGGAAGCCCGTTCCACCGATCAATCACTCGCTCCGTGAAGTAATACTTCCTGGTGTCGCCGTGAAATTTTCCGCCCCTGAGTTTGAGCGGGTGCCCTCTTGTGGTTGAGGGGCCTCTAAGAAGGAAGATGTCATCTTCCACTTCTATACGTCCGGTGATGTATTTAAACGTCTCAATCATGTCTCCCCTATCCCTGCGCTCCTCTAGAGTGTAGAGCTGCAAATTGTCTAGTCTTGCTTCGTACGGGAGACCTTTAAGCCCTGAGACCATTCTGGTGGCCATTCTTTGGACCGACTCGACCCTCTGCACGTCTTTGCGGTAGTGTGGCTTCCAGAATTGCACGCAGTATTCCAGATGAGGTCTCACCATGGCCCTGTACAATGGCATAATGACAGCAGGCTTTCTGCTGACAAAACTTCTACGGATGCAACCCAGCATCTGCCTTGCCTTTGAGGAAGCCTTCTCCACCTGTTTGGCAGATTTCATGTCTGCACTAATGATTACTCCCAAATCTCGTTCCGCTGAAGTCCTGGTCAAGGTCTCCCCGTTCAAGGTATAAGTTCTGCACGGGTTTCTGTTACCTAGGTGCATGACCTTACATTTTCCAGCATTGAAGCCCAGCTGCCAGGTTGAGGACCAGCATTCCAATGTGCGCAGGTCCTGCGCCATACTATCTTGTAAATTGTCCTCGCTTACCATATTACATAGTTTGGCGTCGTCGGCGAATAATGTTACTTTACCTTGAAGCCCTTGAGTCAGATCTCCTATGAATATGTTGAAGAGGAGCGGACCCAAGACCGAGCCCTGAGGCACCCCGCTGGTCACCTCCGATGTCCCAGAGAAAGTACCGTTAACCATCACCCTCTGACGTCTGCCACTCAGCCAGTCTCTGACCCATGCCGTCAGAGTCTCTCCCAACCCCATTGATTTCATCTTGTTTAACAGTCTGCGGTGTGGGACGCTGTCAAAAGCTTTACTGAAGTCCAGGTACACTATGTCCAGTGAATCTCCTTCATCCAGTCTTTTTGTTACCCAGTCAAAGAAGCTGATGAGGTTTGATTGGCAGGACCTACCCTTGGTGAATCCATGTTGATTGGGGTCCCGTAGATTCCCTTCGTTCAAGACCGTGTCCAACTGGCGTTTGATCAGTGTTTCCATGATTTTGCATACTATTGATGTCAGACTCACCGGTCTGTAATTTGCAGCCTCTGTCTTGCAACCCTTTTTGTGTAGAGGAACGACGTTAGCTGTTTTCCAGTCCAAGGGGACTGTCCCTGTACTCAGTGAGAGATTGAATAGTACGGCTAACGGTTCTGCCAGGACATCACCTAGCTCCCTAAGCACTCTGGGGTGCAGATTGTCCGGTCCCATGGCTTTGTCCACTTTGAGTTTTGTTAGCTCAAAGTAAACCTCGCTGGGTGTGAATTTAAAACTCCGAAACGGGTCTTTTGTGTTTGACTGTGGTTTCAATTGAGGGCCGGACCCTGGCGCCTCGCAGGTGAAGACCGAGCTGAAGTATTTATTCAGTATTTCTGCTTTTACGGGATCTGATTCTGCGTAATTCCCGTCTGTTTTTTTCAGGCGTACTATCCCGTCTGTGTTCTTTTTCCTGTCACTGATATACCGGAAGAAGGATTTGTCCCCTTTCTTAATGTTGTTTGCTAGAGTTTCTTCCACTCGAAGTTTGGCCTCCCTGACTGCCGTTTTGACCTCTGTGGACTTGATCCTGTGTAGCAGTTGATCTTCGCTTTTCCCGGTGCGTTTGAAGGAAGCAAATGCGTTTTTCTTCTCCTTAACGAGACGTGAGATCTCTGCGGTGAACCACTGGGGTTTGTCCTTTCTTCGCTGTTTATGTGATGATTTTATGTAACGGCAGGTTGCCTCGTGTATGACCGATTTCAGGGATGACCACATATCCTCCACATTCTCTGTCTCCGTTTGGTCCTGGAGTGCCTGATGGACGAAAACTCCCATACGTGCAAAGTCTGTTCCTCGGAAGTTGAGTACCTTTGTTTTAGTGTTTGATCTATGGAAACCTTTCCTCAGATTGAACCATATCATGTTGTGATCGCTGGAGGCTAGCTTATCTCCTACGAAGATTTCTGAGACGCTTTCTCCATTGGTGAGTACTAGGTCAAGGATCGTTTGGGCCCTAGTGGGTTCCATTACCATTTGATTGAGGCGTGCTCCTTTTATGGAGGCTAATAGCCTCTTGCTTCCGCTGGTTGTTGCTGAAGGTGTGCTCCAGTCTACATCTGGCATATTGAAGTCACCCATTAGTACAACGTCCCCCCTTAGCGCGATATTTTCTATGTCTTCGATTAGTTCCGTGTCCTTGTCTTCCGGTTGTCTTGGAGGTCTGTATACCACACCAAGATACAGGCATTTTTCTCTCCCTCTGGCCAGGTTCACCCAGAGGGATTCCCCGCTGTACTTGACTTCCGAGATTCTGGTGGTTTTGATTCCTTCTTTAATGTATAGCGCTACCCCTCCGCCTAATCTGCCTTCTCTGTCTCGACGAAGTAAACTGTAACCCGGTATAGCCATATCCCACCCATGAGAGTCCGTGAACCAGGTCTCGGATATTGCCACCACATCTAGGTTGGCATTCACTATCTCGGTTTCCAATTGCAGAATTTTGTTGCCTAAACTGTGTGCATTGACATACATGGCCCTCCATCCCTTGTGTTTGTTAGAGCTGTCATGCGTGCTATGGGTGCTTACCTTGGGCTCAAAAGGGCGGTTGTGTCTCGCCTCCACTGGATGGTTCCTTACTGCTGTGGAATGTGAGTGGATACCCTCCCCCAACTTACCTAGTTTAAAGCCCTGCGAAGTAGGCGGGCTAGACGGTGTCCCAGTACGTTTTTACCTCTTTTGGTCAAGTGAAGTCCGTCTGGTCCCTGCAGTCCCTGGAGTGCCTTTCCATGGTCCAGGAATCCAAAGTTCATCTCAATGCACCAGTTGCGAAGCCACTCGTTGGTACGTTGGATGCGTTCTTCCCTGGCTCTTCCTCTGTCTCTAACTAGGAGGATGGATGAGAAGACCACCTGTGCACCCGTCTGCTTCAGCTTCCTACCCAGGGCTCTGAAGTCATCGGGTATGTTCTCTACGGTGTTCCTTGCAGTGTCGTTTGTACCTATATGGATAAGAAGCATAGGGAAGTGGTCAGTAGGTTTTAGTATTTTATCGATAGAGGTGGTGACGTCACGAATCCTGGCTCCAGGGAGACAGCAGACCTCCCTCGACTGCAAATCTGGTCTACAAATTGGACCCTCGGTTCCTCGCAGCATGGAGTCCCCGATGACTACCACTCTGCGCTCCTTCCGGGGGGGATGATCAGCGTGGTTTGGAGTCAAAGTTGTGCGCTGGGTGTCTTCTCGAGCTTCTTCCGCTATCTCTTCGGTAGTAATATCCTGCAAGACGTGGTACCTGTTGTTCAGATTGAGTTGTGGTGAGGAAGTAGAGCTGCCCTGTTTGGGACAAAAAGAAGAAAAATGAAGTGAGAAAAGGGGGGGGGGTTTACGTTTTCCCGTGGAGGAGGTTACCAGCTGCCAGGGACCGGTATCTCCTATCATTTCTTGCACCCCGATCGTGGAATTTGTAACTGGAGACCTGGGTGTCTCGAGGATGGATCTGTCATGGGTCAGCTCTGCCAAATGGGAAACCTCTTTGATGGCTTCGTCGATGAAGACCTCATCCTCCCTGATGCTCCTCAAGCGCTGCACCTCCTCCCTGAGACTCCATAGTTCCAGTAGGATGTCCTTGTTCAGCTGCTCCATCTCCTCTGTCTGCGTAGAAACTGTGGCGTGGTTTAGGGGGGCGGTCTCGGTCTGCACAGCAACCTCTGCCCTCCGTCCAGTGCCATCCTCCTCCTTCTGCACCATCCCCTGGTTCTCGCCGGACATTGGCGTGATGAACTGGATGGTAGTCTTGGTACTTCTTGTCCTCCCTGCCATATCCAAAGGAAGAGAGATTAGGTGTGAAATAGAAAATCAATGAGAATAGGGAGTTGCAGAGAGAATAGAGGGTGTCAGGAGAAGGCTATCTGCCTGGATGAGAGTGTGTAAGAAAAGTGTATGTGGAGAGAGTGAGTGTGTATACGAGTCTAGAATGTGAATGCAAAAAATTTTTTATTTTTTTTTATTTATTTTTTTTTTTTAGGTTTTAGAGTGTGGATACGGCTTACTGGAGGCCCTTCTCAAGGCCCTTCGCAAAGGCGCTCTCGCTAAGGCGAGCGCCTTTGCCGCTCGCCTTCGCCGCGCGCCGAACGGCTGCGCGCCGTTGGCCCGCCTCCTTTTAAGGAGGGGAGCCCGGGCGCCTACTGCTGACGCGGTGGGGGTGGGCGGAGCTACTCTCGCCTACCCCGACTGAATGGATGATTTGCCGCTCGCCTTCGCTGGTTACCTGCGTCTCAGCACGCTGCTGCTGAGACTCCCAGCGCCTCCTCTCTCACCCGCTCTGCCCTCGAATCCGGAGCAGTGGCTGGACCGTCGGCCCGCCTCCTTTTAAGGAGGGGAGCCCGGGCGCCTACTGCTGACGCGGTGGGGGTGGGCGGAGCTACTCTCGCCTACCCCGACTGAATGGATGATTTGCCGCTCGCCTTCGCTGGTTACCTGCGTCTCAGCACGCTGCTGCTGAGACTCCCAGCGCCTCCTCTCTCACCCGCTCTGCCCTCTATCAATTCAAGTAAGCATGGAATGGTGGTTTCTGGATTCTTCAAATAAAGCAGTATATCATCTGCATAAGCAGAGATTTTATATTCCCAATTCAAATAAGGAATACCTTGTATCCCCTTTGCTTGATTAATAGCAATCAACAAGGGTTCTAAAACAACATCAAAAAGTCTAACCCCCCTCCGCAAGTTAAACCTATCTGATAAATTATTATTAATATATAATCTTGCACCAGGAGAGCTATACAGCGTCTGAATCATTTGAATAAAACCAGAACCCACACCAAACCACTCCAACGCCTGATACATAAAATTCCACTCAACTCTATCAAATGCTTTTTCTGCATCCAGAGAAACCAAGAAAGCCGGATCATTCATTTTTTTTGTTAAATTTAAAGTATGAAAAGCCAATCTAGTATTGTGAAAAGAATGTTTCCTTGCAACAAATCCTGTTTGGTGAGTATCAATAATAAAAGGGAGAGCTTTTGCCAATCGTAAAGCCAATAGTTTAGCAATAAGTTTTCTATCCACATTTATTAATGAAATATGCCTGTAGTTTGAAACCAAAGTGGGATCTCTGTTTGGCTTTGGTAAAACAATAATTAAGGAATCTGCCACAGTACCTGAAATGCAACCTTAAGTCAGTTGATATTGATATAAATTTAACAAATAAGGTAAAAGGGTAATTTGAAATGACTTAACTCTACAGTATAACCATCACCACCTGGAGCAGATCCAGCTCTAAGAGACTTCAATGCTATTTCTAATTCTTTTAGAGATATAGGTTCTTCTAAACTTCCTTTTATATGCTCAGGAATTTTTGGTCCATTAATTAAATTTAAAAATTCTAAACCATCTTGTTCTTTGTTCCTATAAGTCTCAGAAGAATATAGGTCCTTATAGAAAGTAAGAAACTGTTGTAAAATATGCTCAATTTTAGTATGAATTTCTCCTTTATTATCTTTTATTGCAATAATTTTTGTTTTCCTCTTTTATGCTTTAAGATAATTTGCTAATAATTTTCCTGCCTTGTTTGAATTTCCATAATACTGAGTTTGCTGATAAAACAAATCATTCCTTACAAATTTAGAAGATAATTCATTATATTTGGCTTTTGCTTTTAATAAAATTTGTAAGGTACTTGTTCCCATCTATTAACTAATTTATTTTCCAATATCTTAATTTCTTTTTCCAAATCATAAAATTGTTTTTTAAGTTGTTTTCTAATATATACCGAATATGAAATAATATGTCCTCTCATGGTTGCTTTAAATGCATCCCATAACACTTCAATATTAATATCATCAGAGGCATTAATTTGAAAAAATTCAATTATTTTTAATTTAAAATCTTCAAGGATTTTTGAATCTGCAATCAAAGTATTATCCCAGGACAAGCAGGCATGATATTCTCACATGTAGGTGACGTCATCTACGGAGCCCCAGCGCGGACAGCTTTTCAAGCAAACTTGATTGAAGTTTCAAGTTTGCTACACTGCACCACGCATGTGCATGCCTTCTTGCCCACTAGAGGGCGCATCCCCACCTCATGGTCCTCAGTTCAGTTTTTTCCGCGGAGCCAGAAGCCCTGTGGAAATTGTGCTCGTATTTTTTTGGCCTTCTGACACCGCGTCTGGGTCTTTTTGCTCGGTCGCTGTGCTTTTCTTTTGTTTTCTTATTTAGTCGATCGTTTGTCGGCCAAAAAAAAAAAAAAAACTTTGATTTTTCTTCCGTTCGGTTCCGGGGGCTCCCGGGTGCCGCGGCCGCAGGACTTCGTCCGTTCCCGGCCTTTTCGGCTTTCATGTCCCGTCCCTTGACGGGCTTTAAAAAGTGCACCCGGTGTGATCGGTTGCTTTCAATTACCGATCCTCACCAGTGGTGCTTGATTTGTTTGGGTCCGGAGCATCCTACTGAGTCCTGTGATAGGTGCTCAACTTTTTAAACTAGAGCGCTCCGCCGACGCCGTGCCCGGATGGCGGAGCTCTTCTCTGCGGACCCCGCGACGGGGAAGGCCTCGACGTCGGCCTCGGCTTCGGCCTCGACCTCGGCCTCCGGCCCCTCAACCTCGCCGCGACCCTCGACTTCCTCCAAGCCTGCTACCTCGACCAAGCCTGCTTCGGGTAAGTCCTCCCTTCCATCCTCGACTCCAGGGTCGGTGAAGAAGCCATCCTCGGGCTCCTCGACTGCGGGTGGGTCGTCCTCGGCCCCGCCCCGAGTAGCAAAGCCTAGTGCCCCGAGGGAATACTCGAGACCGAGGTCGCCCTCCAGGGAGCACCCCTCGGCCCCGGACCTGCCAGCCATGATGGGGGTTCCGGCCTTCCAGGACTTGCTCCGAGCGCTGATTGCCTCGGAGCTGTCCGGGGCCCTCACGCACCTGCAGCAGGCTTCGGCCTCGACTGCTCCGGCTTCGACTGCCCCGGCGTCAGCGGCCTCGGTCTCAGTGCCCTCGGCTTCGGCCCCAGGGGGTCTGACGACCTCGACCTCGGTTGACCAGCCTGAGAGAAGTGTCAGGCCTCGGGATAAGGTGCATCGGGTTAGGAGGATCTCTTCCACGTCCTCTTCCTCGAGGTCCTCCCGGGGCTCCTCGCCCTCGGGTCGGCCTCGGGCGAGGCGTCGGCCTCGGAAGCCCAAGCATTCTCGGGCTTCTCCTCGGAGACGCGGTCGCTCCTCGCCGATCGGTGGTGAGACCTTGCATGTCTCGGAGCTCCGCCTCGACAATCCGAGGCTTTTCTGGTCCCCCGTGGGGAGGGGTTCGAGAGACTCCTCGCCGAGACGGAGGGGACGGGCCTCCGTTCCTCATACCCCGGGGACTTCCCCCAAGGGCTCCTCGGGGCTCCTTCGAGGTCGCTCGGTACGGCCTCCTGGGGATCAGGGTCTGGTAGGGAGCCTCGATATTCCCGCGAGGCCTCCCCCTCTTTCTTGGCGGCTCGGACTTCGCGAACTCCTTCCCCGCCTGCCAGGCCCTCTTCCTTCTCAAAATTCGTGCAGGATATGGCACGTGCTTTGGACCTGGACTTACTTGCTGGGTCCCAGTACACTAAGGAGTTTTTGGAGGAACAAGATTTGCCCACTCCCCCGAGAGAAACTCCTCGTCTGCCTCTCAATAAGGTCCTCCACCAGACCTTCCTGAAAAATTTGGACTCCCCTCTTACAGTCACAGCGGTGCCTTCTAAAATGGAGACCAAGTACCGGACCATCCCATGTAAGGGCTTCGAGAAAGCTCAACTGTCTCACCAATCGTTGCTCATTGAGTCGGCACTGAAGAAGTCGCAGCCCGCTAAGGTTTCGGCAGCGGTCCCGCCCGGACAGGAGGGACGGACCCTGGACAAGTTTGGTCGTCGCCTCTATTCTAATTCATTGATGGCTACTAGGGTCCTTAATTATGCCTTTACGTTTTCCTCTTATAAGAAATAAATTACATTACATCTTCGAAGCATGGTCAAAGACTTGCCTCGTTATCAAGGAGCCGGATTCCCACAAGGAGGGTTTTGCCACGTTCATGTCCAACTTATCTCAGCTGCGTCTGTACCTCTTTCACGCTGTCTACGACGCATTTGAACTGGCCTCCAGGGTATCCGCCTTTGCAGTGGCAATGCGCCGGCTGGCATGGCTACGTACCCTGGACATGGACCCGAACTTGCAGGAACGTTTGGCCAATCTACCCTGTGTTGGCTCTGAATTATTTGATAAGTCCCTGGAGGTGGCGACCAAACGTCTGTCGGAACAGGAGCGCTCCCTTGCCTCCTTGGTCCGTCCTAAACCTCGGGCCCCGCCGCAAAAGCCATCCGGCCTCCCCCGAGGAGATACCCCCAGAAGTCCACGCCGGCCTTCTCTAGACCTCCGCCCCGGCGCCAAAACCTCAGGCGCAGGGGGCGTCCAAGCCGGCGCCGTCTTTTTGACATGATGTGCGGATGGGGGTGGGCCCCCACCGCACTCTCGCTGAACCCCCTTCCTATCGGGGGTCGGCTCCGAGCCTTTTATGCGGCCTGGACCGGGATCACATCAGATGCTTGGGTGCTCCGGATTATCTCCGAGGGCTACTCGCGCAATTTCTCAGCCTCGCCGCCGGAACATCCGCCGGGGGCTTACCCACTCAGTCAAGCCCAACTTCCTCTTCTTCTCGCGGAAGCGAGGGCCTTGTTGAGCCTTCGGGCGGTGGAACCTGTACCCCCCGACCAAAGGGGGCGGGGGTTTTACTCCCGTTACTTTCTGGTCCCAAAGAAGACCGGGGACTTACGCCCTATTTTGGACCTCCGGAAGCTCAACAAGTTCCTGGTCCGGGAGAAGTTCCGTATGTTGTCGCTTCCGGTGTTGTATCCTCTTTTGGAGGAAGGGGATTGGATGTGCTCCCTAGACTTAAAGGAAGCATATACTCATGTTCCGGTACATCCCGCCTTCCACAAATTCTTACGGTTTCAGGTGGGGGAGTTGCACCTTCAATATCGGGTCCTCCCCTTCGGACTGGCTTCGTCCCCTCGAGTCTTCACAAAGTGTATGGTGGTGGTCGCTGCAGCCCTGAGATCTCGGGGGCTACAGGTCTTTCCCTACCTGGACGATTGGCTGATCAAGGCGCCGACCAGGGAGGGGGTTATCTCAGCGACCCGACAGACTATCATCTTCCTTCAACGTCTGGGGTTCGAAGTGAACTTTCCCAAGTCTCAATTGTTCCCGACTCAATCCCTTCAGTTTATCGGAGCCGTGCTGGACACGGTTCGCCTTCGTTCGTTCCTCCCCCCCCCCCCCTCGGTTGGAGGCCCTGCTTCGATTGAGTCGCCAGGTTTCGCTGATGCCCGTAGTATCGGCTCAGCGCATGATGGTTCTTCTGGGCCACATGGCATCGACGGTCCACGTTACTCCCTTCGCCCGCTTGTATCTGAGGCTTCCTCAGTGGACCTTGGCCTCGCAGTGGCGTCAGGATCGCGACCCAGTCTCTTGTCCGATAACGGTGACTCCTTCTTTGAGATGCTCGCTCCATTGGTGGACCGACTCTTCCAATCTTTCCGGAGGTTTGCTCTTTCTCGTTCCTCCGCATCGCAAGGTTCTGACCACGGACTCCTCGGAGTACGCGTGGGGGGCTCATCTCGAAGGTCTGCGGACTCAGGGTCTATGGTCGGCAGAGGACCGTCTTTGTCACATCAATGTGTTGGAGCTTCGTGCCATTTTTCTGGCTGCTCGAGCGTTCTGCCACCTGCTGCACGATCAGGTAGACCTCGTGAGGACGGACAACCAGGTGGCGATGTATTATGTGAACAAGCAGGGGGGAACGGGCTCTTGGTCCCTGTGCCGGGAAGCCCTGCGCCTTTGGGAATGGGCGGTCTCCCAGAACATCTTCCTACGTGCGGTTTACATTCAGGGAGAGAGGAACTGTCTGGCAGACAAACTCAGTCGTCTTCTCCAGCCGCACGAGTGGTCGCTGAACTCCCGGGTTCTGCGCGAGGTCTTCGACCGCTGGGGAACTCCTCAGGTGAATCTGTTTGCCTCCCCGGAGACTCGCAAACTGCCCCTCTATTGTTCTCGGATGTACTCCCGGGACCGTCTCGAGGCCGACGCCTTTCTTCTTGACTTGGGGGGGAGGTTCCTTTATGCGTTCCCTCCTTTTCCTCTAATCTTGAGAACGTTGGTACATCTCAAATCGACCAGAGCCACTATGATTCTCATTGCGCCTCATTGGCCCAGACAGCACTGGTTCTCCCTGCTCCTTCAACTCAGTGTCGGGGAACCTCTGCTTCTACCTGTTTTTCCCTCTCTGCTGTCTCAGAGTCGGGGTTCGCTGTTACATCCCAATCTTCAGTCTTTACATCTGACCGCTTGGTTCCTTTCCCCTTGACTTCGATTCCTGTTTCTCAGTCGGTGAGGGAGATTTTGGAAGCCTCGCGCAAGGTCTCGACTAGGCTTTGTTATTCCCAGAAGTGGACCAGATTTTCATCCTGGTGTTCCTCGAACCATCTGGACCCGAGTTCAGTTCCAGTGTCTTCGGTGCTGGAATATTTGTTGCATCTGTCTAAGTCTGGACTGAAGACGACTTCCATTCGAGTGCATCTCAGTGCCATTGCGGCGTTCCATCGGCATCTCGAGGGTCGGTCTCTTTCTCTTCATCCTCTGGTAACTCGTTTCATGAGGGGTCTCGTGAATGTTCATCCTCCTCTGAAACCTCCTCCTATAGTTTGGGATCTTAATGTGGTCTTAGCTCAACTGATGAGGCCGCCTTTTGAGCCTATCGACAAATCTTTTCTTAAGTTTCTCACTTGGAAGGTGGTCTTCTTGCTTGCACTCACGTCCGCTCGTCGGATTAGTGAGCTGCAGGCTTTGGTTGCGGATCCACCTTTTACTGTGTTTCATCATGACAAGGTGGTTCTTCGCACCCATCCGAAATTTTTGCCTAAGGTTGTGTCTGATTTCCACCTCAATCAGTCCATTGTACTTCCGGTGTTCTTCCCGAAGCCCCACTCTCATCCTGGTGAGGCGGCGCTTCACACGCTTGACTGTAAGAGGGCGTTGGCCTTTTATCTCCAACGTACCAAGTCTCATCGGAAGGTTCCTCAATTGTTTTTGTCCTTTGATCCTAATCGGTTGGGACATCCTGTTTCCAAGCGCACCTTGTCCAACTGGTTGGCTGCTTGTATTTCTTTTTGCTACGCTCAGGCTGGTCTCACGCTCCATGGTCGAGTCACGGGGCATAAGGTCAGGGCTATGGCAACTTCTGTTGCTTTCCTCCGGTCTACCCCTGTGGAGGACAAATGTAAAGCTGCCACTTGGTCTTCGGTTCATACGTTCACCTCCCACTACTGTCTGGATACTTTGTCCAGAAGCGACGGCCGGTTTGGCCAGTCGGTGTTACGTATTCTGTTTTCCTAAATTGCCATCCTCCCACCTGCCCTTTTTTGGGTTAGCTTGGAGGTCACCCACATGTGAGAATATCATGCCTGCTTGTCCTGGGATAAAGCACAGTTACTTACCGTAACAGGTGTTATCCAGGGACAGCAGGCATATATTCTCACAACCCGCCCTCCTCCCCGGGGATGGCTTCTTTGCTGGTTATGGAACTGAGGACCACGAGGTGGGGATGCGCCCTCTAGTGGGCAAGAAGGCATGCACATGCATGGTGCAGTGTAGCAAACTTGAAACTTCAATCAAGTTTGCTTGAAAAGCTGTCCGCGCTGGGGTTCCGTAGATGACGTCACCCACATGTGAGAATATATGCCTGCTGTCCCTGGATAACACCTGTTACGGTAAGTAACTATGCTTTATCAAACCTCCATATCGGTTTAGAACCAACTTGTTCATCAGATTGTAATTCAATCCAAACACCACCATGATCAGACAAAATGATAGGATCTATGATGGCTTTTATCATTTTCTGAGCAATTTTATTGGAAACAAAAATATAATCAATCCTTGGAAAGGAATTATGAACCTGTGAACAAAAAGAAAATTCCCGGTCACCAAAATGAAGAATACGCCATATATCTATCAAATCACAAGATTGAACCAAATTATCTAAGCCTAATGATTTCATAATCTTACTTGGACTCTTATGAACAACTAGTGTTTAAGCCCGTTACATTAACGGGTGCTAGAATATATGGCTGTCTGTCTTTATTTATGTCTCTCTCCCTGCTCCTGTCTCTTTCTTCCTGTCTCTCTCCCTCCTGCAATTTTTCTCTCTCTCTCCCTGGCACCCTTTGTCTGTCTGTCTTCCACCCCCCATTCCCTTCTCTCCCCTCCCCCCCACTTTCCTTTGCAGAAGCAGCAGTGATATTTCCCTTCCCCTCCAGGTCCCTGCTGAAGCAATAGAAGCATTTTCCCCCACCCCCCATTCCCTTCTCTTACCGTGAGCTGCCCTGCTCCGTTCGGCCCCTCCCCTTCCCTTCTTGTGTGCTGAAGGTTCTCTGCTGCGGCTGAAGGTTTTTTTTCGGCGGCTCTTCTCACGATCCCCGTGGTGGCTGATCCTCCTGTTCAAAGCGGCCTGCTGAGGTTCGCGGCCGGCTGTAACGAACCTCGCAGGCCGCTCTCCAACTCGGTAGCATGTTCCCTCTGACGCGATCGCGTCAGAGGGAACGTGCTACCATGTGGAGAGCGGCCTGCGAGGTTCGTTACAGCCGGCCGCGAACCTCAGCAGGCCGCTTTGAACAGGAGCGGTAGCGGTTGTTGTGGGAAGGGGGGGAGTCGACGACGTGCAGGCCGCTGTGAACAGGAGCGGCAGCGGCGGCAGGACCATGAGCCCTCCTCCCGCCATCCGCCGCCAGCGCCGCTCCTGTCGCCCGATGCACCTAACTGGCACATACGCCTCAAGCCGCGGCCACGGACGGACACAGCACACATGAGGTCCCCACAGGAGATGAGGCGCCGCTGCTAACAGCCAAGGTAGGTGCTGGGAAGAAGGCTGGGGACTCACGCATGCGCACTCCTTCGGCCACAGACCTACAGCGCACGGAACACGCAAATAGGACTGCGCATGCGCGAGTTAGCCTTTTATTATATAGGATTGGATCCTTTACAGCATTGAAATCTCCAGCCACTACTAAATTAGAAGCAGCCAGTGGGAGTAACAATTGTTGTAAAGTCTTAAAAAACTCCATTTGATTTGTATTTGGAGCATATACATTGAACAAGTCAAGGGTAGTATTTCCCATGCTCATTTTAACATGTACCCATCTTCCTAAGGGGTCCGAAGTGATCATTTGAAAATCAGCTGTACATTTCCTACTAACTAAAATGGCAACCCCTGCTTTTTTCCCAATTGCTGGGGCAAAATATTTTTTAGAAATCCAACAAGCTTTTGATGATATTGACAGGAGTTGCCATTCAACAAATAACGTATAACTGGAAAGATTGTACAAGGTTGAATTATTGTTTCTGGTGGAATTCAGTATGTCATGTGTTTAAAATGGAAAGAGTGTTGGCAGTTCAAAAAGGTTACTATAATAAATTTTTTTTTTTGCTTAAATCTTTTATTGATTTTTCAATTTAAATTTCAAGTATTACACTTGTACAGAAAGCAATAATAGAATGGATATCAAATACAATGCACATATAACTCATAAGTTAACAAATTTACTATTTATGCTCAAGTCCTCAACTTAGGATCCAAGAATCAAAGAAAAATTGGCAAAATAATAAAGAAAAATAATGATAATACATAAGAAACTGAGAGCTATAGCAATGGAATGAGGTCATCAATAATCAAGTTATAGGGCTCAAAGATTATTTGCATTCAGACGAGACATTGCCACAAAGTTTGTCAATTGGGATGGGTCAAAAAACACATATTTAAGAGTACGGTAACACACAATGCATTTACACGGATGTCTCAAATAAAAAGTCGCACCCAAAGATAAAACCCCAGGTTTCAGAAGAAGAAATTCACGGCGGCGCCTTTGCGTCTCCCGTGCCAAGTCTGGAAACATTTGTATTTTGTGACCAAGAAAACTTTTTTGTCTATTTTTAAAGTAAAGTTTTAACAACCATGTTTTATCAATTGGCAAGGCTAAGGTAATAATCATAGTGGCTGATAATGCTAAGTCCTTCTCAGATGTCTCTAAAATTTGTGAGATATTTAAGGGTTCTCAGTCTGAAGATTTTACTTTTTGTTGTTGGTTTTGTTCTTTATCAGGCAAATAATAAACCCGTGAGAATGATGGTAATGATTCTTCAGGTATCTCCAGAATTTCCACTAGATATCTCTTAAGTATGTCTCTAGGTGTTACCAAATCAAGTCTTGGGAAAATTAATTAACCTCAAATTGTTACTACGTGAATTGTTCTCAAGCATTTCAATCTTCTTCCTTAGGTTAATATTGTCTTTAACTAAAGTCTCTTGCAATTGTTTTGATGTTATAATTTCCTTTTCTATTTTCTGAATGGATGAATTAGAAGTATTCATTTCTTTTCTTAAGTCCTTCAATTCTTTATTATGCTCCTTAATTTTTCCTTCAATTTGTTGAAAAGTAGGAGTAATATTTTTAACAAAACCAGCCATTAAGTCCCAAATAGAATCTAGAGTCACTTCTGCAAGTTTAATCAATACAATTGGGGTTTGTGAAAGTAAAGTGCTCACCGTTCTGAAGTTCTTTGGGACTTGTCTTCTGTCCTTCCTCCTCATACTGAGATGGTACTGCCCCAGATATCTCCATGGGGGCCCTTGTAGTGTGAGCCCCAGCCTCCAAGCTCTCCTGTAAATCCTTCCTTGCCTCTGAAGAGGAGAAAACCTCAGAATCCGGGGTTTCCCCACCCCTGGGAGATCTGGTAATCTGAGGCTGCGGGGGCGGTGCCCTAACATCGGGGCTTAGAGTAGTATTGGGCCCAGGAGTATCCACCGCGGGTTCGCCTCCCTGTGTCCTCAACAGGCCGCCATCTGATGTTGCAGTGACCTCCTGCATGTGCCGCAGAAGATCTTGAATATTTCCGAGACCCGGGGCTCCAGGGCGCCGCGAGAAGCAGCACTCTGGCCCCGTCTCTTAGGCATCGCGGTAAGTAAATACCGCTAGAAATTATTCCAAACAATCGCTATTCTGGGACAAGCAGCTCAGCGCGTCCTGCTCTCAGTCGCCATCTTGGATCCGCCTCTCTTCAATTTACTACTATAATAAATTTAAGGATGTGTGGGGGCCATTTTTAAATTATTCTAATGAATAATTTACACTTTTCCCAACTTTAATTCTTACATGTGGATCGGGGGGGTTTGGATTGTAGAAGGATTTATGGTTCACTTAGCAGTATTATAAACACGTTACGTCTCTGTTAAGTTGTCTAGGGAAAACCATAACCTCTTATTCAAGTCCAAATATGGTCTAATTATACGACACAAAACCCAGGCTAATGAGAAATATCTTTATTATGAAAATAGAAAAATATAATTCACAAGCCAGCTGCAGAATCTAAGTATTGTTCACAAAATATCTGATTACACAAATAAAACTCAGTACATAATTATCACAATCTAATGGTTAGACAATTGAGTGATTCTACTTGTTAAATTCACACTAAATAATTCCTTATAATAATAATCCCTGATTAGCCAATGATTATATTATCACCAATGGAGCTTTTCAATCCTTATCCTTTATCACCAGTGATCCTTATCTAACCCCGCTATTAAGAGTGTAAATTCCGTATTCTCACCTTAAGGTCAGTTGCTCAGACGAAATTAGGTGGAAGGGAAAACTTCTTGGTAGCTTTAGAAGACGTCAGGAATCTGGTTGTTAAAGGCACACGTGTTGACAATCCTTGATGAGGCTATAAATCATCCGCAAACAAGTCCTGTTCCGTGCTGAGTTCAGATCCGTTTTAAATGTCTGAATTTCTCTCTCTTAGGCAGAGAGTCACACGAGGTATCTTACAGGTCTAATTATTGAAAGAAAAAGTTTACATATAGAACATCTGTGAGCAGATCTGAGCTTCCCCGGACCTTATCACAGACTAACTAATTAATTAATTAGCCGTCTTTCTTGTATCTCATCAGATGACCTCCTCGGACCAATCCAGAAACAGACTTGGATGAATAGCCTTTCTGTAGAAAGTATCATATAGGCTGGTAGACCCAGGGCCGTTAGACAGATAAGAACAGGATAATTTCTTCAAGATTCACACTGTCCCATTATGAAAGCACAGATGAATGTCCTTGAATAATATAACATTCTGGTACATACCCATAATGCATCAGGCAGAAACAGCAAAGCTGTGTACTTCTTTCTTCTTGCAAAATTCATGCTGGAAAGTTGCTTGCAGAGATATTTCTTGAGACAATGGTTCAGGCTTGGTGACATCATAGAGGCCTAACCCACAGGTGTGAATACGGAACTATCCCTACAGGATTTCTATTAATAATATATATGAACGATAAGATATTATATTCATGTGGTATATTTTTTGTTGTATATGGAAGTGGGAGGGGGTGGGGGTTATATCTTTTTGTTGTATGATATGGTAGATTTTCAAGTGGTATTGTATTCTAATTGTTTGATATTTACTGTACACTTGTGAATTATAAAATGAATAAAGAATTAAAAAAAAAAAAAAAAAGAAATCCAACCCCTTTCCAGCTTTCTAGATTCTATAATTCACAGATGTGTCTCTTGGATAAAATAAACATCAGCATTTTGTTTTTTAAGGAAAGCTAACATTTTCTTCTTCTTTATCATATGATTAAGGCCATTGACATTTAAGGAAAAAAACTTAATCTCCATCTAAATATTCATATATACACCAATAATAATATGTAAACTTAATGAAATTGAAATGACTAGACACCAGCACCAGCATGAAATCCAATAATAAATAAATTAGATACAAAACCCCCCTATCCTCTAAACCCTTTTTTACCCAAATTATGGAAAAAAAAAACCATCCCCAACCCACCCAAACCCACCCTATAAATGGATAAACTTGTTACACGCATAGGATATATAACCCGCACACTCCCCCCAGGCAATCAAATCCATCTTCTAATAGAAATGTTAATATGAAAATAATTCATTAATGCCTTAAATATCCATAAAAACAATGTATATATTAAATATAAAATGACCATAAAATAAACCAAATTCATATTAAATATATAGAATTAATCAGTCCTGGGAAAGATGATGGAGGCACTGATTAAAGACAGCATCTGTGAACACATCGAAAAAAATGGGCAGCTAAAACCGAGTCAACATGGCTTCTGTAAGGGTAGGTCATGCCTCACAAACTTATTGTACTTCTTTGAGGGAGTGAACAGCCAGGTGGATAAAGGGGAATCTATAGACATCATTTACCTTGACTTCCAAAAAGCCTTCGACAAGGTGCCACACGAGAGACTGCTTAAAAAGATATGGAACCACGGGGTACAAGGGGAGGTCCACCGATGGATCAAAAACTGGCTGGCAAACAGGAAGCAGAGGGTTGGCGTAAAGGGACACTACTCAGACTGGAAAGGGGTCACGAGCAGAGTTCCGCAAGGGTCGGTGCTGGGACCGCTCTTGTTCAATATCTACATAAATGATCTAGAGGCGGGAACTAAGTCTGAAGTCATTAAATTTGCAGATGACACCAAACTATACAGCAGGGCTCAAACCAAGGAAGACTGCGAGGATCTCCAAAAGGATCTAACGCAGCTGGAAAAGTGGGCCGAAAAGTGGCAGATGAGCTTCAACGTGGGGAAATGCAAGGTCATGCACGTGGGGAAAAAGAACCCGATGTTCACATACAAAATGGGGGGAATACCACTAGGGTTAGTAACCTGGAGAGAGACCTGGGAGTGATGGTAGACGCAACACTGAAGGCATCGGCGCAATGCGCCACAGCCTCTAGGAAAGCAAACAGAATGCTGGGTATCATTAAGAAGGGTATTACGACCAGGACGAAGGAAGTCATCATGCCGCTGTATCGTGCAATGGTACGGCCGCATCTGGAGTACTGTGTCCAGTACTGGTCGCCGTACCTCAAGAAAGACATGGCGGTACTTGAGGGAGTACAAAGAAGAGCAACCAAACTGATAAAGGGAATGGAAAATCTCCCATATACCGACAGATTGAAGCAGTTGGGACTTTTCTCCCTGGAGAAGCGAAGACTTAGAGGAGACATGATAGAAACCTTCAAGATCCTGAAGGGCATAGAAAAAATAGACAGGGGCAGATTTTTCAAATTAAGGGGCGCCACAAGTACAAGGGGGCACTCGGAGAAATTGAAAGGGGACAGGTTTAGAACAAACGCTAGGAAGTTCTTTTTCACTCAGAGGGTGGTGGATACATGGAACGCGCTTCCAGAGGCTGTTGTAGACAAGAAAACATTAAATGGTTTCAAAGAAGGTTTGGATAGATTCCTAGAAGAAAAAGGGATTGGGGGGTATAGATAGGTATAGACCATTGCTCAGGCAATGGGCCTGATGGGCCGCCGCGAGTGCGGACCGCTGAGCAGGATGGACCTATGGTCTGCCTCAGCGGAGGCAACTTCTTATGTTCTTATAAATCCATAGAATTAATATAAAAACTCATTTGACCAAATTCAAATTATATTCATCTGCTAAAAGACAAAATTTAAATAACTTTATATTATAAATTCCATATATTTTATATAAAAGTTCCTTTAAATCTAATACATACCCATAATGCATCAGGCAGAAACAGCAAAGCTGTGTACGTCTTTCTTCTTGCAAAATTCATGCTGGAAAGTTGCTTGCAGAGATATTTCTTGAGACAATGGTTCAGGCTTGGTGACATCATAGAGGCCTAACCCACAGGTGTGAATACGGAACTATCCCTACAGTCCCCCCTTTTGGAGGAGAAATAACTTCAATGGTGTCTATTTCACCTTCAACCTAACTAAGTAGGAAAGGATCGCCAAGACCCAAGGTGATATAAAAATGCATAAACATAAGCAATACCATATAAATCAGCAATAAATCAAAGATATCAATAATCAATGTATAATAATCATAAAGGCAAGGGCAAAATATGTGAACCCAGCCAAATAAATGATAATAAAATCACTGAATAATGGCAATATATGATAAAATCAAAAATCATAACTACTTAGTAAGGCACAAAAGGTATGCCAAAGCAAAAGTTAAGACAGATAGATCATAATCAAAAATACGGCTGGCAAAATCACTCCTTCATAGCCGCAATGTAATCATGCATTCTTAAGTCCGTATGTGATGGTTTCTGATGAATAAGACGTCGAATCCGGATGGTCTCATAGAGTGCAAAAACATCAAGGGTAAAGTTGATGGGATGTCCACGGAAAACATCCAGGATTTCCAATTCCGTCTCAGTAGAAGTAGAGTCCAAATAGAAAGATAGAAACATCGAAAGAAGATGTTCTGGAGCAAGATCTGGAATGGGAAGAACAAGAAACCAGGAGAATCTTGAAGGACAACACGGGACTGCGGACCAGGATCGATCACTTTGGTAACAACTCCAATCGGCAGGACAACCAGGAACAGCATCGGCAGAACTCGTTTCGCCATCTGAAAAACAGAAAAGAGAGAGAACAGCCTAGGCTGTTGCTAGGTTAATGTCATTCATCACAACAATGGTTTCATCCTGGGCAAATTTACTGGGATGACATGGTCTCAGTTGATTAATGTGGACCCATTTAAGGACATCTGCACCTGGAGAATTTGATTTGATACGAATTTGATAGGCCACAGGTGAAGCTTTTTCCACTATAGGGAATGGACCATGCCAGCTTGGCAAAAATTTACTTTCTTTGGTCTTGGTTTTGCCATAATTGTAATAGAATACCTTGTCACCAATTTGGTATTCCTTTGTGGTAGTCCTATGATCATAATAGGCTTTTCTACCTTTAGCAGCAATTTCCAGATTTTTCTGGGCAAAGGAAAATGCACCCTGTAAATGTTTACGTAAATGGGTGACATATTCATGAGCACTAGAAAGATTTACATCATTAGTTCTATACAACAAATGAATTGGTAATGTCATTTCTCTACCTGTCATCATTTCAAAAGGCGTCACCCCCGTAGACCGGTGAGGCGTGGCACGAATAGCCATCAGTACCAAAGGTAACTTCATGTCCCAATCCTTACCAGAGGTATACACGTACTTCTTCAGGATCGTGATGATGGTACGATTCGCTCTCTCCACTTGTCCCGATGATTGAGGGTGGTAAGCTATGTGCAATTTACTTTTCACTCCGAGCATCTTCCACATGTGTCGCATCACATCCGCAGTGAAATGTGATCCTTGGTCTGAGTCCACTCTCATGGGCAAACTCCACCTACTGAGCACATGATTCAGTAACAAGGTAGCGGTAGTCTCTGCCGTACAATTGGGTGCAGGCAAGCACTCAATCCACTTGGTAAACAAACAAGTGACAGTCAACATATACTTATTACCTCGGGAGGAACGGATCACTTGGCCGATCCAATCAATCTGGATGTCGGACCAGGGCATGACCAAACCCTTCTTTCTCAAGGGTGCTCGGTGAAGTGGTGTAGAGGGTTGAAATTGGCAACAAGTCAAGCAACCTCTCGTATATAACTGCACATCTTGCCGCATATGAGGCCAGTAGGCCACTTGTTTCAGTGTCTCATATGTAACTTCTTCACCTCTATGTCCAGCACAAGGTTCATCATGGGCATGTTGCAACATGATTCCTCGATATGCACGGGGTACAACCCACTGCACAATACCATCCTTACTCGTCCGAGTGAGCAGGTCCTGATGAATAGAAAATTTTTCTCTGGAGGTGTAGAGTATCCTCAGTTCTTCATCCTTCTGATCGTCTTCAGACAATGGATGATCCTGTGGATTCTGTATGAAGTTATAGAACTTTCCTAGGATAAGATCTGTCTTCTGAGCGGTTACAAGTTCAAAGGAAGGGACATCATTTCCCCACTGCACTACAGGTGTTTCAGCTACCCGTTTCGCTTGGCGTCGAGTAATAGTATGTACCATCGAGAACAACTCTTCAGGGCATTGCCATAGTTCACCTGACAAAGCACCTTCTTTGGCCAGTTGATCCGCAAGGTCATTTCCAATCTTGTCATGACTATTAACATTGGCGTGACCTTTCACTTTCTTCCAGTAGATGGTCATGTCATTGTCTCGTACCAATTGATCTAAGGCTAGAATCAAGTTACCATGATGGACAGGCTTTCCTTTGGAATTTAACATGTCCTTCTTTTTCCACACGGGTAAGTGAGACACAAAGTTCTGATGCACATAGTCAGAATCTGTACAGATAATCAGTTCTGGGATCCCCTTCTGTACCGCAGACTGTACAGTGACCAGAGCTGCTACAATCTCTGCATATTGGTTGGTTTTAGCACCCAATCTATACTTCAAGGTTTCCATAGGTGTTTTGTTATTCCACACTACACCTACTCCTGCAACCAAATTATGGGTCGAGGTCTGGTGGAAGGCACAGCCATTTACGTAGACTTGAGGTATATTGGCACATAGCTGTTCATCATAAAAATGATGACGATGGGGTTCCTCCTCTTCTGGTGGAACATCAGGTTCCGGTATACCTGTAAGAGAATCTTGTTCTGTACAATCATGCAATTCTGCTATCCCTTGGGCTACGGTGTTACGATGTTTCAGGGCATACTTTACCTGTAAAGGCCATCCTTGGAGAGCCAAAGTCCATGAGACTATTCGGCTATTGGAGACACGACCAGTCTTGATCTTGTCACTGCCCAAGAAACTAATGGGTTGATGACAAGTCTCTACATTGAGTTTTTCTCCTTGTAACTCCAAAAATGTTGAAGAGCCCAAACAGTTGACAGTAGAGCTTTCTCACATTCAGAATACTTCTTCTCTACATCGGTGAAGCCTTTGCTTGCATAGGCCACCACACGCTTGTCAGAGTCGTATTTCTGGTACAGGACAGCACTCATAGAGTGTTTGGAGAATCCTAGGTCGATGAAGAATTCACAACCACTCTCGGGGTAGGCCAAGCAAGGAAAGCGACTAAGCTGCTCTTTCATCTCTTGCATAGCATCTTCCTGTTCAGGACCCCACGTCCAAGGTACATCCTTCTTCAGTAAGACAACCAAGGGTCTAGAGATCTCTGCATACTGATCTATGAACTATCGAGAATAGTTGCATATCCCCAAAAATGAACGAAGTTCCGTCAAATTGGTAGGTCTCCTCAACTGTTGTAGGGCCTGTATCCTTTTCTTCTGTGGTCGAAGACCTTCAGAGGAAATGTCATACCCTAAGTAATTCAGAGATGTTCGGCACCATTGACCTTTGGCAAGGGTCAATTTAGCTCCTGCATTTTGCAATTGTTGGAACACATGTTCTACCTCTTCCAGGTGTTTCTGAAAGGTGGGACTCTTGATCAGGATGTCATCCACATAGACTAGAGTTCCTCGAGCTTCCGCATCTGGAAGGGCTTTAAGGAGAAATATGTTGAACTCAGCTGGAGAGTTCAGAAAACCAAAAGGTGTTCTATTCCACGTATACTGTTTCTTCCCAAAGGTAAATGCTAGTTTGTATTGATCCGGTGGATGTACAGGAACTGTCCAAAATCCAGACGCTAAATCCAAGCTGGTAAAATACTTAGCTCCTTTGATGGTAGTCAAGCTCTGGTCAAGATGGGCCATAGGCCACCTAGACAAGGGTACCCGCTTGTTTAGCTGTCGGTAATCCAAGGCAATTCTCCAACTGTTATTCTTCTTCAGGATTGGCCACAAGGGTGAGTTATATGTACTGTTACAAGGCCTAATGATACCCCTAGTTTCCAGGGTATCAAGTATCTCTTGCACGGACTCATATGAGGCCAAAGGAATCTTATACTAACGTACAAAGACGGGCTTACTGTGGAGATCCGTAGGAATCTTGGTCACATGTAGATCAGTCAGTCCAGTGTCATAAGAATCCACTGCAAAAAGGTCTCGATACTTGTACAACAATTGTGCTAACTGAACCTTTTCTTCATCAGAAGAGCACGCATCAGCTAGGTCCACTTGTTCCTTTACCATGGCATCAAACTTAGAAAAAGGTTGGTTGGAAGAAATTTCCACTTGGTCTTCAATCTGTTCTTGCAAAGATGAAGATTCAATGGCATTCACCGCTCTAGATTGGTCAGACAGAGCTAACTTCCTGGATAAAAGCAAAAAATCATTCTCCACTGTTATATGGGAAGTCAATGCATCATATGGCCAGAGGAAGTCCAGTGAAATGAGTCCTTTAGGTGAGGTAAAAATACGGTCTGGTATGTCCCCCCCCTGGCAGGGGTCGACAATGGAAGACAAGGTGCCAATGATAGGCAATGTTACCTCAACATCAGGAAAAAATTCCCCCACCAGAAAACCCAAAGGTTCTCCAGCAGAGAGAAAGACTTCCGTAGGTTGAGCATTGACAATCAATACATGGAAAGAAGAGTAAGGTACTTCAAGATAGGGTAAAGCACCTAGAGAAAGACCATGCTCGAGAAAAGAGGAATTCGGGTTGAAAAAGCCAATATCATCGAGCATGCGTTGACCATGGGCCAAACGAAGAGGCAGAGCAAAATCCTGCACAAGGCCAGGAATCTTGACGTCTTCAGCACAGACCACTTCACAAACTTGAGGAAGAGGTTGTCCAGCCTTCAGACCATCCATCAGATCCATGTCTTCTACCGGGGTGCCTTGCAATCTGCTCCAAAGCACACCGTTCACCAAATCAACGTAGACTCCTAGACGAACAAGACATTCTGATCCCAAACACAAGGATGTGTGTAGGCCTTTCACCACAGAAAAGTGATGAGTGAAAGTCTTAGAACCCAGGGTCAGCGGAAGGCTACAAACCCCAACAAGAGGCTTGACCCCCTGACCTAGTATAGGTAGGTGAGTAGAGTGGCGCCGAACAAACGGAACTGATGTGGTTCGCTGAAGTTGACAGTAAAAAGATTCACTGATCATGGAGATGTCACTCTGGAGTAGCAGTTGAGCTTGAACTGGGACAGAACCGTGCAGGTGAACATCAACAGACAAGTCAGTATCAACCTGGTGAAGTACAGCCAGTAGACGAGGATGAGAAGTCAGAGAGCTGGAAACAGATGAGGTGGTGTCTTGAACAGTCTCTTGAGGTGGATCCGGCACGGGGAACGTAGACTTCAGAACAATTTCCAAATGGTCAGCCTGGAGAACAATGTCAGATATTTGTTCCTTTGGAACGCTGACAATCTCGCGGTCTGTGGGACCCCCCTCTGGAACATTGGCGTACCATAGCTCCAAAATGTGTGGATCCGCTGAACGCAGAAAATTGATTCGAATTGAAGTATCGTTTTGCTCCACAGTACTGGCAACCTGGGGCAGGCGTGTAGTTGGTACCTTTCCAAAAGGAAGGGGACGAGTCACCTGAGCCCAGACCACTTCTTGGACGTAATCCAAAATAGGCCGCTATCTCTTCAAAAGATCGTTCCCAATCAAAAACTCCTCTCCTGAACTAGTGGTAATAATCACTGGGTGTTTGACATTCATTTTGCCTAACTGCAAGGTAAGCCAAGTTTGACCAACTGTCTCAATGTTCTGATGTCCATATGCAACCAAAGACAAATCACAGGGAATAATCGACAGTGGTTTCTGGGTACCCAGAGTAGTCTGCAAACGTTGGAATAGTCCCATAGTGATCAAAGTCACTTCGGAAGCCGTATCAAGTAAACCGGGACAAGACAAAACCTGTTGGAGAAACAAAGGTATAGTGTACCGTTGACCCATAGGCGTTAACCTACCCAAGAAATACTTGTGTGACTTAATGGAATCCCACGAAGGAAGCCACTCTGTGTCCTCAGATAATTCAGTGGATTGTACAGGATCAGTGTCTTGTGTAGCATCAGGAGATGTTTGGACAGAAGATACAATAGTGGGTGGAGAAATTGTTTCTCGGACTAGTCATGCGTTATCGTCCTCCAACAATTCGGGTGTGTCATCCAGGTCGTCTACTGAGGAAGCCTGGGTGTCAGTTGCTACAGACTTGACCACTCGAGTTCCGGAAGGCCTGTAACCGACATTGTTATCCTTTCTCCTTGGGGTCTGTTCCCTTCTCGCGGGGACAGATACTGCCAATTGTTTGGAAGTCAATTCCAGGGCAGAAATACGATCTATCACCTGAGCCAATTTTTCCATTACCATGCTGAGGTCACTCTGCTTCTGTTGCTTATTGGGCCGTCTCTTCTTCTGTGTCTTGGGTCCATCCCTATTGGGTGGTGCATCAGAAGAGGAAGGCAGGTCCGCTGGACGGAATGAAACAGGTCCTGGAGTGGAAACTACAGGGCTACTAGATTCTAAAGCAAGTGAAGTCTGAACTGCACATACACTCAGCTTCTGTTCCTTAGATCGTGCTTTGGGCACCGGTTTCTCAGGGCCTGCAGGAACCCTGACTTTATGATCATAGAAATCCTCGGCTACGGCCAGGATTGATGAGTAAGAGGCCTTTTTCATACCAGCCACAACCACACTCATATATTCAGGCAAGGCTTTTGCAAAGAGAGATCGGAATTCTCCATAATCCAGTTCGTCCTCAGGAGTCCTGTCTGGAAAGAAATGTCGTTTCAGACGGAAAGCAAATTCACGGGGATTTTCCTGGAGTCCACAACGCAAATGGAATGCAGCTTTGCAAGATTCGATGGAATCAGCGTATGTACCATAACGTCTTTTGAGTTGTTGTTCCACCTCTAACACATCCGAAGTACCAGTGATGATAGATCGTAACATCTCAGAACACTCGGAAGCAAAGGACCAACGGAGTAAACGGAGCTTATCACTGTCCTCTGTCACTGCATAAGTTTCAAAGAACTCATGTATTGAGGCCAGATGTGCTTCAATAGTTAGCTTAGTTTCCTCTCTAAAAGGTTCTATCATTTGTTTAAACATCTTCATTAACTGGACATGATAGGGTGGTATGGTATAACCACCTCCACGCTTTTGAGTTTCTTTCACTGTTTCAGTATTATGCTGTGACCTTTGTGGAACATGTTGTGAAATGTCTGGTGCTTTGGCGCCATCTGGTGGTTGTTTAGACTCGCTGTAAACTGACCTTACCGGATAGGGTTTAGCATCAGCAGATTCAATGACGTCACAGGAATTTGAGATAGACCTTACAGGGCGTGATTGTTGCACTGGGCGGTCGGCTAGTGACACTAATTTCTCAGGGCAGGGTTTGTTACTAGGTAACAAGTCCTCTGCAGTAGAATCAGAACACTCCTGTGAATTCCTGTACCCACCCCCCCTAGGACTGTGAAAAGAATGAAAGACAGTTCTAGGAGCTGGCGTAGGAGAAAGTGGCGGCGACACAGGGGGAGAGGGAGCTTGAATATCCCTCTCACTACAAAAAGTAGCAACCTTGTCTTGCAAAACTTTCACATCAGTAGCTAATGCAGTTCTTTGGGAGGATATAGCTTGCACATTTTGGCGCAGAGCCAGATTATCGGCATCTGCTTGATATAGAGAATCAGTTAGCTGAGTAACATGTGACTTACTCTCGGAAAGCCTAGTCTGAGATTCAATAAAGTCCGCTTGTAAGGCACATAATTGCCTATCAGCACGGGCTGCCTTATCATTAGACAGACGTTCGGTAGCGTCTAACTTTTCACCCAGACAAACATAAGCAGTAGTTACGTCCGCTAGTTCCATCTGCAACCTAGATAAAACCTCAGCATGATTTTTCTCACTCTTATCATGATCTTTCTGACAAGTAGATAAAGAGATCTGTAACTCAGACTTCTGAGCCCGGACTGTATTGAGTTGATTCACTAAAGATGTACACTTCACACAAGAGATATCCACTGGTCTTTTTTTATAACTTTCAAGTTCAGCATTCAACTCAGAACATTGATGTCGTAACTCAGACATCACCTGATCAAAGTCGGAATGTTGATCTTCACAATTAGAAGCTAACAGTTCAAGGGAATCATTACAAGTCCGTTCTGCCTGCAAATAATTTTTACAATCCTCTAATTGCTCATATAAATCACTCTGAAGCTGACGCTGTTGAGATAAACTAGCAGAGGCAGAAGTTTTAAAAGCAAACAACGCACAAATGAGCTCTGAATAATTTTCTCCTGTAGGTTTAGTACGAGCATGTAATAGACGCTGCAATACTGAACAGTACGCTTGATTAGAGTCCTCTATATCTGCATGTAATAAACGAACAAGGTCAGAAAAATACACATCAGAATCTGGCTGTTTTAACACTTGCCACAGCTAATTTCTGAAAAACATCCTTTTCATGAGCATGCCACAAAATTTGAGTCTCGGTGTCAACAGACATGGCTACGGTCGTACATTAGAAACCTAGATATCCCGGCCAACGAGCCCCCAAAATCTGTAGAAGGATTTATGGTTCACTTAGCAGTATTATAAACACGTTACGTCTCTGTTAAGTTGTCTAGGGCAGTGATTCCCAACCCTGTCCTGGAGGAACACCAGGCCAATCGGGTTTTCAGGTTAGCCCTAATGAATATGCATGAGAGAGATTTGCATATGATGGAAGTGATAGGCATGCAAATTTGCTTCATGCATATTCATTAGGGCTAGCCTGAAAACCCAATTGGCCTGGTGTTCCTCCAGGACAGGGTTGGAAACCACTGGTCTAGGGAAAACCATAACCTCTTATTCAAGTCCAAATATCATGGTCTAATTATACGACACAAAACCCAGGCTAATGAGAAATATCTTTATTATGAAAATAGAAAAATATAATTCACAAGCCAGCTGCAGAATCTAAGTATTGTTCACAAAATATCTGATTACACAAATGAAACTCAGTACATAATTATCACAATCTAATGGTTAGACAATTGAGTGATTCTACTTGTTAAATTCACACTAAATAATTCCTTATAATAATAATCCCTAATTAGCCAATGATTATATTATCACCAATGGAGCTTTTCAACCCTTA
Source organism: Geotrypetes seraphini (assembly GCF_902459505.1). Classification (NCBI taxonomy): domain Eukaryota; kingdom Metazoa; phylum Chordata; class Amphibia; order Gymnophiona; family Dermophiidae; genus Geotrypetes; species Geotrypetes seraphini. Next base: position 192,043,057 of record NC_047090.1, on the reverse strand, counting down.
TCCTTTATCACCAGTGATCCTTATCTAACCCCGCTATTAAGAGTGTAAATTCCGTATTCTCACCTTAAGGTCAGTTGCTCAGACGAAATTAGGTGGAAGGGAAAACTTCTTGGTAGCTTTAGAAGACATCAGGAATCTGGTTGTTAAAGGCACATGTGTTGACAATCCTTGATGAGGCTATAAATCATCCGCAAACAAGTCCTGTTCCGTGCTGAGTTCAGATCCGTTTTAAATGTCTGAATTTCTCTCTCTTAGGCAGAGAGTCACACGAGGTATCTTACAGGTCTAATTATTGAAAGAAAAAGTTTACATATAGAACATCTGTGAGCAGATCTGAGCTTCCCCGGACCTTATCACAGACTAACTAATTAATTAATTAGCCATCTTTCTTGTATCTCATCAGATGACCTCCTCGGACCAATCCAGAAACAGACTTGGATGAATAGCCTTTCTGTAGAAAGTATCATATAGGCTGGTAGACCCAGGGCCGTTAGACAGATAAGAACAGGATAATTTCTTCAAGATTCACACTGTCCCATTATGAAAGCACAGATGAATGTCCTTGAATAGTATAACATTCTGGTACATACCCATACTGCATCAGGCAGAAACAGCAAAGCTGTGTACTTCTTTCTTCTTGCAAAATTCATGCTGGAAAGTTGCTTGCAGAGATATTTCTTGAGACAATGGTTCAGGCTTGGTGACATCATAGAGGCCTAACCCACAGGTGTGAATACGGAACTATCCCTACAGGATTTCTATTAATAATATATATGAACGATAAGATATTATATTCATGTGGTATATTTTTTGTTGTATATGGAAGTGGGAGAGGGTGGGGGTTATATCTTTTTGTTGTATGATATGGTAGATTTTCAAGTGGTATTGTATTCTAATTGTTTGATATTTACTGTACACTTGTGAATTATAAAATGAATAAAGAATTAAAAAAAAAAAAAAGAAATCCAACCCCTTTCCAGCTTTCTAGATTCTATAATTCACAGATGTGTCTCTTGGATAAAATAAACATCAGCATTTTGTTTTTTAAGGAAAGCTAACATTTTCTTCTTCTTTATCATATGATTAAGGCCATTGACATTTAAGGAAAAAACTTTAATCTCCATCTAATATTCATATATACACCAATAATAATATGTAAACTTAATGAAATTGAAATGACTAGACACCAGCACCAGCATGAAATCCAATAATAAATAAATTAGATACAAAACCGCCCTATCCTCTAAACCCTTTTTTACCCAAATTATGGAAAAAACCCCATCCCCAACCCACCCAAACCCACCCTATAAATGGATAAACTTGTTACACGCATAGGATATATAACCCGCACACTCCCCCCAGGCAATCAAATCCATCTTCTAATAGAAATGTTAATATGAAATAATTCATTAATGCCTTAAATATCCATAAAAACATATGTATATATTAAATATAAAATGACCATAAAATAAACCAAATTCATATTAAATATATAGAATTAATCAGATTATAAATCCATACAATTAATATAAAAACTCATTTGACCAAATTCAAATTATATTCATCTGCTAAAAGACAAAATTTAAATAACTTTATATTATAAATTCCATATATTTTACATAAAAGTTCCTTTAAATCTAATACATACCACCCCCTCCATAATTTAGTCTAAAATATATCATTAAAATCCCCTTAATAAATTTAATAAAATGAAGAGATTATACATATATTTTATATCTACATTCATAGCTAAAATAATCATCAAAATTCCAACCATTAAACATACAAAACATTAACAGCAGGACCAAATAATATTTCATAACTTTCCATACTCCAAAATCAACAATTAACTTCACCAATAAATGATTATAGAATTATAGTTATTAAGGAAATGACCAAATGATATATCCAAATTCCAAACACAAAATGAAATATCATACATATAATGTAACCAACATCAATAAAAATAAATATCACTTATCTAGATTATAATAAAGAAAAATAAACTAAAATTTAGAAATATATTTGTCCATATTTCATTCCATTATTGTTTCCTCCAAATCATAAAACCTAAACACAGCTAATAAACAAACACATAACATAAAACATTCATGACACTACCAGCACTGACATTACAAATCAAATGTTCAAAAGAAAGAAAAAAGAAAGAATAGTAATTAAACAGAAACAATTCTATTAATATCTTTGAAGTAACATTTAAAAATTCCATTGCATATAACAAAAACATAAGAATGATGAAGCATAACTCTTATTCATCCTCTTCTAATCTTCTTTTCTTGAAGACCTTTAAATAGTCATTGGCTCTGAAGTGACCAAGAATCCTTCAGTTTCTCAGGATCTTCAAAATAAAGTGATTTATTCCAACTGGATACTCTCATTTTTTGCAGGATAGTATAATCCATACTTAAAACCTTTTTCTTTCAACTGAGGACGAAGCTGAAGGAACTGCTGCCTTAAAGCTACAGTGCTCTTTGCAAAATCCGGCAAGAATAATAATTTGGAGCTTTATAATTTAAGTTTTTATCAGCCTTTGCCAAACTTAATATTTTCAAAGGCTTGCTGGAATCTCAAAGCTTAAAAATAAGAGGTCTGGGCTTTGAGTTGTTAGCAGACTGTTGAAATGGAATTCTATGTGCTCGTTCAATTTCTAGGGGGTACTTAGAATTCAGTTGTAATAACTTTGGCAGTAAATTCTCCAAGAACTGAATAGGATTTCCCCCCTCCAAATTTTCCGCTAGCCCAATGATTTTTCACATTCTTTCTCTGTCCACGATTTTCATAGTCCACCAGCTGCTTTTGCAAATCATTAATGATTTTAGAATCAACCTTAGACTGAGCTGCCGTTATCTCTAACTGCTCCACTCTGTGTTCTAAAACGGCCACTTGCTGATTAGCAATCTCCAGCTGTCTATTTATATTTAAGACTTCTTCCTTGACCTCTTGTATGCTATCCGCATTCTTCTGAATCATCTGTGATATTTTCCTGAGCTCAGCCATTATTTCTTTTTTATCAATTTCCTCATCATCCGGAAGTGAGGCTTTAGAGGCCATCACATGATCATGTTTGACGCGCTTCACCACAAAGGCTGCATCAATTTTTGATTGCTGCGTACTGGCCATCTCCTTACGGCACATCAACCCACCAAATCCGAAATTTAAGGCAAAAAGGTATTTCTAATCTTCAAACCGCTGCCTGGAAAAGCGGAGCAATGCGATCACACATCCATGTTTTGCGCGCACCAAGCCGAGGTTTTGTAAATTGAAAAGTGGGTGGGAGAAAATAAGTCTTGTCTTTATTCTATTGAGTATATTGTGCTGTAATGATATTAATTTATGTAAATGCATCATCTTTTGTGCGCAATTGAAGTTTTAAAAATGAATAAAGAATACTGTATTTAAAAAAAGAAAAGAAAAAGAGAGGAAAGACAACAAATCCCATGGGTTAAATGCCACTATAGACTGGTTTTACTTCTACTGATTTTTTGAGTCTTTCCTCACTTTTTCAAATACATTGAAGTATCTGTCAAAATCTTTTGATTATGCCCCTCCACATGTTCACATTTATTTTGCAAAACCTTGGGCTTACTTTTAAAATTCCAGGCTGGATGTCTTTCCATTGAGCCCATGTGATTTAGCTAGAAATGCCTTCGATCTCAAGGTGTTTGCTAAGGGATATGAGCTGTTTGTTGCAGCAGTAAGCCCCTTGGGTCTGGTAAGGAGCTGTTTTGTCATCTTGACTGGGTGATACTTCTGTCTGTCTTTTATCATAGGAAACAGAACAGATGATTCAAAAGAAACCAAAAGAGGATGAAGAGGAACAGCAAGTGAATGCTGAAGACTTTCAGGTGTTCATCCTCAATGCCAAGTGAGTTCACCAATTGCAAAAGGAAAAGAGGCTTTTCCATTATTTTCACTCATTTGACAACTGTCCTGAATCATCAGCTTCTAATGTGAGTTCAGGGGAATAGGGTCAGTGGGCCTGGGATGTGGGATCAGAGAAGAATGGGATTAGGGGTCAGGATGTTTCAGGGGAAGAGAGCCATATCAAGGTCTGTGATCAGGTTCTGCTCCTTGGGCAAGCTCCTTGTGGTGGTCTCGAGTCTTCAGTTTCTTTCTTGCTAGCTTGCTTTTTTTTTAGTTAGATCATCATTCTCTCCCATTTTTGCGGCTACATTTTTGCAGTCTTCTGTGTCTGTAATTCTAGTACACTGATCAACCTCTGTGTCTTATCCCACCTCATGGTCGATCGGTAAATAATCTTATTACCTGTACCTTATCCAATTCCTCCTCTGCTTGGATGCTTTGAATTATTAGGAAAGGGATGGTAAATAAAACCGAGAATATTATAATGCTTTTGTATTACTCCATGGTGCATTCTCACCTTGAATACTGCACAGTTTTGGTTGCCATATCTCAAAAAAGATATAGTGGAATTAGAAAAGTTCAAAGAAGAGCAACCAAACTGATAAGGGGGATGGATCTCCTATTGTATTAGGAAAGACTAAAGAGGTTGGGGCTCTTCAGCTTCAGCTGAATGGTGTAGACTGGGTATGAATGAATTGATTTTTTACTCTTTTCAAAAATACAGAAACTGGAGAACACTCAATGAAATTACATGGGAATATCTTTAAAACAAATAGGAGGAAATATTTTTTCACTTAAAGAAGAGTTAAACTGGAACTCTTTAGCAGAGGAAGTAGTTACAGATGAAGTAGTCCAGAATACCGCTGCTAAGCTTATCTTCTCAAAAAGTAAATTTGACCATGTCTCACCACTCCAGTCCAAGCTCCACTGGCTTTCTGTAATCTCCAGGGTCCACTTTAAATGTGCCTGCTTAACCTTCAAGATCCTACATGGCATCCTCCCTCCTTTTATTCCATTATCCTGGAATTCCTCAAATCCAAATTCCACTAGATCCGCCCAAAAACTAAAATTATCCTTCCCCTCTAAGGCATATCCCATGTTGATAAACTAGGGTCTTCCCTCCCCTTCAGAATCACGGAGCTCTGGAATAATCTTAGCTCCCCACTTTGTAACTTGAGCTCCCTTCAACTATTCCGTAAGCATCTGAAACTTGGCTGTTCTCTAAATGTAACTTTTCTTTCCCTCTCTGATATACTAAGCTCTCTAACCTCTCTTCATACTTTTTCTATTAATTTCCATTGGAGTTCCGTTCTTTCCCAATTCCTGTAAACCGTGCCGAGCTCCACGTTGTAGAGATTGATGCGGTATATAACCCAAGGTTTAGTTTAGTTTTAGTTTAGGTTTAAAAAGGTTGGGACAAGTCCAGACATGGGGGAACCCACTGCTTGCCCTGGATTGGTAGCATGGAATGTTGCTACCATTTCAGTTTCTACCCAGTACTGTGACCTGGATTGGCCACTGTGAAAAACAGGAGACTGGGCTAGATGGCTGTTCTTATGGTTCAACCCCCCCCAACCCACTAGGATATCCATTGTATTTGGGTGTAAGATAGCAATGAAGATACATCAGAAGTATTGAAGATTCATAATTGTGATAAGTAAAATCATTTTTTTGATTTTAAGTAGGTTTCTGTTGTTAAGAGTGGCTTTTCTCCATTCCTGGATTTTGCAGCTGTTTAAGTAGAGTTTCTTTTTTTTTTAGACTAATGATGGCCTTCTGGGTGTCTGCTTTGTACCTGTGTTCTGAGGTTGTTTTTCTCCAGACTCGGAGTGGTGGTATTTTTTGGAATTGTGGTGATCTTTGTTCTTATGGTTGTCAGGGTAAGAATATCTGCAATTTGAACAAATAAGATTTAAACATTTCTGGTTCTCCATTTCTCAGTACTAGGTTGGCTTTTTCTATGAAGACTGATCAGTACAGATTGATTGTGTGCACTTCTTGTTGTTCCCACTCTTAGGCTAGTTGTCCCTATATATATTGCCACAGGGAATAAAGCAACAAAGGAATAGATGGGTTACAGTAGGCTCAGGTAGATTACAACCTGTATCACAGAGGTGTTCACTTTCCCAACCTTTATCCTTATATAATTCCTTTGCTGCCCTGGAACTAGAGAATGACGGAGACAAATTTTTTCCCCGTCCCTGTGGGAAATCATTTCCCCATCCTGTCCTGGTGAGTTCTTTACCTGTGCCTGCCCCATTCCTGCAAGCTTAGTCCTCATCTGCACAAGCCTCAAACACTTTAAAATCATAAGTGTTTGAGGCTTGTGCAGTTAAGGCAGAGCTTACGAGAATGGGGAAGGGACGGGGAAATTGAATTCCTGCGGGGTGTCGCCTACCCAGCCTCCGCTGGGTAGCTCAAGTGCCGGGAAGGGTGACTAGGCCAATTTATGTGCACTCTAGAGGGAGAATGGCCCTTCAGGGTGAGAAGGTTAAAACTGTCTAAGTTAGTTTCAACCCAAAATTCAAACAGTAAAAGAAAACAATTCTCAAATAGAAGATCTTTGAAAGGTAAGTTCACATTTATTCACTCCTATTTTAGAAAGGGTGCCAATCTCAGGCCTTTAGGTAAGCTTATCAAGTAGCCTTATTATTCTGCCAAAAGAGCAAACACCAAAAGAAAAAAATAACTCAAAAACTCTGGCTTCAAGTATTTAGCAAGTCCCAAACAGTTCAGTTCATTCTGGGCTACTTTCACAGTCAAGGCAAGCCCAGGATCAGTTCTTCAGTAAAGCAAAATAATGTACAACAAAAAAACTAAAAGAAAGTCCAAACACTAGAACAGGGTTGTGGGCTGGCAAAAAGGCCACAGCCCAACAAGGTACCTGGACCTCAATCCTCTTCACCAGGCACAATTAAGCAGTCTCAAACACAAAAGGAAAAAAAACTTTCAACAATGCAAGTCAGTCAGTATTCTCAATGCCTGCCTTTCACCAGCCTTGGCAGAGTAAATTGTGGGGCCTAAAGTTGCCGTGCAGCTTTCAAAAAAACCAACTTTTCCCTTCAGGTAACATAAGGGAAAAGAAACCCTCATAAGAAATATCCCACTCGGATGACACAGCATACATGCCCCAACTTTATGCACTCCCCAGCATTACCAAAATACTGCAAGGCTTTGGATAACCAAAGAAACAGTTCATTGCTAACAGCAAGAGGAAATATTGCTAGCAGCACAAGTCTTTCAAACAGTTCAAAAGGATTTAGCAAGAACCAAAAAACAAAATCACACAGAACTCAGTCTTTCTCTCTAAGGCAACACAGAAATAAAAACTCCAAAATAGCCCACTGTGCATAGGTTTATCTCCATTGCTTTGGGAGAGCAGGAGCTGGCTCTGGTTCCCCAATGTCCATTCTTTCAACTCCTGCACATGGCTCTGGTGTCTGAGAATTTTCAGGACCCTGCCATTCCATGGGGTCTTCTTTCTGGATCCACTGCTTTGGCTGGAGAGGTTTTCTTAGCCATTGCTCCTGAACTGCCTTAGCTAGTTTCTGTAAGCTAGGTTTAAATCTGTTGGAACCACACCCAGGCCTAGCTGAGGTGGCAGCTGACCCTGGTGGTCATTGAGGAGATTTTCCTCCTCCCTGCTAAAAGGGTGCTGCCTCGGCTGAAATGGTGGATAGGCAGCTCTGCGTGGCTTATACTGATTCCTACTATAAGCTTGCTTCTTCTTATGGCCTGGATGCACTCTTGTGTGTCAGGACTGACTATCAGGTCTGAACTGTCACAGGGGACAGGGAAAAATTTGTCCCTATGTATTCTCTATCTGGAACATTATGATGCTCAGAAAAGAAGTGCTGAGGTAGAGCCAGAGACAAAGAATGTAACTTAGAGATGGGAGAAGTTCTGCAGGATTGAAGATGTGGACCTGCTTCACAAAAGTGGTGACAGGGAAGAAGTGAAAAACTACAGGCTGATAAACCTTATGTTAGTGAAAGGAAAAATAATGGAATAACTGCTGAAGGAAAAGATAGCTAATTTTCCAGAATCCAATGGTTTGCATGATCAAAGACAATATGGTTTTACCAGAGGAAAATCCTGCCAAATGAATCATTGATTTCTTTGACTGGATGACTAAAGAACTGGATAAAGGACATGCACTAGCTGTAATCTACAGTTCCTCATAGAAGACTCATTTTGCATTTTGACTTGATTAGAAGGGGTGGATTTTATACTGGTTGGTTAATAGTTAAATCATCTTAATTAAGGTGAAACAGAAGAGGAACATGCAGCATATTACAGATCCGAAATTAATAGAACCAAAAAAGAATACTATACCAAATAAATCAAGAAGGCTAAAAATTCCTCCACTTTATACGCAATAGTTAAAACTTTAACAACAAAGAAAAAAGAAATGAACAAATCCAATCTTACACCTTCAGCACAAGCCCTCGCCACTTTCTTTATTGACAAAGTCCAGAAAATTAGAGATACATTTCCACTTAACGCTACTTCCTATCACTCTGTAGATTACGTAGACTCTAATAATTCAACTAATCTGTCCTATTCAAAATGCTCTCATTTCACCCTTCCTAGCTTGGAGGAAATACAAAGATGTATTAACTCCCTTAATTTAAAAGGGACTAGTACAGAGGTCATTCCCCCCCTTCCTTTTAAAACGATTTTTCTCCATTTTCGGTCCGTACATCAAAGATCTGGTCAATTCAAGTTTATCATCTGGATCTCTGCCTAAGATTTGGAAACAATCAATTATTATCCAATTATTAAGGATCAAAACATTAGAAACATAGAAAGATGACGGCAGATAAGGGCTACAGCCCATCAAGTCTGCCCACACCATCGACCCTCCCTTTTAAGTCTAATGTCCCCTTTAAGTAGAATTGTAATACTGCCATTCTACTGACCCGCTCTTTCAAGTCTATACCCTAGTGATCCTATCCTTTGGCTGACCCTCGTAGGGATCCCACATAGGTATCCCATTTATTCTTGAAGTCTGGGACGCTGCGTGCCTCGATCACCTGCATTGGAAGCTTGTTCCAATGCTCAATCACTCTCTCCGTGAAGAAGTACTTCCTGGCGTCTCCACGAAACTTCCCTCCCCTGAGTTTGAGCGGATGACCTCTTGTGGTCGAGGGTCCCTTCAGGAGAAAGATATCATCTTCCACCTCGACCCGTCCCGTGATGTACTTAAATGTCTCAATCATGTCTCCCCTCTCCCTACGCTCCTCGAGAGAGTAGAGCTGCAATTTGCTCAGTCTTTCCTCGTACGGGAGACCCTTTAGCCCCGAGACCATCCAGGTGGCCATCCGCTGAACCAATTCATTTCTGAGCACATCTTTACGGTAATGTGGCCTCCAAAATTGCACACAGTATTCCAGATGAGGTCTCACCATGGCTCTGTACAATGGCATCATGACTTCAGGCTTCCTGTTGACGAAGCTTCTCTTGATACAACCTATCATCTGCCGTGCTTTAGATGAAGCCTTCTCCACTTGAGTGGAACCTTGGTTTACGAGCATAATTCGTTCCAGAAGCATGCTCGTAAACCAAATTGCTCGTATATCAAAGCGAGTTTCCCCATAGAAAGTAAGGGAAACTTGCTTGATTCGTTCCCACCCCCTCGGCCAGCAGCACTGCTCTATCCCCCCCGAGAACCGGCATTACTCCCCCCCGCTCAAGAAGGCCCCCCCCCCCGCGTGATCCGGAATCTCCCCCGCCACGATCCGGCATCACCCATGCGATTCGGCACCCCCGCCAAGATCCGGCATCCCCCCACCTCAATCCTGCATCCCCCACGCGATCCGGCACCCCCCCCCCATACTGCGATCCGGCACCCCCCACCCACCCGAACACTTCGCTTACCCTCCATCTGGCACCCGGCACCGGCGCCAACATACAGGACATGCTGGTGCCGGTGCCCGAAGATCTGCAGTCCTTTTTGCTGGGCCTTGAGCATCTGCGCATGCTCAAGGCCTTCAAGTTCCCAGGTCATGGACTGGTTTGTTTCCTACTTCACTGATAGATCATCAAAGGTCATTTTTAATGGCACATCGTCTGAATCTTTTTCCACTAAACATGGAATACCACAGGGATCCATTCTGTCACCATTGGTTTTCAATATCTTCCTGTCGCCCCTTCTGACGGTGGGCCAATCCATAGGCTTTACCACGTTTGCTTATGTGGATGATGTGCAACTAATCCATCCATTGATCTCAACAATACAGAAGAGGTAGCTTCCATTAACCATAAATTAGGAAAAATCAAATCATGGTTAGACTCAAATAAACTGTCTCTTAATATCAATAAATCAAAACTCATGATTTTTCCTTTTAAAGAAGGAACAACACTTCAGGCTCCCCTGAAGCTCGAATCGCTCCCCATCAAAATTGTTCCTACTTTAAAACTACTAGGAGTTACTTTTGACAATAAATTTTCTTATCATTTTCACATTAGCACAGTCGTTCAGAAATGCTTCTATCGACTCAGAATGATACGTTCCCTTGCTAAGTTACTTGAACCGGCCTCCTTGAACATATTGATCCACTCTCTAGTAATCTCTTGTATAGACTACTGCAATGCCCTGTATAAGGGCATTACAAAAAAGGAAATTAGACGGCTTCAAATTGTACAAAACACAGCTATTAAGATTATTTGTGGCGCAAAGAAATACGATCACGTTTCACCCCTTTTGATTAGTGCACATTGGTTACCAGTTGAACACAGAATCAGTTATAAAATCCTACTTTTAACATTCACAACAAAATCAAACAACCAACCAGATTTTATCAACAGACTTTTAATTCCCTATAATATATTAAAATCTCTTTGTTCAATGTCTCAGAATCTTCTCGTTATACCTTCTTTAAAATTGATTAATACGTTATTCTCCAATAATTTTGCCGTCACTGCCCCTAATCTCTGGAATTCGCTGCCTAACCACTTGCGTGGTTAATCCGATTTAAAACAATTTAAAGTAAAACTAAAAACATTCTTGTTCCAGGATGCCTTTGGATAACAACTGTCCTTTTAAGGACAAAATTAAAGTAAACTGTTACTTTTTACCCTAACCTATTGTACTTTCTTTTATGTTGCACTTTTCTATAACGATTGTAGTTCTTACCCACTTTCCTATTGTTTGAAGTAGGTCCAAACGTTTTATCTGTGCTTTATGACACTTGGATTTTATCCAGTATCCCTTGTTTTTAATATGTTTTTACGTTTTAATATGTTTTTATGTAATTTTATATTATACACTGCTTAGAAACCTGATTAAGCGGTTTAAAAAATATTTTAATAAACTTGAAACTTGAAGAGTGGAGGAACTAGTCCAAAGAAGACAATCCAGTGGTAGAGACAAAAGATCTTTAATTTTGGTAAAGGTTCATGACAATAAGCTGAGATGGCTGAACTTAGAACCCAAAATGGTGAACTGGTTTGGAAACTGGTTGACTGACAGATGATGGTGGTAAATGGAATTTGCTCAGAGGAAAGGAAGATGAGTAGTAGAGTGCCTCAGGGATCAGTACTGGGGCCTATTCTGTTCAATAGATTTGAGAGACTGCTGAAGGGTTAGAAGAAAAGGTTTTGCCATTTTTACAGATGACACAAAGATTGCCAAAAGAGTGGACACTCTCGTGTGAGTAGAAACCATAAGAACAGATCTCCAAAAATTAGAAGATTAGTCTAAGGTCCTGGCAGTTTAAAATTTAATGTGAAGATGTGTAGGTTAAAGAACTTGGGGTGCAGAAATTCAAAGGAGATGTACAAGATAAGAGGTGAGAGATTAATGAGGGACCTTGGAGTGATAGCATCTGAGGATCTCATAGTAGTGGTAGCCCTAGCCAGAAAGATGCTAGGCTGCATAGAGATGGGTATAACAGCAGAAGAAAGGACGTGTTGATGCCCCTGTACAAGTTGTTGGTAAGGTCACAATTGGAGTTTTGTGTTCAGTTTTGGAGGCTGTATCTTACAAAGATGTAAAAAGTGTTGAAGCAGTTCAGAAAAAACAACAAAAATAGTATGGGATTAGTACCACAAGATATATGAGAAGAGACTCGAAGACCTGAAGATATATTCCCTGAAGGAAAGGAGAGATGGGGTGATATGAAACAGACATTCAAATAAAACATTTCCAGACATGGGGAGGCAGTAAAACTAGAGGACATAAATTGAGGTTGCAAGGGGGCTAACTCAGGAATAATGACAGGAAGTACTTTTTCTCATAGCGGATGGTAGATAACTGGAATGTCCTCCCGCAACAGTGGTGGAGATGAAAACAGTAACTGAATTTAAAAAATAGTGAGATAAACAAAGTCTTGTATGGAAAGAGAATGAAACCAATAAAAATTAGCAACGTTTAGATAGCAATTTCAGTAATTTGGAAATAAAGCTAGTGCTGGGTAATGGCAAGGACTGTGCATATTTAGCATTGCGTCAAACCTTATGCTATGAGTTTATCTTATTGGGCAGATTGGACGGACCATATAGGTATGCATTTATTTATTGTAGATTGTAGGAATGATACTGCACACACAAGGCTCAGAGTGGGATGAGGCGACCTAAATGGATGGTCTCTCCCCCTTTTATTGAGAATCATAGTTTCATTAATTACTTAGCTAATGCTCTATAAGGTTATAATGTAATAATGCATTTACAGTGAGGATTAGACCAAGGCAATACATTGTTTACATATTTCATGTGATTCACAAAGTTATTATCTCACGTGACATATGAATACATAATAACAGTTACAATAAAGTGATTCTCAATGTGTACATTTCTGATATGTTTCAAATCTTACTATAGCATGTGACAGTCCAAAGGTTATAATGCATATTCTTTAAGCTCTTAAGTCAATGCCTGCTCAGGCAAAGTATGATTGTTGCCCATATAAGGGATGCTTAAACAAGATATGGAATAAGATAAGGGTATACCTGTGGCAGGTTAATAAATGGCAGGAAGGGAGGAGAAATGCCTCAGTATTCTGTCTCAAGGTGCAAACTTTGTCCTTGCTTAGAATGTATACATGACAGGAGGGAGAGGGAATGAGAAACAGGGCCTCAGATTCAAACACAGGCCTAGATCCGCACACAGGGCCTAGGTCAGTATGGGAGGGAGATGGGAGATGGACTTGAGGAGAGATGGGGAGAAGATGGATGGGAGAAATGAACTTGGTGGAGAGGGAAAGATGTATGGTGGAGAGGGAGATGGACTTGAGGGGAGATGGACAGGGAGAGGGAGAGATGGACTTGGGGGGAGTTGGTGGACTGGAGAGGGAAAGATGGGGAGAGGGAAAGATGGGGAGAAGATGGATGGGCGAAATGAACTTGGTGGAGGGGGAAAGATGGATGGTGAAGGAGGAAGAGGAGATGGACTTGGGGGAGATTATGGAGAGGGGAGAGGGGGGGAGGGATAGAAGAAATAATGGATCTAAAAACAGGAGAGGGAGAGAGATGGACAATGGGATTTAGGGAGGGAAGGAACAGAAAGGGAGAGAAGTTGGACACAAGGGATGGTGTGTGTGTGGGATAGAGATACTGGATAGGAGGATAGTTAGAAAGAGAAAGGGAGAGCTGGTGGGGAAGTAGGGAGAGATGCTGGATGAAAGGGTAGTTGAGAAAAGGAGAGATGGTGGATCTGGGTATGGTGGGGTCCATCGCTGTAGCTACGGGAATAGAGGTGGAAAAAGGAAAGATGCCAGACCTCCAGGGGAGGGAAGGGAAATGGAAGGGGAGGACAGAAATGGAAGATGGATAGTTACCATGGAGAAAGAAGAAATGACAAATGGGCAAGAGACCCTGGCAAGCAAGGTATCAGAAAACGTTTGTTGCAGAGCCTGGGACCAACATGATTTGAAAATGACTAGACAATAAAAGGTAAAAAATAATTTTATTTTCTGTTTGTGATTACAGTGTGTCAGATTTGAAATTTGTATCTTGCCAGAGCTGGTGAACGTGAGCTAGGATTTTAACAGAGAGGAAAAGTCTTTTTTTGTTTGTTTATTTTGTTTACACCACAGGACCAGTGTGAGTAGGAGAGGGCAAAGGGGGTGAAGAGGCTATAAATAAACCCACCAGGATGTTTGAAAAAAAGCACCCAATTGTGCAAGAAAATCGAATCGAAAAATCGATTCAATAGGCTGAATCGAATCGAAATATTTTTTTCCTGAATCGGGCAGCACTAGTCAGAGCTGATATTTAGTGACATTGCCCAGTTAAACTATTGAATATCAGTGGCCAGGGCCTGAGTGCCATTTAAGCAGACAGGAGCTGTCCTGCAGGGTTAAATGAATTTGAATATCAAGCACATAGTGTTTGCAAAGAAACTTTGAGGACATTGCACATGTGGGAGAAGTTTTTGTTCTCAACTCTAAGCAAACATGATCTCTAGAGTGCTCTATGGTGCTGTGAATATACTTTGCAGCAATAGAGAAAAGGAGACGTATGAAGATTGAGAGAAAGAGGGAGTTGCAAAATATGGGTAGATCCTAGAGGAAAACCTATTCCAGTCAGGATTGGAGAGAAGGTTCACCTTTCATCCGGACAATGATTGTAGGCAGAAAACAGGGCATTCCTAGGCACTCTGGGGTGACCATGGTTGGAGGTTATCTGTTCATGCTTACTTTTAAGTGTCACTGCTGTAGAAGTGTTTTTACTGCAGCATGATTGGAGAAAAGAGCAATTCATGTGGAGTTGCTGTAGATGATATTGACAGATGATGTGATATTTCACTGGTGAGGCTTGCAGATAAGAATTGTGAAAGATAAGCCAGTATTTTTTATTTAATGTCTCCTCTTCTCTGCTTTGATTCTTAGTGAGAGTGACCTGGAAGAGGTTCTGACAGCCTATACCCACAAAAATAAATCAGCCAGTGTGTTTCTTGGGACAAACCCCAAGAATGCCAAATGTAGCAGAAACAGTGAAACAAGTGGCACTGCCGTAGAAGGTGAGTATAAACAATTGGAAATGTTTTGAGCCAGAATTATGCCCTCTGTGACCCCCCCCCAGCACTCTCACCCTACCCACTGTGTAACAACAGCCATTTTTCACCCCCGTCTCCTTTGCACCCTCTATGGCCACTCTGCCCTCAGCATGACCCTGTAAACTGGACGCAGAGAGAATTAGAACCCATTGCATTGTATCACAGCTCTGTGTAATACTTTCTGCTGATAATCAACTGGATAATAAAACATATAGCTAGCAAGCACAGGAACACATAGAAACACAGACAAATGTATATTAATTTGCAGGGGGGGTCACGTGATGCGGTAAACTGGGAAAGACATGAGTTGTCTGAGCTCCTGAGCCCTGGGTCAATTTTGTTATTTTACTCTCGCCCAACAATGTTCTTGAGTGCATTCGGCACTGTACTTAAGACACTAACATAAGAACTGCCGCTGCTGGGTCAGACCAGTGGTCCATCATGCCCAGCAGTCCGCTCATGCAGCGGACCTTTGGTCAAAGACCAGTGCTCTAAATGAGTCCAGCCTCACCTGTATGTTCCAGTTTAGCAGGAACTTGTCCAACTTTGTCTTGAATCCCTGGAGGCTGTTTTCCCCTATGACAGACTCCGGAAGAGCGTTCCAGTTTTCTATCATTCTCTGGGTGAAGAAGAACTTCCTTATGTTCGTACGGAATCTATCCCCTTTCAATTTTAGAGAGTGCCTTCTCATTCTCCCTACCTCGGAGAGGGTGAACAACCTGCCCTTATCTACTAAGTCTATTCCCTTCAGTACCTTGAATGTTTCGATCACTATATGTAAAAATGACCACCAAGCCTTCAAAAAAAGATCGTGAATGTACCCGCATTGTGGAGGACAAGATGGCGCAGGGAGCGGCCTTGGAGATAAGTCAATTCTCAGCGGAGGCTCTACAGGAATTGACACGTGTGGTAATGTGGCGATGCAGCCAGGAATGGACCGGCTCTCTGAGCAACTATTACATTTAGAATCGTTGCTGATGGACGCAATGCACAACAGAACTGGAAGCGAGAGTTTCTACCCTTGATGATGGCTAGATAACACACACGGAGGAAATAAAAGCTTTGCAGGAGTTAACCCGAATCCAAATGGACCGCTTAAAAAAACCTAGAGAATCGCTCACGTTGCTCAAACCTTCGGATTTTGGGCATTCCGGAGACCGTGGCAGATTTGGTGTTGCTAGAAAGATTGGAATCCTGGCTGGCTGATCATTTCCCCTTGCGGGGAAGGCTTGGGGCCTATTAGGCTTGAGCGTGCTCACTGCCTAGGGCGCCTGCAATCTAGGGACAAACGACCGAGATTGGTAATCATCAAGCTCCTGAATTATAACCATAAAGTGGAAATCCTGTGCAAGTATAAAATGATTAAAGATACTTTGACATACCCATCAGGATTCCTCGGTTTGTATATTCCAAGATTATTCCCTTGCACTCACTGAGAAGCGCAAACCATTTTACACGCTCTGCGGGAAGTTAGCAGAGAGAAAGGTCTTTGGTATGTTCTCTCCGTTAGTCCCTTTATCTTGGAATCTTTATAGATTCTCTTTTGCAAGGGGCAATCAACAATTTAAGCTATCTTGTCCATCTAGTAAAGGTATCAAAAGAACCAAAGCTTTTGGTCAATCTCTGTCCTTCAACTTTGGAATGATCTTCCACTTTTTTTGCAAAGTTTTAGTTCTCTTTCATCCTTTCGCAAGTCTCTGAAAACCACCCTGTTCACCAAACACTTTGGTAATGAATTCCTCTCCCACTTCTGCTATGTTACTATGTGCTTAATTTAATTACTATTTTATATTTTCATTACCTTATCTAACTACTGTAAACTGAGTCGAGCATTCTTGGATTGAGGACTCGGTATACAAAACTAAGCATTAGATTAAATTAGATCTATCTTGCGGATCTTTTCTTATGGATCTTGGCAAACCTTCAATACTTTTTCTGTGGCGGAGACCTACATCAGTACTCATCTGGATCAAATGGAACATCCGACTTGACTTCCACTGACACCGTTCTGAGCAGCTTCATCCCACATTAGGGAGTGAACACATTTGTTAGCTGATAATACACGAGAGACTTTGGCCTTTGTGCTTGTGGGCCTCCTATTCTTTCGGTTTATGGATGGGTTGTGTAGAGTGTTTTATTGTATGTTTGTGGTGGGATCAGTGTTTTTTTGTTTTCCTATGTGATATTTGAGCTTGATCCTTTGACTTTTTATACTATTTTCTGTGATTGATGATTTCAGGTTTTTGAATTTGACCTTGGTTGGGGCGGGAGGCATAGTGGGGGGGGGGATTGGGGGGATGTACAGACGGGATGGTAGGGAGATATCACTAGGGTTTTCTGCAAGGTTTTATGGTCAATCCTGCTTTTCTTCTTTATCGGGTGTACTGTGTGACTATTTCTATGAGGTATGCTTGGTTAGGAAGGTTCTGGGGGAGGCGGGCTCCTGGGACCTCCAGATTTTTGAGACATTTTTTTCTATCCAACATTCTGTTCTATTATTGCACTGGGTAACCCTAGTACCAGTTGACTGAATGCCAAAAATTATGTAAAACCTGGGTGGGCTCGGTTTATGCAGCATCTTCATCCCATAAACAGGCAAGAGTGGCAAATCTTTGCCACATACGGTACAATTATTATTTGGATCCAGCTAATGCCTTTGCTGAGACTGGTTTCTTTGGCCTCCCTAAGCATCCGGATTTGGAGGTTCTGCTCCTTCACATTTTCAGGGGGCTTCTGTCCGCCTTTACACTTCCCCCTCCGTATTCGTGGTGGTTAGGGGCAGAGCTGACCCGCGAATATTAAAAAACCACGAATAATATTTGGGCCAGTTCTGCCCCTAACCCCTGCTTCCCCCCAGCTATTTTAAGCCCTGTAAGCCCACCTTAAGCCTTACCTGGTGGTCTAGCAGGTTGCTCCTGCCCCATGCAGATCGCTCACAGGAAATGGCTGCCTTGAGCTCCTGTCATAGTCTCGAGAGACGACAAGAGCTCAAGGTAGCTGTTTCCTGTGAGCAATCGTGGGAAGATCACTCCTGGTCCGATAATCCGTTAGACCACCAGGTAAGGCTTAAGGGGAGGCTTACAGAGCTTAAAATAGCCTGAAAAATGAAAATGCATTTTTTTGGTTTAAAACCTTGAATAAGCGAATCCGTAGATACAGAATTCACAAATACGGAGGGGGAAGTGTATATAGCTGATGTTCTGGAAGAGCTCCATTTGTATTTTTTACTTTCCAGGCTTCGGTCCTGGACCGTTCTCCTATACCTTTTCCATTCCGTCCACAGATCCTGGGACAGGTTTCAAAACAATATTATCCTCGGACAGCATTTTCCAATCTGCTAGAGCTATGTCTCTGCTTTATCACCTAAATCCTGCTCTTTGGCAGGTCTGAACAGCCTGAGGTAGATTTTGCCGTGGTACTGGTTTCCAACACAGAGCCCTCCCTAGTGCTGGGGAGTGAAGTTTGAGGTCTCTAAGGATCGCAGGAGGCTGTTATGTAACAAAATATTCTTTTCTAGCATCCTCAGGTAGCCAAATGGCAGTGGCCACTTCATTTCTGATGCGTGCCTGTCATTCCAGCCTGTGCAATACGTCTTCTGTGGTGGTGTATGCCTGTTCTCCGCAGGTGCGGGTTGGTTTGGGGGCGGTGCCTGGCATCCTTTATGATCTCATTTGAGTCTTAGTACATGTTCTGCTGGTGCAGAGTCTGACCACCAGTCTCTTTGGATCTGTCTTTGGATGTGGACGCTATCTCGAGGATCTCCTTTAGCAGCTGTCCTTTCAAGGGCTGGATTCTTGTCGGTATAGGTTGGGATGACCTCTTCTCAGGTGTGGTATACACCGCTCTACATTGCTCCCTGTAATCCAGTTTCGCTGTCTGTCAGAAGAAGATCATAGTACTCTTCGTTCCTCCTGTATGTGTTGTCAGGGAAATTCAGATTTTTCCTCCTAGAGACATTCTCAGGGCTACGCCTCTGTTACCACAGTTCCGATTTCAGGCGTCTTCAGGTTCCTGTGTGGTGGCTACGCCACACACACACAAACACACAACATAACATAACATTATACTTATAGACCGCGTTACCAAAAAGTTCTACGCGGTTTACAAACGATTATAAATATTAAACATAATCATATATTTGAATGAGTCAGCTAGTCAGGGATTTGGAGAAAAGATAAGTTTTTAGCTGTTTTCTAAAATAATAATTTTATCATTCCTACTTGGCAACAATTCTGCAAATTTTATAAGAAATACGCCGATTCTTACTGCAGATTAGACTGTTGCCCACCAAATATTATGAACGTTGCTTCTGTCACCTTCAAAGCCAACACTGTGGACTCCGCCCCACTTCTAACCCGGTACATGGCATATAAATTCTGCTGTCTTGCGGCGCACGCCAAAGGAGCGCACTTAAGGAGCAGGTCCTGCTCCTTATTGCGCTCCTTTGTGCGCGACCAAACCATTTTATACTAAACTTCTCATTTCCATCAGGTAAATCTTTTCTTAAACTCCATCTACTTTTATTATTTATACTTAATATTTCCTTAAGCCTCCTCATAATTTCACCAGGCTACTATTTCTCAGGAGCCTTATCTGTTCATCATAAAATGGAAATTCCAGTGACTATTGGCCACAGACCTTGTAAAACTCCTTCTTTAACGTTAACTAATAATTCTAATTACTCCCTTCATAATTCAAACTTAGTACACGTTGAAACCATTAATCATTCAATTTCACGTCAAATAAAAATAGGCCTAATAAATATTTGTTCAATAAAAAGTAAGTATCATCTGGTGAAAGATATGATCACACAATCTTCTTACAACATAATATGCTTGGTAGAAACCTGGCTCACAGAAGGGGAGGAAGCTTATCTTTCCTATGCATGTCCCCCAGGGTATTCTTTTATCTTTAATCATCGCCTTCAAAAACGAGGTGGAGGATTAGCAGTTATTTTTCAGAATTCATTTGTGATAAAGTTAGATTCTTCCCCTCCTAACAGCCCAATTGAATTTCTTCAATTTTCTTTGACTAAGAAACCTAGGTTAGATTTTCTTTTACTTTATCTTCCACCACCTGTTAATAGCAATACTCTTTTCTACTTACAATCATTACTTTTTGATTTTTGTTCATCTACCTCTAATCCACTAGTTCTAGGAGATTTTAATATCCATTTCGAAGACGCAAACAATAATTATACTAAAGAATTTCTTTCTCATCTCAAACTAATAGATCTATCCCCATCATTTTTAGCTCCAACACACATAGCAGGTCATACTATTAATATGATCTTAACCCCTATATCATTACCAAATAAATCCCATTTTCATTTTCTTTCAGTACAACCTTTACCCTGGTCAGATCATCATTTAATATCAATATCGATCTCAGCAGAAACATTAAAATTAAATAAAACTCCCCAAAGTAGACAATTTAAAGATCTTAGAAAACTTTCAATTGAATCTATTTCATTAAATCTCGACATAGACTTTGATGACTTAAAATCGACCACCATAGAAGATCTCTTATACATATGGCAGAATGCTACCCAATCTCTTATTAACACTCTGGCCCCAACGCAAACAAAATTTTTTACATTACGTCAGAAAAACAATCCTTGGTTTAACTCAGAACTAAACCTAATTAAAAAACAACTTCGTTCATTAGAACAAAAATGGAGAAAAGATAAAAACCAATCAAATCTCTCAAAATTTAAAGAACATGCTGCATTCTATAGGGAAAAAATATTACAAGCTAAATCAAAATATTATTCTAAACAAATCATTCAAGCTAAAAATACTACCATACTATATAACATTCTAAAATCTATTAATCAACATTCCAATAATTCAAATCTTGACATTAAACCTCTTCCAACCGCGCAAGAATTAGCAGATACTTTCATTGACAAAATAGAAAATATAAGAAATAATTTTACAATACAACAAGCATTATCATCTAAAACAGAGCAGGAACCTAAATCATCACTTATCGCAAAATG
Source organism: Geotrypetes seraphini (assembly GCF_902459505.1). Lineage (NCBI taxonomy): Eukaryota > Metazoa > Chordata > Amphibia > Gymnophiona > Dermophiidae > Geotrypetes > Geotrypetes seraphini. Next base: position 192,022,173 of record NC_047090.1, on the reverse strand, counting down.
TTCACAATTTAAAATGCCCAGTCTTACCGAATTAGAAACAATTATTAAAACTATTAATCATAAAGGAGCATATAATGAATCAATACCTCCTTTTATTCTCAAGAAATATTTCTCTATATTTGGCCCATATATACATACATTAATTAAAACCAGTTTACAACAAAGCAAAGTACATTGGAAAAAATCTTATATACGCCCGGTAATTAAAGATCAAAAAATTGGCACTGATATTAAAAATAATTATAGGCCCATTGCCAATATTCCATTTTTAGCTAAATTAACAGAAAAAATTGTCTTCAACCAAATATCAGAATTCATAGAAAAAACTAATGTGCTACACCCGAACCAAACAGGATTTCGATTAAACCATTCTACTGAACATTCTTTAATCGGTTTAACAACATCAATACTATACTATTTAGATCACCATACTTCCGTCATATTGATTTCTCTTGATTTATCGTCTGCTTTTGACACTATTGACCATGACCTTTTAATAAATAGAATTCAATCAATTGGGATAGTAGACCAATCTTACTTTGGTTCCAGTCATATTTCGATCACCGCACATCGAGCGTCTCTTTCAATGATGCTACTTCCAATAGTTTTTCCCTTCCGTATGGAATCCCACAAGGTTCAATACTCTCACCGATTTTATTTAACATTTTCCTAGCTCCTCTGTTGACACTGTGCCAATCCATTGGATTTACAGTATATGCGTATGCAGACGATATCCAATTACTACATCCAATTAACACCAAAAATCCACAAGAAATAATAACAATAAATGAGAAACTGCATCAAATTTATCACTGGCTTGAAACCAATAGACTCGCTTTAAATATTCAAAAATCAAATCTTATGTTCTTTCCCTGGAAAGATTGTGAAATACTTTCTTCTCCTATAACTATCAAAGGCATTTCTTTAAAGATGGCTAATAATATCAAAATACTAGGAGTTACCTTCGACAATAAATTGTCTTTTCACGATCATATAAGTCAAGTCGTAAGATCTACTTTTTATAGACTTCGTCAGATTCGATCGATATCAAAATTTTTATGTTCAAAATCATTGAATATCTTAATTCATTCTCTTGTAGTCTCTAAACTAGATTACTGTAATGCACTACTTATAGGTTTGCCACAGAAAGAACTTAAGCGATTACAAATAATCCAGAACGCCGCTGTTAAATTAATTTATAAGGCCAAAAAATTTGATCATGTCTCACCCCTACTTAAGAAAGCCCACTGGCTTCCAGTAGCACATCGAATAATATTTAAACAATGTTTACTCATTTTTAAAGCTTTAGAACATAAAACTCCAGCCTTTATATTTAGACTTTTAATACCTTATACTACCTCTAGATCTCTTAGATCTCAAGACCAGCAACTATTAGTAATTCCTTCACTAAAAGTTATCAACACAAGGCGTAACACAATCTTTTCCATAACAGCCCCTCAATCTTGGAACAATCTTCCACTGTACCTAAGACAGGAAAAAAACCTAACAAAATTTAAGTCCGAACTTAAAAGTTTTCTATATATAGATGCCTTTAATGACTAATTTTTCTTTTCGCAGTCATAATTCAAAAGGTCAATTGTCTTTGTCCCCCTTCCTATTGTTTTTCCCCTGAATTAAATATTTTATAATTGAATTAATGATTTTAAATACTGAATGTAACCATTAAATAATTTTCCTTTTGTCTCATTATAATTTGATGAAATACCCTTTAAATGTAATGTTATATTTGTATTTTAGATAATCGTTTGTTTAATTTAATAATTGTAAGTGTGTTACCAAATATTTTATATGTACATCGCCTTGAATTTTGAATAGGCGATAAATCAAAAATACCTAATAAACTTGGATAAACTTGGATATTACTGACCGGTACATTTCCCAAGGATTTAGGTCAGATCCTGATCACACCAATTCTAAAAAATCCCAAGGAATCCAACAAACTACAGACCTATTGCGAGCATTCCCTTATTTATAAAGCTGATGGAGGGCCTGGTTAACCAGAACTTAGTAATGTATTTGGACAATTTCAGCATACTGCAAGAGAATCAGTCAGGTTTCCGTTCAGGTTTTAGTACTGAAACAATTATTGCTTCACTGCTAGATGTACTAGTGCACTAATCCTACAACTAGATCAAAGTAGTGCCTTTGACTTAGTCAATCATGACATTATAATTGTCTGTTTGGAGTCAATTGGACTTTCTGGTAAAGTGTTAAATTGGTCTACAGTGATCATAAACAATCCTACAGCTGGACAAACTCTTGCGGAGTCCCGAAGGATTCCCCTCTATCCCCTACTCTGTTTAACATCTGTCTTGCCCCATTGGGGAATCTATTGCAAAGCTTAAAAGTCGAATTCTATATCTATGCGGACGACATCACTATAGTTCTTCCCCTCACAAACCTGACTTCTGAGACATAAGAAGAACATAAGAACATAAGAAGTTGCCCCCGCTGAGTCAGACCAGAGGTCCATCTTGCTCAGCGGTACGCTTCCGCGGCGGCCCATCAGGCCTAGTGCCGGAACAGTGGTCCCTGATTAATTTTGTAACCTACCTCTAATCCCATCCCTATAATCTACCTTTACTCTTATCTGTACCCCTCAATCCCTTTGTCTTCCAAGTACCTATCCAAAGCTTCTTTGAACCCCTGTAGCGTGCTCCTGTTTATCACATCCTCTGGTAGCACGTTCCATGTATCCACCACCCTCTGTGTGAAAAAGAACTTCCTGGCGTTTGTTCTAAACCTCTCCCCTTTCAATTTCTCTGAGTGCCCCCTTGTACTTATTGATCCCCTTAATTTGAAAAATCTGTCCCTGTCTATTTTTTCTATGCCCTTCATGATCTTGAAGGTTTCTATCATGTCTCCTCTAAGTCTCCGCTTTTCCAGGGAGAAAAGCCCTAGCTTTTTCAGTCTGTCAGTATATGAGAGGTCCTCCATGCCCTTTATTAGCTTAGTTGCTCTCCTCTGGACCCTCTCAAGTACCTCCAAGTCCTTCTTGAGGTACAGCGACCAGAAATGAACATAGTACTCCAGGTGCGGGCGCACCATAGCACGATACAGTGGCAGGATGACTTCCTTTGTCCTGGTCGTGATACCCTTCTTAATGATACCCAACATTCTGTTTGCTTTCCTTGAGGCCGTGGCACACTGCGCCGACGCCTTCAATGTTGTGTCTACCATCACTCCCAGGTCTCTTTCAAGGTCGCTCACCCCTAGCGCTGATCCCCCCATTTTGTAAGTGAACATCGGGTTTTTTTCCCTATATGCATGACCTTGCATTACCCTATGTTGAAACTCATTTGCCACTTTTTGGCCCATTTTTCCAGTGTTGTCAGATCTTTTTGGAGATCTTCGCAGTCCTCCATGTTATTGACCTTGCGATATAGTTTGGTGTCATCCGCAAATTTAATAACCTCGCATTTTGTTCCTGCTTCCAGGTCGTTAATGAATATATTGAATAGGAGCGATCCCAGCACCAACCCCTGTGGAACTCCGCTCGTGACCCATTGCCAGTCTGAGTAATGTCCCTTTACTCCAACCCTCTGTTTCATGTCCGCCAGCCAGTTTTTGATCCATCGGTGGACCTCCCCTTGCACCCCATGGTTCCATAACTTCCTTAGTAGTCTTTCGTGTGGCACCTTGTCGAAGGCTTTTTGGAAGTCAAGGTAAATGATTCAACAATTTCCTTGAATGGACAGGACTTCCCTATTGACGAATCCATAAAAATTCTGGGAGTGACTCTCGTCCGATACCTTACTTTAAACACACACGTTGGCTAGAAAATGCTTCTCGACATTATGGAAACTAAGAACCATCAGAAAATACTTTGATGCAGCATCATTCCGTCTATTGGTGCAATCTTCTATTCTAAGCATGTTTGACTATTGCAACATCATTTATTTGGGAATGTTCAAGAAAACCCTTCAAAGACTACGAGTTATTCAAAATTTTGCAGTATGACTGATTTTCAGTTTTAAAAAGTGGGAAAATATAAGTCCCTATTATCAAAAACTTCATTGGCTGCCCCTGGAAGCAAGAGTTTTTTGTTTAAATTTTCTTGTCTCTGTCTCAAATCAATCTTTGGTTTGGCCCCTATGTACCCGGTTTCCCAGTTTAATTTGGGTTGTGCTATTAGGCCCACACATAGAATCCACATGTTTACCCATCTAACAATAAAGGCCTGCCGTTATAAAAGATTCCTGGACCAAGCAGAGAAATTAACATCCATGGAAGTAAGCCTTGAGGACGTACACAGGCAGATAGAAAAATTAAAATCTGACAAATTGCCGGGCCCGGACGGAATCCACCCTAGAGTATTGAAAGAACTAAAGGAGGAAATAGCGGAACTACTACAGCAGGTTTATAATCTATCCCTGAAAACAGGCGTGATCCTAGAGGATTGGAAGATAGCCAATGTTATGCCCATCTTTAAAGAGGGATCGAGAGGTGACCCGGGGAACTACAGACCAGTAAGTCTGACCTCGGTTCCGGGGAAAATGGCGGAAGCGCTGATAAAAGATAGCATCGAGGAGCATCTAGAGAGGCATAAACTTATGAAAACAAGCCCAACATGGCTTCTGCATGGGAAGATCGTGCCTGACGAACTTATTGCACTTCTTCGAAGGAATTAACAAACGGATGGACAAAGGGGACCCCATAGACATTGTATACTTAGACTTCCAAAAAGCCTTTGACAAGGTACCCCATGAATGCCTACTTCGGAAACTAAAGAACCATGGGATGGAAGGAGACGTACACCTTTGGATCAGGAATTGGTTGGCGGGCAGAAAGCAGAGGGTAGGAGTGAAGGGCCACTACTCGGACTGGAGGAAGGTCACGAGTGGTGTTCCGCAGGGGTTGGTGCTTGGACCGCTGCTATTCAATGTATTTATAAATGATCTAGAAATGGGGACGAAGAGCGAAGTAATAAAATTCGCAGATGACACCAAGCTATTCAATGGGGCTAGGACTAAAGAGGACTGCAAAGATTTACAAAGGACCTAAACAAACTAGGGGAGTGGGCGACGAGATGGCAGATGAAGTTCAATGTAGAGAAATGCAAAGTCTTACATGTAGGAAACAGAAACCCGAGGTACAGTTACACAATGGGAGGGCTGTTATTGAGTGAGAGTTCCCAAAAAAGGGACTTGGGGGTAATAGTGGACATGACAATGAAGTCATCGGCACAATGCGCAGTGGCTGCTAAGAAAGCAAATAGAATGCTAGGAATAATCAAGAAAGGTATTACAAGCAGAACGAAAGAAGTTATCCTGCTGTTGTATTGGGCGATGGTGCGCCCGCATCTGGAGTACTGCGTCCAATATTGGTCGCCTTACCTAAAGAAGGATATAGTGATACTCAAGAGGGTTCAGAAGAGAGCGACACATTTGATAAAAGGTATGGAAAACCTTTCATACGCTGAAAGACTAGAGAGACTGGGGCTTTTTTCCGCTGGAGAAGCGGAGACTTAGAGGGGATATGATAGAGACTTATAAGATCACGAAGGGCATAGAGAAAGTGGAGAGGGACAGATTCTTCAAACTTTCGACAACTACAAGAACGAGAGGACATTCCGAAAAATTAAAAGGAGACAGATTCAGAACCAATGCTAGGAAGTTCTTCTTCACCCAAATGGTGGTGGACACCTGGAACGTGCTTCCAGAGGGAGTGATAAGGCAGGGTATGGTATTGGAGTTCAAGAAGGGATTGGACAATTTTCTGAAGGAAAAGGGGATTGAATGGTATAGATAGAGGGCTAGTATACAGGTCCTGGACCTGATGGCCCTTCGCGTAAGCGGACAATATTGGATTTCAAGAAGGGATTGGACAATTTTCTGAAGGAAAAGGGGATAGAAGGGCTAGTATACATAAGGTGACCGTTTTGAACGGGACTGTCCCTTTTTCAGCTCCCCTGTCCCGTTGTCCCCATGCATAGCTTCGGGACGCTGATATGTCCCGTTTTCAGAGACGGCGTCCCGAAGCTGTGTGTGGGGCCAACAGGACAGGGGATCGCAGGAGAATGGGCTGTCTCCCTACCCCAGGACCAGCGTTAGGGGGGGAGCAAAAAGGGCAGGGCAGGGCTGGCCTGGCCTCCCCCCCTCCCCGACTGTCTGGTGAGGTCTTCTTCCCTCCCTTCTATTCCCTTACTACCCTCTTGCCTGCAAGTGAACTAAATTCAGGCCGCGGGGCTCTAACACGGCATGCACTGGCTTCCCTTCGCAGCCGAAACAGGAAATTACGTCATTCCTGTTTTGGAGGAGAAGGGAAGCCAGTGCGTGCCGTGTTAGAACCCCGCAGCCTGAGTTCAATTTACTTACGGGCTTTTACTGTGGAGACAACAGGACGCTTTCCCATCTCCCACCTACTACCTGCCTCAGTGCCTCTCCGTTGGGGTTACCGGGCAACGGAGATGGACCCAGACCAGAGAGAGAGCTCATGAAGGTGGCAGACTGCCCGCCACACTCCGAGGGCCACAGAAACTGACAGGTAACCACCCAGCGTACAAAACTCAAGCAGTCAACTTCTAATCAGTCACACCGGATGCTAATCGTTTTGGATTTTCTTTTTCTCCTTCCTGTAAAGATTATTTATGTACCTTAAGGAAGGAGAAGAAGAAAATTCAAAACAATTAGCATCCAGTGTGACTGACCATTCTACAAAGCCAGGATTTTATGGGCTCTCTTACAAGTGTAGCCAGTATTCAAACGACCACTTCTTAAGTCCTATTTTTCAATTTTTTTACCAGCACTCTAAGGCCAACTCTCTAACTGAACATCTGCATTTACCCATCACTTGCACATGGAGGGGGAAGAAGACAGATGCCAGACCAGGGGCAAGGAAGGAGGGAAAATGCCAGATAATGGAGGGGGAGGAAGAGATAGAAGAGGAGAGCAGAGAGGTGCTAGGGTATAAGGGAAGGGGAAAGTAAGGAGACAGATGCCAGACCAGAGGGAAAGGAAGGAGAGGAGATGCCAGAGCATGGAGGGAGAGTGAGAGGTAGAAGAGAAGGAAATGCATGTGATGCCACGCCATGGGGAAGGAAGGAAAGGAAAGGAGAAGAGACAGATGCCAGAGCACAGGGGAAGGTGGAGACAGAAAAATGAAGAGGGGTGTAGCTGAAATGAATCATGTACAAAGGAGAGAAGGGGCACTGGACAGACAGCTTATTGAAGGGACATAGAAAGAGGGAAATTGCCATATGGAAGAGAGATAGAGAGTGGACACTGAGAGAGAGGGTGGACACTGGATGGAAAGGGCAGAGAGGGCAGTGGATGGGAGGAGTGAGAGAGGGTGAACAGTAGATGGAAGGGGTAGAGAGAGGGGGACTGGTGCTGAATGGAAGTGTGGGGGAGAGGGTGGACAGATGCTGAATAGAAGTGTGGGGAGGGGGGCAGACATTGAATGGAAGGGGGTGAGAGAGGGGAGTAGACGCTGGAAGGAAGTGGAGAGAAGAAAAAAGGGCACATGCTGGATTGAGGGAAGAGGATAGAGTTAGATACTGGAAGGGGTGAGGGAAAAAGGTGGCAATCTATAGGTAGACACAATGAAAGAGGGAAATTGAGGACTGAATAGTAAGAAAGAATTTAAACAGAAGCAGAAAATAAATTGAGAAGGAAGAACAAGAGGAAGGGAGCAGAGAGATAGAGAGATGCCTGAGCAGGGGGGAAGGGGAGGAGACAGATACCAGACCTGGGAGGAGGAAAAGAGGAAGGAGACAGATACCAGATCTGAGGGGAGAAAAGGAGGAGAGAGATATGCTAAAATCTGCTTGGAAGGAAGGAGAAAGGGAGGCGAGAAAGGGGGGGGGGGGGTTGTAAGCAGATTAGAAAGACTAGAGAGAGAAAGGCCTGAACCAAAGGGGAAAGACAGGAGGCAGATGCAGGACTATGGGAGGTTCAGACAGAGGGGTAGAGACCCTGGGGAAGAACAGGGAGATATAAGATCATAACAGAGGAGGGAGAGAGAGGGAGACCTGGAACAAAGGTACAAATGAGAACTGACACTGGATCTGGGGAGGGAAACAGAGGGAAAAGAGAGAGAGACCTGGACCCAAAGGGGATGGGGCTGGATTGTGAAAGAAATGTTGGATGCGAAAGAAAGAAAGATTGGATGCACAGTCCGAAGGAAGTGCAACCAGAGTCTCATGAAATCACCAAACAACAAAGGTAGGAAAAATGATTTTATTTTAAATTTAGTGATCAAAATATGTGCGTTTTGAGAATTTATATCTGCTGTCTATATTTCGCACTATATTTGTCTATTTTTCTATAGTTACTGAGGTGACAAAGTAATCTGCCTTGACATCTTTGAAAAAACCTGAAACTCGTAAATGATAATTAACATTTTCTCTGTGTACAGCGTGCTTTGTGTTTTTTAAAAATTTTATGTTTACCATTTTGAATTAATAAGATATTGTGTGTACATGAAAAATGAATGGATGAAATTGAGGGCGAGGCTAGGGCGGGATGGGGGCAGGGCTGAATATTAATAGATGTCCCGTTTTGATGAAAAAAATAAATGGTCATGTTAAGTATACAGATCCTGGACCTGATGGGCTGCCGCGTGAGAGGACTGCTGGGCATGATGGACCTCAGGTCTGACCAAGCAGAGGCACGGCTTATGTTCTTATGGACAGAACTTTAACTTTCCAGGCAGGTAAACTGAACGACTGGCTCGGTAACATTATCATTCACTCCTCATCCTATTTTAGTTTTAGAAAATTAGTAAAAACGAAACTGTTTAACCAATTTGTTACCTAAGAACTTTTTGTTCATTATCTCTCCTATTCTGTATACATGTATTCATTGTAACATAGTAGATGACGGCAGATAAAGACCCGAATGGTCCATCCAGTCTGCCCAACCTGATTCAATTTAAATTTTTTCTTCTTAGCTATTTCTGGGCAAGAATCCAAAGCTTTACCCGGTACTGTGCTTGGGTTCCAACTACTGAAATCTCTGTTAAGACTTACTCCAGCCCATCTACACCCTCCCAGCCATTGAAGCCCTCCCCTGCCCATCCTCCACCAAACGGCCATACACAGACCGTGCAAGTCTGCCCAGTAACTGGCCTAGTTCAATATTTAATATTATTTTCTGATTCTAAATCTTCTGTGTTCATCCCACACTTCTTTGAACTCAGTCACAGTTTTACTCTCCACCACCTCTCTCGGGAGCGCATTCCAGGCATCCACTACCCTCTCCGTAAAGTAGAATTTCCTAACATTGCCCCTGAATCTACCACCCCTCAACCTCAAATTATGTCCTCTGATTTTACCATTTTCCTTTCTCTGGAAAAGATTTTGTTCTACATTAATACCCTTCAAGTATTTGAACGTCTGAATCATATCTCCCCTCTCTTTCCTTTCCTCTAGGGTATACATATTCAGGGCTTCCAGTCTCTCCTCATACGTCTTATGGCGCAAGCCTCCTATCATTTTCGTCGCCATCCTCTGGACCGCCTCAAGTCTTCTTACGTCCTTCGCCAGATACGGTCTCCAAAACTGAACACAATACTCCAAGTGGGGCCTTACCAATGACCTGTACAGGGGCATCAACACCTTCTTCCTTCTACTGACTACGCCTCTCTTTACACAGCCCAGCATCCTTCTGGCAGCAGCCACTGCCTTGTCACACTGTTTTTTCGCCTTTAGATCTTCGGACACTATTACCACAAGGTTCCTCTCCCCGTCCATGCATATCAGCTTCTCTCCTCCCAGCATATATGGTTCCTTCCTATTATTAATCCCCAAATGCATTACTCCGCATTTCTTTGCATTGAATTTTAGTTACTAGGCATTAGACCATTCCTCTAACTTTTGCAGATCCTTTTTCATATTTTCCACTCCCTCTTCGGTGTCTACTCTGTTACAAATCTTGGTATCATCTGCAAAAAGGCACACTTTTCCTTCTAACCCTTCAGCGATGTCACTCACAAACATATTGAACAGGATTGGCCCCAGCACCGATCCCTGAGGGACTCCACTACTCACCTTTCCTTCCTTCGAGTGACTTCCATTAACCACCACCCTCTGGCGTCTGTCCGACAGCCAGTTTCTGACCCAGCTCACCACTTTGGGTCCTAACTTCAGCCCTTCAAGTTTGTTCAACAGCCTCCTATGAGGAACTGTATCAAAGGCTTTGCTGAAATCCAAGTAAATTACATATAGCATATGTCCTCGATCCAGCTCTCTGGTCACCCAATCAAAAAATTCAATCAGGTTCGTTTGGCACGATTTACCTTTTGTAAAGCCATATTGCCTCGGATCCTGTAACCCATTAGATTCAAGGAAGTACACTATCCTTTCTTTCAGCAACACTTCCATTATTTTTCCAACAACTGAAGTGAGGCTCACCGGCCTGAAGTTTCCTGCTTCATCCCTGTGACCACTTTTATGAATAGGGACCACATCCACTCTCCTCCAGTCCCCGGGAACCTCTTCCGTCTCCAGAGATTTGTTGAACAAGTCTTTAATAGGACTCGCCAGAACCTCTCTGAGCTCCCTTAGTATCCTGGGATGGATCCCGTCTGGTCCCATCGCTTTGTCCACCTTCAGTTTTTCAAGTTGCTCATAAACACCCTCCTCCTTGAACGTCGCAGAATCTACTTCATTTTCTTGTGTAACTTTGCCAGGCAATCTCGGTCCTTCTCCAGGATTTTCTTCTGTGAACACAGAACAGAAGTATTTGTTTAGCACATTTGCTTTCTCCTCATCACTTTCCACATATTGGTTCCCAGCATCTTTTAGCCTAGCAATTCCATTTTTCATCTTCCTCTTTTCACTAATATATCTGAAAAAATTTTTGTCTCCAATTTTTACATTTTTAGCCATTTGTTCTTCTGCCTGTACTTTCGTCAGACGTACCTCTCTCTTAGCTTCTTTCAGTTTCACCCTGTAGTCCTTTCTGCTCTCCTCTTCTTAAGTTTTTTTTATATTTCACGAACATCAACTCTTTCACCTTTATTTTCTCAGCCACTAGGTTGGAGAACTAAATCGGCTTCCTTTTTCTATTGTTTTTCTTCACATAAAGGTCCGTAACCATTTTTATCGCTCCTTTCAGCTTAGACCACTGTCTTTCCACTTCTCTTATGTCCTCCCATCCTAACAGCTCTTTCTTCAGGTACTCTCCCATTGCATTACGTTTGAAATCTAGGACTTTAAGTATCGTGCGGCCGCTCTCCACTTTAGCCGTTATATCAAACCAAACCGTTTGATGATCACTACTTCCCAGGTGAGCACCCTCTCGAACATTAGAGATACTCTCTCCATTTGTGAGGACCAGATCCAAAATCGCTATTTCCCTTGTGGGTTCCGTCACCATTTGTCTGAGCAGAGCCTTTTGAAAGGCATCCACAATCTCCCTACTTCTTTCCGATTCCGCAGATGGAACATTCCAGTCCGCATCTGGCAGGTTGAAATCTCCCAACAGCAGAACCTCCTCTATCCTTCCAAACTTTTGGATATCCACAATCAGATCCTTATCAATTTGCTGCGATTGATTCGGAGGTCTGTAGACTAAACCCACGTAGATAGAAGTTCCATCTTCTCTTTTCAGAGCAATCCATATCGCTTCTTCCTCTCCCCAGGTCCCTTGCATTTCGGTCACTTGGATATTGATCTTTACATAGAGAGCTACTCCTCCACCTTTATGACCATCTCTGTCCTTCCTAAAAAGATTATATCCCGGTATGTTTGCATCCCATCCATGTGATTCACTGAACCATGTCTCTGTGATAGCAACAATATCTAGATCTGCCTCTAACATCAGGGCTTGCAGATCATGAACTTTGTTGCTTAGACTGCGAGCATTTGTGGTCATCACTTTCCAGCTATTTTTCAGCGATAATCTCCTTTTTCGTATGGATTTTTGTGTCGTTTCACTTTCCGTTGCAATACTAAGAAATGAGTTGCTGATATAACTTATGTTGCAGTCTTTACTACTATCACATCTTTTCTTTTGCCGGGGGTGGTCTCTATAATTGTCCTTCATACATACACCACCCCCACCTTCTAGTTTAAATGCCTAGAAAAATATTTTCTAAATTTCTCTGCAAAGTTTCTTTTTCCTGCTGTAGTAATATGTAGCCCATCAGTGCAATATAGCTTCTTGTCCTTCCATGTATTTCCCCATCCTCCTATGTACCTGAAGCCTTCTTGATGACACCAGGATCTGAGCCATCTATTAAAGTCCTCTGTGTTTTTCACTCTTTGCTCTCCTTTTCCATATGCAGGCAGTATTTCAGAAAAAGCTAAAGTCTTTACAAAAGGTTTCACTCCCTCACCAAGCTCCCGAAAAGCTTTCTGTGCTGCAAGTGTGAAGTTGTTGGCTAGTCATTTGTTCCCAGATGGATAACAACATCAGTGTTAAAATCCTTAGTTTCTTCCTTAATTATAGTCTGTATTTGCCTGGATCTCCTAGTAGCTGAGGATCCTGGAAGACATTTCACTATTTTGGTCTCCTCGCCTTGTGTTCCAAGGTTAATGCCTCTGATGATGGAATCCCCCAACAGTAATAGTTTTCTGTTTTTGGCCTTTTTATTTGTGCTTAGGGTGCGCTTGTTCTCTTGAGTTACCTTCATTGGTTCCAGTCCCACCTCCCTTCTGTTTTCTTGAGTATCGCAGTGCACTAGTGGAGCGAAGGAATTCTGTAGAGGTAATATTAGTGAAGGTGGATGTTTCTGTGTTACATGTCGCAGTCTTCCTGAGCCTACTGTGACCCATTTATTCCTGGGCTGTTTTATTCTTTGAGGTAAAGGTGGTAAGTTGGTATGATTTTGTGGAGTGATGAAAGCTGCTTTAATTGCATTCAATTCCTGTTTAAGTTTGCAGAGCTCCTCCTTAATACTAGCAAGTTGAAGACAGATGGGGGCAAGCCTTAAGCCTCTAAATAGTATGTCTTGGAATTAAAGCACCACAGTGATTGCATAGAATAAAGGTCATCTTTATTGGTTGTGAAGTGACTTGATTTGAGTAGTCCTGATTATTTGGCTCTCTATATATGAAAAGTGGTCCCTGGGGTTGGTGGGACTATAAGTCTTACCCTTATTCCTATGAAGAGGAAGAGGAAATAAGATTTAACAGAGGAAAGAGAAGGGTTTATGTTTTTGTGCTTTTTTGTTGTTTTTTTTAAGTAAGAAACAGGAAGGAGAAGAGAAATTAAGCAGATATAATGCTGAAAACCAGTGAAAAGAGCAGAATATGAAATGCAGAGCAACTTAGCTTATTGAAGTTCACAGGGCAGCCTTGTTCACAACACTGTCCCAAAGATAATGCAGTTAACCTTAGAAGTAAGAACATAAGCAATGCCTCCACTGGGTCAGACCCGAGGTCCATCGTGCTCAGAAGTCTGCTCACGCGGCGGCCCAACAGGTCCAGGACCTGTGCAGTAGCCCTCTATCTATACCCCTCTATCCCTTTTTCCAGTAGGAAATTGTCCAATCCTTTCTTGAACTCCAGTACCGTACTCTGTCCTATTATGTCCTCTGGAAGCGCATTCCAGGTGTCCACCACACGCTGGGTAAAGAAAAACTTCCTAGCATTCATTCTGAATCTGTCTCCTTCTAACTTTTCCGAATGCCCTCTTGTTCTTTTATGTTTTGAAAGTTTGAAGAATTTGTCCCTCTCTATCCTCTCTAAGCCCTTCATGATCTTGTAGGTCTCTATCATGTCTCCTCTGAGTCTCTGCTTTTCCAGGGAGAAGAGCCCCAGTCTCTCCAATCTTTCAGTGTATGAAAGGTTTTCCATGCCCTTAATCATTCGTGTCGCTCTCCTCTGGACCCTCTCAAGTATTGCCACATCCTTCTTAAGGTACGGTGACCAATACTGAACACAGTACTCCAGGTGCGGGCGCACCATTGCCCGATACAACGGCAGGATGACTTCTCTCGTTCTGGTCGTAATACCCTTCTTAATAATACCCAACATTCTGTTTGCCTTCTTCGTGGCTGCTGCGCATTGTGCTGTTGACTTCGTTGTTGTGTCCACCAGTACACCCAAATCTCTTTCAAGGCTACTTCTCTCTAACACTAATCCCCCCATCTGGTAGCTGAACATCGGGTTCTTTCTCTCTAAATGCATGACCTTGCATTTCCCTACATTGAAGTCCATCTGCCATGTAGGGAAATGCAAGGTCATGCATTTAGGGAGAAAGAACCCGATGTTCAGCTACCAGATTGGGGGATTAGTGTAAGTAAATCAGAGCCCCTCCCTTCTCCACCTAGTCAGCAGACACAATGGCTAAAAACTAGTAAGTCAGAAATACAGGCTCTATACCACCTAAAACACAGTATTTTAAACAAAAATGCAGGTTCTATAACAAATCAGTGGCTACCCTAAAACACAGGATTTATAACAGACACAATGGCTAAAAACTAGTAAGTCAGAAATACATGTTCTATACCACCTAAAACACAGGATTTTAAACAGAAATACAGGCTCTGTACCAAATCAGTGGCTACCCCAAAACACAGGATTTTAAACAGAAATGCAGGCTCTATACCAAATCACTAGCTACTCTAAAACACAGGATTTATAACAGACACAATGGCTAAAAACTAGTAAGTCAGAAATACATGTTCTATACCACCTAAAACACAGGATTTTAAACAGAAATACAGGCTCTGTACCAAATCAGTGGCTACTCTAAAACACAGGATTTATAACAGGATTTATAACAGGATTTTCCCTACTTTAGTCACATTGATTCTACATTGTAACTATGTCGCTGATTGTCCAGCTCTTCTTACTGTAAACCGCCTCGAACTACGGCTTTGGCGGTATATAAGAATAAAATTATTATTAGTAAAACATCTGTAAGAAACAGCTGTGAGCAACAATGATCGAAATTCTTTTTCATGAGAAGCTGCCTGAGATGCTAAAGAGTGATTTAGGAATTTCTTGCTTTTACAACCTTTTACAGAAGGGAAATTGAGCAGAGCATGAGTTTTTCTACTGCATTTGTGCGTAGCTATGGAAAAACTATTAGCAAGATAAGTAGGGGCTGCACCATATAAAACCTTGTAACAAAAACAGCCCAACTTGAACAATACTTGAGCTTCCACAGGCAACCAATTCAATTCGCAATGAAATAACATAACATGATCGTATTTCTTCAATCCGTAAATCAATCTAACTGTTGTGTTTTGTATCAATGATAATCTCAATAATTCCTTCTTAGTAATTGATAAATAAGCAATATTGCAACAGTCAAGGAGACTCAACAGTAATGACTGGACCAATAATTTAAAGGCTGAAAATTCAAAATAGGGTCTAATTGTTTGTAGTCTCCATAAAGTAAAATAACTTTTACGTACAACAGCATCTATCTGGGTTTTCATAATAACAGTGTTCTCCCCAGGGCCTTTCAGCTGGGCGCTCCGCCCAGCTAATTTAGATGAGCGCCCGGCTGTAATCTCGATCGCAATCCTGCTGCTGCTGCCGCCTTCTGCTCAACATTTTTAAAAAACCCTTCTCACCGGCTTGGAGATTTACCAGGCTGACTCAGCACAGCCTGAATCGCAGGAGTCTGACTATTTTTTTTTTTTTTTAGTTTTTAACGCCAGCAAGTGAGTTGAACCCATGCTCCGGGGCTCTAACATGTGCATGCCGCTTCTCTCCAAAACCGGAAGTCACATCCTGAGGGGGGAAGAGAAGGGAAGTCAGCATGCACACGCCCCGGAGCATGGGTTCGCTATAGGAGACAGGTCAGCTTACAACTTGCTCTTGCTTGCTTCGGGCTTTCTTCACTGCCGGATCCTGCCTACTTTCTGTTTCCGAACGTAGGCAGGACCCGGCAACGAGGAAGGCCCGAAGCAAGCAAGAGCAGCGAGTTGTAAGCTTCCTTCCGTTGCTGACTTATGGAAGATAGGTCAGCGATGGAAGGAAGCTTACAACTTGCCTTAGTCCAGCCCTGCACAACATGCGGCCCAAAACGGATCTCACTGCCGATATGGCTCTCACTCCGCTCTCCTTTGAAGATCAGCTCAGGAGGCAAGATTTAGCCCGAGATCAGACGAATATTAAAGGGCATTTGAAGGCATCTGAGCAGATTGAGGAGAACATGTCCTGTTTTTCCATGCCTAAAAATACCACCTTGTCTAATGTAATCTCTGATCAGATCCTTAAGAGTGATGCAACTATGTATGCTGGACAGTCTCCTCCAGTAAACAGAGATTTAAAGCCTGTAACCATACAGAACCAGATGGTCAAAGGGCTCCGAAGTGTAGTATTGCCAAGGGATCTGTCTCACAAGTTTCTGACACTGGCAGATGTAAGCACAGCACAAGAAATAGAGACTTGTGGCATTCTGTGTAGAAAGCTGATGCATAATGAATTTACTATTACCCATGTAATAGTGCCAAAGCAGTCTGCTGGACCAGACTACAGTACAGTGATATGGAGAATGTGGAAGAATTATTCAGTGTTCAAGATCAACATGATCTCCTCACAGAAGAAAGACGGAGAGAAAGAGAGAGGCCTAGACCAAAGGGGAAAGACAGGAGGCAGATACTGGAGAGGGGGGAGAGAAGGGAAGGAGATAGAGATGTCATGGGGTGGAGTGGGAAGGAAGGAAGGAAAGGAGAATAGAGAGATGCCAGAGCATAGGGGTGGAAACAAAAAATGGAGAGGGGTTGAAGCTGAAATAAATCATGTACAAAGGAGAGAAAGGGCACAGGATATAGAGTTTATTGAAGGGACATAGAAAGAGGGAAGATACCATATGGAACAGAGAGAGGGCAGACACTGGATGGAAAAGGCAGAAAGGGTGGACAGTGGATGCAAGGGGCAGTGATAGGGTGGACAATAGATGGAAGGGGTAGAGAGAGGGTGGAAGGGGCAAAGACAGAGGACAGATGTTGCATGGAAGGGAGCAAGGATAAATGCTGAATAGAAAGAAGAGAGTGAAGAGAAGATAACTAAAGCAGAAACGACAAAAGGTAGAAAAAAAATATTTTTGTTGCTTTACGTAGAATCAAGTAGTATTGTAACTGTATTGATTAAAATTTATCAATAGGAAATGGAAATAAGGCAATTTTGGGAGGGAATAAACCCCTTTCCTCAGGTCAAGACAGGATACCATAACAGCTGTATACTGTACTGTCTTGAAGAAAGATTTGGCCTCTGAAAGCTAATTGAAAAATGGATTAGTCCAATAAAATGGTATTTTCATATTTCTCATTATTTTGTTTCTATTTGTTAAGTGGTGACTGTTATGTAGAAGTTTTTTTCAAATTTACATCTACTGTCTTTATATTTTGCACAGTATTAGGGGACATGTGTCACTGTTTCTGTGGTGTTGCATTGTATGCAGAGTCTGGTTTCTTGGTTCAGTTTAACTTTTGTCTACATATTTCTATTTTTAGTTTGTGATTATTCCATATTGGGCGAGGGTGTATCTGTGTTCTGTGTGTATGAAAAGGACATGGATTTCTGTTAGCATCGACTACAGGATCAATTGACTGTAGGATCTGGTTTGTTTAGTTTTACAATGCGTGTGTTGGTGTTCTAGTGCTCACTGCAGTGTTTAAGATACTGCCTTTTCCTAGATGCACCCTTATTGTGTGACTCATGGATTATTACTAAAAATATCTTTTTTTATATAGAGGAGGGGGTTGTTAAAAAAATGATTAGCACTGGCTGTCATATATACTAGGTTCACCACTGGATTTAATGACTCTATTCTAACTTTACTGTTGACGTAGGTGTTGTCCCCCCCCCCAACACACAGACACACATTATAAAGAATTAAATTAAAGTTGTATTATCATCAAGTAGCTTTCAAATGACATTATAAGCAAATAAAAATAAAATATTTTTAATACATTGCTAATTATTACCTGCATCTTTACCTATACTGTTTTGCCCTAGCTCTTTCTTTGCACTATAGCAAAATAAAAAAGAAGCAATCACACAGGTGCCCTTCAAGGCTCAGTAACACCTCTCCATAAATTATGTGGAAGAGGTCTGGAAGTGGGGATAGCATCTATTTCATATCCTCAGTGAGACCTCAGGAAGGAACCTAGTGATCAAAACATTATTAGAGGTGTTGTACAGCCATTTCTTGTATGACTGGATGAGCTATATTTATCTTTTTTTTTTTTAGTTGTTTAAATTCATGCAGAAATAAATGGTTAGATTGAACCTAATGACTTCATTAACGCATTTCCCTTTTTTAAACCTCTATACTATTTGAAAGAGGGTGAATATCTAATTATTCACTTCTAGAATTGGATACTTCTTAAATTTAGTAAAAATATTCTGGCACAAGTGTCAAACCTTAAAAAGGAAGTCATATAGAGCATTGGAAAATAATAATAATTAACTAATAAAAATAGTATACATTTAATTTTCCCCACTACCAAATTTCCCCGCCCCACCCGGCTACTTTTTCATGCCACCCGGCTGGAAAATATTTCTGGGGAGAACACTATAATAAGATGTTTATCTAATATGATTCCTAAAATTTTAATTTTTGGATGGATTGTATAAGATGTTGAAAGTATATTGATGGAAAGTTCATGAAAAATTTTGATAGGAGATGCTACAAAGAACTTTGTTTTATCAGAATTAAGCTTAAGTTTGAATTGCTGCATCCAAAGATTCATCCTTTCCATTACAGTCTCAATTTGAGTAGTCATCTGAGATAGAGCCGAATTACAAGGTAAAACTATTGTGATGTCATCGGCATAATTGAACAGTCTTATATCCAGATTGCTTAAACACGAACCTAGTGATGAAAGGTAGACATTAAATAATGTAAGTGATAGTGGAGATCCTTGAGGCATGCCACATGGATTTCTCCAACTAGAGGAGAGTTGAGTCTGAAATCTGACTTGGTAGGATCTAGATTCCATAAATCCCTTAAACCAGGGGTGCCCAATACGTCGATCGCGATCGGCAGGTCGCTCGCTCAGGCGACCCCAGTCGATCGCAGAACGGGTTCCCTTCCCTTCCCTTCTCTTTTTTTCCCCTCCTGACCAGCCCGCTCCTGAATTCTGCTGCTGCCGCCGCTGCTCAACATTTTAAAAAAAACTGGCTTGAAGAACTTATGCTCCAGGGGCTAACATGTGCTTGTACCGGCTTCCCTTCTCTTCCCTCTGAAACCAGAAGTTATGTCGGGGGGGGGGAGGGAGAGAAGGGAAGCCGGCACACATATGTTAGAGCCCCGTTCGCGGGCTAAAGCGGGAAACAGGTCAGTGAAGCTTGCGATTTGCTCTTCTTGCTGCCAGGTCCTGCCTACTTTCTGTTTCCTCAAAGGCAGGACCCGGCAGCATTTCTCCCAATAGGTCGATCTTGGGCCGATCAGCCTTCCTCTCCCCGACATCAATTCTGTCATCGGAGAGGAAGTTCTGGCCAGTGGAACTTCCTCTCCAACGGCAGAATTGACATCAGGGAGAGGAATGCTGGTGGGCCCGAAGCAGGGAGAGCTTGGCCGGCGGCCTGTTATCCGATGGCAGTGGCAGTGGCTTGGGGGAGGGCAGGGAGGGAAAAAGAGGGCAGGCAGGGAGACAGAAGGAAAGAAGAGAAACAGAAAAAAAGAAAGGGGGCATGAAGAGAGAAAGAAAGAGAGGGCAGGGAGAGAGGAAGAAAACGTTGGGGGGGGGATGAGGTCAGGAGGAGAGGAAGCATACAGACTAAAAGAAGGGAAGAAAGATTGGATGCACAGTCAGAAAAAGAAAGTGCAACCGGAGACTCATGAAATCACCAGACAAGGTAGGAAAAATGATTTTATTTTAAATTTAGTGATCAAAATGTATCTGAATTTATATCTGCTGTCTATGTTTTACACTGTGGTCCTCTTTTACTAAAGCGCAAGAGGTTTTTAGCGCAGGGAGCCTATGAGCGTCGAGAGCAGCGCTAGGCATTCAGCGCAGCTCCCTGCGCTAAAAACTGCTATCGTGGTTTAGTAAAAAGGGAGGGGGGTATTTGTCTGTTTTTGTATGGTTGTTAGTGAGGTGACAGTGCATAGAGTCATCTGCTTTGACCTCTTTGAAAAAACCTGGAATAGGAATGATGATTAACATTTTCTATGCGTACAGTGTGCTTTGTGGTTTTTTAAAAATTTTATTGTTGGTAGATCATTTTGACTTGGTCATTTTAAAAGTAGCTCGCAAGCCCAAAAAGTGTGGGCACCCCTGCCTTAAACCATGAGTATATTTCCTGATATCACAGGGGTAATACTAGGAAAAACTAGGAAAAGTCAGAAATTACTTTAGTCAAAAATGTGAACTGACTTTGCTGTTACAATAGTAACCTATCTTTGGTGTGATCAAGATTGTTTCCAGGTTACTCAGAGGCATGAAACTCTACAAGGAAGGGATATACCCTCCCAATAATGGAACAGAGTTCACTTTCCAATCATTGTAACTGTTTCAATAAAGATCACACTTCAAGCTAGGATACAGATAAATAAAGAATGTATCACAATTTTTCAATGCTTCAATGCCTGGATTGTGATTCATTCTTTATTTATCTGTATCCTAGCTTGAAGTGTGATCTTTATTGAAACAGTTACAATGATTGGAAAGTGAACTCTGTTCCATTCTTGGGAGGGTATATCCCTTCCTTGTAGAGTTTCATGCCTCTGAATAACCTGGAAAAAATCTTGATCACACCATAGATAGGTTAAACCATGAGTAGACATTGCCATGTACACCTAAAGCATCCAAGCAAGTTAGTAGATTGGTATAGTCTACCAGGTCAAAGGCACTACTCAGATCAATTTGGAGCACCAGTGCACTACTGCCTTTACTTATGAAGTTATTTAAGTGATCCAGCAGTGTAGCTATCACTGTTTCAGTGCTGTATAGAGATCTAAATCCACACACACATAAAAAAAGCACTTATGTTGCCTGGGGCGGGCATGGTTTCCACATTCACAGGATGTCTTCGACTGTTTTGTCAGAGTGGATTCTACTTTCATCGGACACTTGTTAATTCTACGTTGCCTGCCTGTGGCTGGGTTTCTGGACTCCGTCAAGTCGCCAGCAACAGAGTCCAGGATCTGCAATAATCTGTGGCACCTCTTGGTCTTTGGGATGCCTGAACCAGTTCTAGTAACACAAATGAGGAGGTGGATGCTCCTTATACTTCCTCGTGCCAGAAAAGCTTATTGATTTGGGGACATATTCTGGTTCTATGGTCCCACTTCTTGCGAATTCCCCCTTTCCGAGTGGTCAACAGAGCACACTGTGCTAGCTGCTGTCTCCAGGAAGGTTTCTAGTGTCGTTGGATCTCCCAGAGGTTTACCTCCATATTTCAATCTCCCCAGAGCATCGCAGGTTTCTGCGTTTCCATGTTCCATATCAGCATTTCCAGTTCGCAGTTCTGTCCCTTGGCCTTGTATTGGCTCCCATACTTTCATCCCAGTGATTGCAGTTGAGGCAGCTTTCCGCCAACAGGGGGTCCACTTCCACCCTTCCTGGGACAGCAGGTGCTCCAGGCTCTGTCTTGTTGGGTATAGATGTGATGGGGAAGATGAAGATGTGGTGGGGAAGGTAGTGTCTCTGCTGCAGGCATGGGCAAGTTCAGGAAGAGATGCAGGGTATCTCAAAGTCTCTGGATTTTCTATGGCTTCTCTTCGTCTCCAGATGGAGTTGTGCATTTCTTTTCAGGATAAGTAGACAGAACCTTCGTCAACAGATTACAATCAGTTTATCTGCAGGTTCTGGGGCTCGAGCAGCCTCCTTGGGGGCAATCCTCTGGGCCAGAGTGACCATGCGCCCTTGATGGGAGTCCCTCTTCTCTTGATGATCTCCGCTGAGTTTTTACACCTTTAACAGCTGCTATCCTGGACAGAGCCAGATAGCAGCAATTTGAGCTGGTGGCTTCAGGGTGGCTCTCGGCTAAGGCTGGCTTCAGATTTCTGAGTGGTTAAAACTTAGCGTGACTGCCAGCCTATTGGGTTCCAGGCTTATTGTGGGACCCGCTCCATTAAGAGGTAGTGGACTACTGGTCTGCAATGTTGGTGGGCCTTTTGTCTGGAGCTTCGGAAGTTGGGCTGGTGCTACTCGTCCTCCAGCCCCTTCAGAAAGACCGGCAGTTCAAGTTTTTTTAACGCTGCGGTGGTGGCGTATGTACATCATGAAGAAGGCTCTAATGCTCTCCCCCTCTCACACTGTCTCCCTCTCGGGCAAGATGGATGCATTCTGCGCTTCTTCTGCCTTTCTTGGTGGTTCATGGGGCCAGAGTCACCAATGTTCAGCAGTCTTCCTCAGCTGACATTTCTTGGTCTAGGGAGCATGGTTCCTCTCACAGTAGCTGTTCCATCTGCTCTTACAAGTGCTGGGGTTTGCCCCGCAGGGTCTTGTTGGCTTCGGCAGAGATCTCGAAGGCCAGGCGCTTTTTCAGTCGATGAACAGTGTGGAATTTAGGGTCAGATGCATTGGTTTGGCCCTGGCTGGCTCACAAGTTCCTGTATGATTCTGGGGATAAACCACTCGATTGTCTGTTGGCTAGCAGGGAACGGAGGCATCACATAGGAAACAGCCTTAACACTACCCTTTTGTTCATGCGGCATATCGAACCAGGAAAGAAAACGCCAACAAATACACCTGCTACATATGTTTCTTATTTTTAAAATCATGAGTGGGGCGCAGCAATTAAATAAGGAAAAATTGTTTGTCCCATGGGACTTAACAAGTTGTACAATTTAAACTAATTGGTGAAAGTATTTTTTTCATTAAAATAGAGTTAAACTATGAAATTTGTTGCCAGAGGATGTTGTCAAAACAGTTAGCATAGCTGGGTTTAAAAAGGGGTTAGTTAAATTCCTGGAGGAAAAGTTTGTAAACCATTATTATCCATGTAAACTCAAGAAAGCCTCTATAATAAATGGATTTATTTACTGTCTGGTATCTGCTGAGTACTTGTGATCTGAACTAGTCCATGTTGGAGATTGGGTTCTTGGCTTGATGAACCTTTGATCTGACCCAGTATGGTACATCTTATGTTCTTTGATTTGTCAATTTCCTATAGGTCATTCAGATAAAATGACTCTAACCTTGGGAAGAAAAGAGAGAGACTCCCTGGCAGCAGAAAACCCAGTGTCAGAGAAGAAAGGAAATAGGCCTTCCTCCATGCCACAGCACAGTAAGTTCGTACTGTTGAAATACCTTGCAGACATGATGGTGGTGTCTGGGTCTTGTTGCATGTGGGTGTGCACATCAAACATCAAACTCCATGGATAGCCCATTTATATACAGTACATCATTTTCTGTGTCCTGGAGTTCTATGTACATAAACTGTCTAGCCACATAAGCACGAAGTAGATTGAATTTCTCTCACACTCAAGGTGAGTTACAGTATATTTATTTAATTTTCTATACCGAGGGCAGCTCAGAACGGTTGAATTTATTCAGGTGCACAAGCATTTTTCCCTGTCTGTCCCAGTGGACTCACATTCTATTTAATGTACCTGGGGCAATGGGGAATCTGGCGACCTGTCCAGGATCACAGGTTTATAATTCTCAGCTTCCGTCCTGCATCGGAGGCTGAGAATTATAGACCGGTGAGTCTCACATCAATAGTGAGTAAACTTATGGAAACACTAATCAAACGCCAATTGGATACGATCCTGAATGAGGAGAATCTACGAGATCCCCATCAACATGGTTTTACGAAGGGAAGGTCCTGCCAATCAAATCTGATCAGCTTCTTTGACTGGGTAACAAGAAAGCTGGATATAGGGGAGTCCCTGCCAATCAAATCTGATCATGATCCTCTCATCTTCCCTTCCTTCTGCTGATGAGCCAGTTGGCTTGAGGTGGAGAGAAGTGGTGTATTGGGCTGTTCTGTGTTTTCTACATGTACTCCAGCTGCTGCTAGGGTATAATGTGTGTTGGGGGAACACGTGTTCTAGTTATTACTGATGAAGGGGACAGGTAGTATATATGTGTCTGCTCCTAGCTTTTCTATTTGTGTTCTTTTTCATGAGTAGAAGAATATCCTAACGGGAAGCCAGGATTCAAACATTTTCTGTGACCTTGAGCAAGTCAGTAAAGCTTCTGTTGTCTCAGCTACAGACTGTAAACCCTCCAGGAATAAAAAAATACTTGGTGTACCTGATAACATACAACTGTACCTATTGCTAGGTTCACACCGAGATGCTCAATCTCCAAACTACACAACTGACCCCGGTTAGATTGAATAAGTTGGATAATTTTAGGTCTAATAGATGCTGGCACTGTCATCTAGACATAGGAACATTGGATCACTTACTGTCCTATGATACTGAGTTTTTGGAAGTCGATTTGGGGACATATTAATAATATTTTAGAGTCTGCGATCCCTTTGTCTTATGAGGTAGTGATTTGTGGAACTGTGTTGCATGTAAAGGATCTCTTACATAAATATAAAAGGTGACTCTTCTTAATTATGATGAGTACAGCTGTACAGCTGATTACGCGCAACTGGAAAAATTGGGACCGTCTTAACTTTACATTCTGGTGGGCAAATTTATGTTTAATGTATAAATATGAAAAAATAAATGCTGATTTGTCAGGGAACACAAACATTTTTAAATTAATTTGGGGCCCATTGATGTTTTTTGTAGAATTATTATAGTTTTAATTTTTGCTGATGTATGGGCCCGATCCTATTTAATATCTTCGTAAGAGACTTGGCTGAGGGGCTTCGAGGTAAAATTACATTATTCACCGATGACGCCAAACTATGCAACATGGTAGGCAACCGCACAACAGATGAAAGCACAGTGCCTGACAAAAGCTCAATGCCCGACAGTATGACGCAGGATCTAATCCTGCTGAAGCATTGGTCAAAGACTTGGCAACTAAGTTTCAATGCCAAAAAATGCAAGCTCATGCACCTTGGCGGCAAAAATCCATGCAGAACTTACACCCTAAATGGTGAGATCCTAGCAAGGACTGTAGCAGAACGTGACTTGGGGGTGATCATTAGCGAAGACATGAAGACTGCCAATCAAGTGGAGAAAGCTTCATCCAGGGCTAGACAAATCATGGGCTGTATCCGTAGAAGTTTCGTCAGCCGTAAGCCCGAGGTCATAATGCCGTTGTACAGATCCATGGTGAGACCCCATCTGGAATACTGTGTACAATTCTGGAGACCACATTATCAAAAAGATGTGCGGAGAGTTGAGTCGGTTCAGCGAATGGCCACCAGGATGGTCTCAGGTCTCAAGGATCTCCCGTATGAGGAACGACTGGGTAAGTTGCAGCTGTACTCACTCAAGGAACGCAGAGAGAGGGGAGACATGATCGAGACGTTCAAATATGTCACAGGCCGTATCGAGGATGTCTTTTTCCTTAAAGGACCCACGGCAACAAGAGGGCATCTGTTGAAAATCAGGGGTGGGAAATTTCATGGCGACACCAGAAAATATTTCTTCATCGAAAGGGTGGTTGATCGTTGGAATAATCTTCCACAACAGGTAATTGAGGCCAGCAGTGTGCCAGATTTTAAGAAAAGATGGGATTGGCATGTGGGATCTCTTCATGGAGGTGGTTAGGGGGTGGGCCATTACTGTGGGCAGACTAAATGGGCCGTGGCCCTTTTCTGCTGTCATGTTCTATGTTTCTACCGCCTTTCTGTGACATTTTTTCTGTTCCTAGGGGGTTCACAATCTAAATTTTTGTTCCTGGAGCAATGGAGAGCTAAGGGTCTTGCTCAGGATTTGAACCCAGTTCTCCAGCATTAGCAATTGGGCTACTAAGTCTGAAAGCTTGCTGCACTTTAGGATTCTTGTTTCTTACACTGTATTATCTACTCAAAATAAAAATATCAACAAACAATCCGCCTGAACTAGTGTTGTTAACAAAGTCTGGAAGTGTGGACTGCCTTGGGTGTTGTGAATATAAGAGTTGCCCTACTGGAACATACTGAAGGTCCACAAGCAAGAGTTTATGGGCTCAGGTTTGAAAGGTTTCATGAACCTAACCTAAGGCATGAGGTACCCAAAGCTGCATTTGGCTTGATCCCCTCAATTTAGAATTCCAAAAAGCAGACTGCTGTGGGGGTACATTTGGGGTGGTAGAAAAATGTTAGGCATCCAGTGCTGATTTGAACACTAACAGCCTCTTTTACAAAGCCGTTAGCGCAAAGCAGCCGCTAGCATGGCTTTATAAAAGAGGCCGTAAGTTCTTGGACAATGGACTATTGGCCTACATTTATAAAACGTTTTACCTGAAAAGCTAAGTTGTTTAAATTTCACAGAAATAGCCACTTATAATAAATTTCAAGAGGTATGGGGGCCATTGACAAATTATTGTAATGAACAGATTCCATTTTTCCATTAATGATCGGGGGTGGGGGGGGTTTATGTTTTTTTGTTAATAATACGAAAGATAGGAAAATTTGATAATATAGTATATGTCTTTATTGCTTGATATGAAACGATTGGGGGGGAAGGAAATAAGTTTTATAATTTAATTTATTGCTGATTATTAAGTGTTTTATTTAAATCCAAATGGTTGTATTTACTAATGCACATGTATGTTTTTAAAAACAAATAAAGATTTACAAAAAAAAAAAAAAGAACGCGGTTCTTTCTGAAACCCAATTTTTAAAGATATGTATGTGTTTTGATATGAACCAATCCTAGATTATACATCATTTCATGTACTTATTTCACCTGTCTTACATTCTAGGTCAGGGATCTCAAAGTCCCTCCATGAGGGCCGGAATCCAGTCGGGTTTTCAGGATTTCCCCAATGAATATGCATTGAAAGCAGTGCATGCACATAGATCTCATGCATATTCATTGGGGAAATCCTGAAAACCTGACTGGATTGTGGTCCACAAGGAGGAACTTTGAGACCCCTGTTCTAGGTGGATCACAACAAACATAAATTGTTTTGGTCAATATGCAAATAATTGTGAACTTTATATTAAAATAATTACTTTAAAAAAAAAAAAAATTTAACGGAAAATTCTCTTAAGTTTAGGAGTCCATTTTGTAAGCACATATGTGAAATAACATAACATAACATCAATTTTTATTTATCTATCACAAAAGCCTTTCGGTTCTAGGCGGTTTACAAAAGAGAGGGGCTAAAATGGATAGAATATTGGCATCAACGAGTTAACAATAGTTTCACATCAGTATTACAAGAATTTTGAGAACAGATGGGTTTTTAATAGCTTTCTAAAATGCATATATGATGGTGAGCATGTCTAACAAGTTGTCTCCCTGATTCTCTCTTATTGCAGAACCTTTGGCTGCATTTGAAGAAGAGCGGATTTCTCAGCCTTATTTCCTCGGCACTTCTGGTTCTACCTCTGTGATGCCCAAATCTTGTTTCTCTCAGCCATCTTTCCCTGATTCTGCACAAGTTTCTGGCCAATACTCCCCAAGGATAAGTGCTCCTTTGTCATCTTCCACTGTATCAGCATCCTCTTCTCAGATATCGGCTCCTAGTGGCAGCTGGGCCTACCCTACAATGACACGTAACCCTGAGGGACTGCCATGCTCTCGAGCTACTAGTCATACAACTAGTCCTAGTTCTTCTTTCCAAAGTGCCACTCAGATCTACAGCCAAAAACTGTCACGTCCTTCCTCAGCTAAAGCTGGTGAGTGAACAGATGTGTTTTAGGTTCTCATTGAGCTCACTGGTCCTATACAGAAACCTATGAGAAGAACGATGTGTATGATTGTAATATTGCACTCCCTAACAGTCAGAACAAATAAGTACTTTATCTCTGGGAGAACTGGGATGATTTCACTTCTGGTTTTCCAATTCTCCGCTTGCTGGTTCCTAAATTCCTTTCCACAGCCTTTTGTTGTTTTTTTAAATGACGTACCCAATGTTGTACAGTTCAACCTAAAAAAAAGTGTCTTCATTTTTTTCTGGGGAAGAGAAAATCAGAACACTTCATTTGCAGGAACCATGAACAGCACTGACCTGTGCTGAATGACCTCTAAACATGTGTACAAATTTGAGTGTGTTTCTAGTTTAAAGTGAACTGGTTTCCTGTGCTTTTTAGTGGTTTGCAACTGCGCTGTAGCCAAGCAGGATAGCTTGTGAATTCTTTCTCATGGTAATATCAAAGATGAGTTTAGAGCTTCCTAGAAACATGGACTTACAAGTTCTGATTCTATAGCAGGTTGCATATTTTAAGCCCCCTTTTTTTTATAAAGGCAAAATAGACACCTGTGTTCCTTAAGGAAACTGGCTTCCAGATTAACCCCAGGAGTGTGCAAATGTTAATGCTCTGAGGCAGGTGTAAATGTATTTTAAAAATTACATATGCACCCTGCAGCTTTGGTCTTGCTTCATCCTGGTAACACCTAAACATGATATAAACACTTATATATGCCTATACCACAATGCTGTTTTATAAAAGGCTTTTACTAGTTTTTTCCACCTCCTAGGGATATCTTTATTGTGGACTTGGAGTATAATTTTCTTTAATAACAAGAGTAGGACCTAATGTTGATTACCATATTTTTCATTTTTATTTAATTTATTGATTTCCTGTCATGATTTGCTTGAATATAAAATTTTTAAAATGAAAAATGATAAGTTTTCTATGAAAACCTATATTTATGGGAATACCTAACACAACTCAGCTGATAAAGAGCCTCTACGAAAATCAAGAAGCAACAGTGAGAACAGAATATGGCAACACTGATTGGTTTCCAACAAAATGTGGCGTCCGGCAAGGATGCACTTTTCATCTTATCTGTTCAACCTTTACATTGAAGCAATCTTCAGAAACGCAAATTTGGAAGAAACCTGCGCTATGCAGATAAAACGCTCATCACCAGCAGCAAAGACACTCTGTATCTACTGAGAAAAGTCAAAGCTGACAGTCATAACATGGGATTAAAACTGAACATACACAAGACGAAGATTATGAACATAGAAAATGATGACAAATTTGTGTTTGAAAGCGATAGAATAGAAGTTGTAAAGGATTTCAATCTCTGGGGCTCTTTCATAAACCAAGAAACAACTAGCAGGGAGAAAATACTCTGCAGAATAGCACTTGGTCGCTCTTCAATGAAGGCTCTCGACAAAATATTCAAAGGCAAGGAGGTAACGCTCCAAACAAAGATCAGATTTGTACACGGTTAGTTACAGATTTGAAAGCTGGACACTACGGAAACAAGACAGAAAGAAGATCAACTCGTTTGAGCTTTGGTGCTGGAGAAGGATTTTAGGTGTGCCGTGGACCGCCAGAAGAGCTAACAAATTGATTCTGGAAGAGATCAAACCATCTCTGCCACTTGAAGCCCAAATGATGAAGTTACAACTGTCTTATTTTGGTCACACCATCAGAAGAAAGAGATCACTGGAGAAGGACATCGTGTTTAGGAAGATCAAAGGAACCAGGTGAAGAGGGCGACCTGCAATCAAATGGCTGGACACGTTAAAAAGGACCATGGGGATGATGCTGGAGGACTTTTCTGGACTAGCACAAAACCGATATCTTTCTAGATCCGGAATTGACTCGAACATGAGTCAATAGCTCCTAACAACAACTTCCTGTACACAATTAGAGCATGTATAACATTACCTCCAAAAAGCAGCCTTTTTAGGAGCCTCGATTTATATATAGGCACATAGGCGCTTATATTGCTTTGATAAAATGTCCCCAGATTGTGGCACAAAAGTTATATCTAGAGATATTAAAGTGTTGGATTGCATTTTCAGATACAGCTACATATGTGCTTCTGGGGAGTGTTGGCTGACATAAGAACATAAGAATTGCCGCTGTTGGGTCAGACCAGTGGTCCATCGTGCCCAGCAGTCTGCTCACGCGGCGGCCCTTGGTCAAAGACCAGCGCCCTAACTGATACTAGCCCTACCTGTGTACGTTCTGGTTCAGCAGGATCCCTGGAGGGATCTGAAGGTTGAATTTTGTTTGCATATGTGGGCAGTTTGTATAAATCTTGTTAGATTCATATGTCCAACAACTGCGGAAAGCCCAGAGGATCACTCTGTAAGTGTCCTGTTGTTGAGTAAAGTGGGTTGGTGTCTGAAGAACTATTAAATAGTAATGTGTTTCTGCATTCTATGTGTTTTTGCTTTGAACTCCAGAGGTGACTCACTAGTGCAGTTTGCTAAAGGTTATGCTGATCATCTCCTATTTTCCAGGTTGCTGCCAGCAAAGCCCCAACCGGCAGCGTGTAGGGTCAAGTGGAGGACACAAGGATCACGAGGACATTGCTTTGCATAGTGCCACCCACAACCAGTCTGCCATCACCACAGCACTACAGAGGCTGACTGAGAAGCAGGCAAGCAGGCCATACTCCTCTTCAAGCCACATGGGTCTCCTCACACAGCAGGTAATCCTTTTGGTGTTCTGCAGGGTTTCCCCCTTACCCTGTTATTTTTTAACATTTATCTAGCACCCCTGGGATCAAGATTAACAAATTTGGGAATAAAATTCAGTGTTCTCCCTAGCGTCTTTTAGCCGGGTGGAGCGCCGGGCTGTCATCTCACAGGACATTGCGAGACTACAACGGGAACTCACAGCAGCCATTTTTGATGATGGCTCTGCAAGGGGCAGGAGCGTAGGAAGATCGCTCCTGCCCCGCGTCACCGCTAGACCACCAGGTAAGGTTTGGGGTGGTCCGGGATGCAGGAGGGAGGCGGGGGTGGATCAGAGTCGGCCCAAAAAGTTATTCACAAATTTTCCATATTCACGGGTTGGCTCTGCCCCTAACCCTTGTGGATTCAGAAGGAGGAATTGTTTCTGAGCTCCTTTGAAGCCAGTATCGGCAGTTACGGTACTGTTTAGTTACTTTTGAGCAGAACAATTTGTGTAAGCTTGTTGCTACAAATTCCTCTGCTTCATGTGTATTGGGTGGCTGTATAAACTGAAGATGGAGCTAGAGAGCCCAGTGAAGTACAACAGAGGCCGAGTGAATTCCTTCTGCAGCAGCATGTGGCAATAGAGAAATCACCCTACTGTCTAGAATGGCTCGCCTATCTAGTGGAAAAGAGCTTACCAAGGTAAGTGCATAATCCCTTTTTACACAGATTCCTAGTATATCTGCACCTTCTGTATTATATGCAGTTCTGGTTGTACCATCTGAAAAATAAAAGGTGAAAGGAATGGAATACTTCCTTATGAAGAAAAGCCAAGCAAGTCAGGACTTTTCAACTTCGAGAAGAGACAACTGAGAGGAGGGGATGTGATAGAAATTTATAGAATTTGAGTGGGGTGGAATGATTAAATAGAAAACGGTTGTTTAATATGTTAAATAGCATAAAACAAGAGGACATGCTATGAAACTGACCAGCAGATGGAAAACCAAGCATAGAAAGTTTCTTCTCATACTTCATGTAATAAAGCTGTGGAACCTGTTGCTGGAGGGATGTGGTCGAGGCGGCCAATACAGCAGGATTCAAAAGAGGATTGGACAAGTCCATGAAACATTACGAGGTTTGGGAGAGCTATTGTTAATCCCTGGAAATTATCTAAGGGAAATATATCCAGTTTTGGGGATCCAGCAGATACTTGCAACCTGGAGACAGGATGCTGGGTTCAGTTGACTTCAGTCTGAGTTTGCATGGCTTTGCTTATGCCAAATTGAGAGAAAGACCCCTCCAGAGGAAATGGAGAAAACATATCAGTGTGTTAGTCACTATGACTCCAAGACCCTTTAACCAACATGCCAAGCCAAGAAGCTCCATTTTCTTCTCTTTATTAACATGAGGCAGTTTGGTACTACAAGTGGGGCTAAAGGCTAATTTAATTGGAGTACTTAACTCTCATCTCATATAGTACTTCAAAGTGGATCACAAATAAGCCTTTAAAATCATAGAAATAGCGATTGCTATTACAAAGTAAACAAAATAATCAGAATTGAACTTAGTTGCATCAATCAAATGTGTTCAAATAACCATGTTTTTGAAACCATATATCATTTGTCAATCTAATCTCCTCCAATAACATTTAAGAACTTAAGTGTTGCTGTACTCGGACAGACCGAAGATCCATACGTATTCTAGGAAAAGAAGTAGAAAATTTAAAAGAAACCAGAGAAAATATTTCTTTGCTTAATATGTCATTAAACTGTGGAATTCATTGCCTGAGAATGTGGTGAAAGCAGTTAGCTTAGCAGGGTTAGTCTGCTTATTTCTAGGATAAGCAATATAAAATGTGTTTTACTCTTTTGGGATTGGGCTCAATTGTCCTTCAGTCTGTCCCAGTATGACAACTCTTAAGCCCACACTGCCTTAGATTCTTCTTCCGTGCTTGCTGATATGGGACTTGCCTAAGGCTCTCTTTCATTGTTAACAAAGGCCCTTCTCTGGCATTCTTTTTTTGGGGCATGGATTGGCTGTCATGCTTCCCTTCCATTTTTGCACAGATGCTGGCTCTCTATATTTCACTTTTTTCTCTCTCTTTCTCCTTTTAGCTGAAGAACATGAGCCTTATGAACAATGCTTTACACCGAGCTAGCAAGGGCTTTAATGCTGGCCACCGATCAGTAGCAAGCAGCATTGGGTCTGCGCGGACCAGGCAAGAGTGTATGCAGCCCTCAGCAGCAGTCAGGTAGGAAGCCAACCATGATGAGTCATCAGAAAATAAATTGCTACAGTTAAGGAACATTCCAGGTGGCTTGATCAGCAGAAAATGAGCAATGGAGCGGAGATGTCATGGAGAGTTGGAATCGCATTGGTCAGTTTCTTCACATCCAATCTTTTCATTCACAATTTTCCTGCTTTTTATTTTATTTTACCTTGGAGGACTTAATAGGGAATGGTTATTTATCCTTTCAAAAGAAGAAAGTAACTGGTAGCAGATTTAAAATAAATTTAAGAAATTATTTTTCTAGCCACATACAATTAAATTGTGGAATTTGTTGCTGAAGTTTTCAGTGAAAACTGGTTGTACAGCTGGGTTTAAATAAAACGTAAAAATTTCTGAAGGACACGTTCATTAACTATTATTAAACAGGTAGACGTGGGATTGATATCTCTAAATCTTGGCGTGACTAACAGGGAATGGCATCAGCCAGGTACTCCAAAAACAGGATGGTGAACTTGATTAATCGTTGGCCTTGGAAAGAGGAAGAAATTTGATACTGCCTTACTGTGTAGGTACTTTAATTGACCCTAGTGGGCTCACAATCTAAGCTGTACCTGGGGCAACCGAGGGTTAAGTGACTTGGCCAGGATCACAAGGAGCTGCAGTGGGAATCGGTTCTCAACCCACTGCACTAACTGTTAGGGGTCTGACTAGGACTCACAAAATGTCAGCAGTAATTATCACACATCTTCCCCCACCCCCACCCCCATTTATGTTGCTTACAGAGATTGACACCTGATATCTGGAAAAATATAGAAGTTTATCTATCTTGGCTAGCAAATGCTAAGAATAATACAGGTTCTTAAAAATGGTTCAGTTACTACTACTATTAATTATTTCTATAGTGCTACCAGACGCATGCAGTACTGCACAGAGTCACAAAGAATAAGAAGACAGTTCCTGCTCGAAAGAGCTTACAATCTAAACAGACAAGACAGACAAACAGGATGTCATGGATATAGTCAAGGGGAACGGTTAATCTGCTGGCTGGGTTGGAGGGCAGAGGAATAGAATTAAGGATTACTAATTTATTTATTTATTTTAGTATTTATACTCCGTTTATAACCTAAGCTGTCCCGGTGGGCTCACAATCTGACTAATGTACCTGGGGCAAGGGGGGGAATTAAGTGACTTACCCAGGGTCACAAGGTGCAGCACTGGGATTGAACCTGCAACCTCAGGGTTCTGCCACTAGCCCACTCCTCCACTCCATATTCTAGATAAATACAAATAGAAACCCAGAACAGTAACTATCCTCTACCAATTGGCTTGGCTCACACTAATAAGAAAAATAAAACACTTCTTATTTATGCCAGGTAGTTGAAGAATTATTAATCTCGTAAAGTAGGGGCTTGTTCCAGAGGAAATTTTGTCTCACATGCAGCTGTGATCTCTTATCTCCAGCTGACCAGAGGAAGTGAGCTAAAAGAGGGTCCAGAAGATAAGCAATCAAGAATGAAGGAAGGGACTGAGTTTCTCAAATGTTTCTCTAAAGAGAAAGAGGGAGCATATTTTTTTCTTCCATCTCTAAACAGACATGATTGTTTGTCCCATGGCTATTTGTATGGCCTCCACAAACAATCTGTGATTGATTGCATGTAATGCCATCATATTAATTCAGCAAACGCAAGTAAGTCTTTCTCACCTAGTTCACCAATGGACAATGTCTCTGATGTCCTCATGACAAACACCAACCTGGAATGTCATGTTTTGATTTAGTTGGTACTTCTTTTTTTTTTTTTTTTTAATAATTTTTATTCATTTTTACAACTTACATCAAGTGTATCAAGAAATAACATTTGAAATGAAAAACATCACTTGATTTGCTATTAATATCATCTGAAATTCATGATATTTAACTTCCCTTCCCATCCTTATCCCATCAAAAATATTCATTTATTATATTATACAATATACATTTTAGTAAAATATCAAAATATAAAAACACAAACATCCCACCCACCCATCCCCCTCCCCTTTGGTTTCTATTTTTTAATGCAAAAATGAAAATACATATAAATACAAATGAAAATGGGTTAAGAACTAAGGGAGAACAAAGAGCAACAATGAAATATTTCAATCTATCATACACAGGCCAAGTGTATAGTCAGTTGGTGCATTTGCTAGGAATATGCTAGGACAAACAATTTGCTAGGAATATCCCTTTTTAAACCAGACTGCTGCAGTTTCTTCATATCTGTCTCTCTTCCAATACAGTATGCAGAGTAGTTTTGTGATCTCAGTGAAGGGATGTAGTGCTCGTGCTGAATCTTTACTGCCTGCTTAGAAGTACATTTGCAATATACTATATGTCTAATTTGTGTTTTTATTTTCAAGAAATTAATTCTAATTGTACTGAATTTTTATTTGACAGGTTGTGTAGTTGCATATACTCATTTTTGAGAGGATAATAATAATAATAATAATAATAACAGTTTATATACCGCAATACCGTTAAGTTCTATGCGGTTTACAGAAAATTAGTGGAGTACAAGTTGAGTTGACGTACAAGTTGAGTTAACTTAAGGGATGTGGGAACAATGGGGAGAAAGGGCAAGAGAGGGGAAGGAGGGAAGTGGGTCAGCTGTCTTGGTATTTCAGGAATAGGTGAGTTTTGAGGCATTTCCTGAATACCTCATAAGTGGTGGGCAATAGGAGTTGTTCTAGGTCTTTACCCCATAGAGCAGCCTGATGTGAGAGAAGATGCTCATGGTGTTTTTTTAGTTTGCATCCTCTAACCGGGGGAGAAACGAAGTGCGAGTGGGAGCTTCTCTTGTGTTTGTTGGCTGAGAAGGAGAATAGGTCAGTGATGTATTTAGGGGTTAGACCGTAGAAAACTTTAAAACAGAGGCAGGCGAACTTAAACTTTACACGAGCTTCCATCGGCAGCCAGTGTAGCTGTTTGAAGTATGGCGTCAGGTGATCGAATTTCTTTAGATCGAAGATTAGTCTGACCGCAGTGTTTTGCATTAGTTGTAATCGTCGCATATTCTTTTAGGGGATTGCTAAGTAGGCGATGTTACAGTAGTCGAGTTGACTTAATACGAGGGATTGTACCAAGATTCTGAAGGCAGAGTTATCAAAGTATGCTTTAATGGATTTAAGTTTCCAGAGGGTGAAAAAAATTATTTTTGATTAGGGAGTCCACCTGATCTTTCATGGTGAGGCATTGGTCCAGAGTTACACCCAGTATTTTAATGGTGGGCTGTATGGGGTAGTTATGTTTGTTGATGTCTAGTGGGGTTTTGGTGTCAAGAGGGCGTGGTGAAGCGACAAAGAATTTGTCTTCTCAGTATTGAGCTTGAGTTTGAAGTCTGTCATCCAATGTTCCATCAAGTTTATGGCTTCTGATGCTTTTGGAATTGTTTCCGAGATGGAGTTGGCAAATGGGATAATAATTGTGAAGTCATCAGCGTAACTGAATATTTTTATCCCCAGCTGGGTTAATTGAACGCTCAGTGAGGTCATGTAGATATTGAAAAGCAGAGGGGATAGTGGGGACCCTTGCGGAACGCCGGATGGGTTGCTCCAGGTGTTGGAGAGATCATTGTTGAAGCGAACCTGATAGGTTCGGGATGAAAGGAAACCATGAAACCAGTTTAGCACTTCGCCTCTGATGCCAATAGCGTCTAGACACTGTAGCAAATTCGCATGGTCTACAAGGTCAAAGGCAGAGCTCATGTCGAATTGCATGATCAGGGCACTGAGGCCTTTGCTTAAAAATAGGTGCAAGTAATCTAAGATGGCCGCAATTACCGTTTCTGTGCTGAAAAGCGGTCTAAAGCCAGATTGAGTCTCATGAAGGAGTGAGAACTGGTCTAGATATTCCATTAATTGGGAGTGTACCAGCCCCTCCATGATCTTTACAAAGAGTGGTATGGAAGCAATTGGTCTGTAGTTGGAAACTATTTTTTAGGATAGGGGTTATTATTATGTGGCCTTTGTTGGTGAGGAATTTTCCGGTTTTCAGGTTATGGGCTAAGTAGTGCAGTAGAGATAGTTTAAATTCAAGTGGTGCCGCTTTCATGATTTCCGGGGGACATGAGTCCAGGAAGCAGTATGATTTGGAGTATTTGTTGTATAATTTGGTATAGTTATTCCAATCTATGTCTTGAAATGAATCCCAGAACATGTCTGCAGGGGTTTCATTTCCTTGTGTGTTAGCTATATGGTGTTCATTAGGTTCTTCTGTTGGGTAATTGTTTCTTAGTTTTTTAATTTTTGAGTCAAAGTGCAGGGCTAGGTCGTTCGCCGAGGGTAATTTAAAGTTGTGTGTGGGTAGAGTGTAGCGGGTGGTGTCAAATAGGTTAGTAACCAGATTGAACAGCTCTTTTGTATTAACTCCTCGTGAGCTGTTGCAGGATGAATTGATTTTGTTTGAGTAAAATGCTTTGCGTTTATCTTTTATTAGTTGTTTGTAGGTTTTTATATTGGCTCTCCAATTGTTACGGTCTGATAATTCTCCTGTTTTTTTCCATTTTCTTTCTAGACGTCTGGCTAACTGTTTCATTTTTAGGAGATCGATGTCAAACCATTTGTTATATTTATTTGCATTACTTTTACTAGTATGTTTAGGTGCAATGTTGTCTAAAATGCAGGTGCTGGTAGTGGTCCAGTGATCCCAAAAATCAGCTACTTCCTTTACCTCTGCTTGTAGTTTATATTGTGCCCAGTAGTTATCTGGGTTGATGTGGCCTCTCGTGAGATGTTCTTTTTTTATTTTTGGTTGGGTAATTTGTTTTCGTTGGAACCAGATTAGCTTGAAGTAGAAAGTGAAGTGATCGAACCAGATGTCGTGGCACCAGGTGCCTCCTGGTAATGAGATGGTGGGGTTTGGGAGTTCCTTTGTGGACATGGCTACTACGTCTAGATGGTGGCCTTTTTCGTGAGTTTGTGCGGAGGGAGGGATATAATATGGTTTTAAAATATGATTTAATTTAATAAAAAAATTTACTTTGTTAAATGAATTTTAGGGAGAAGACTAATAAAATTCTCATATATAGGGTGCTAGAGTGGGAAAGAAACAGAAAAAAGGAAAAGAGGGGGGAAATAAAAATAAAATAAAAAGAGTTCATCTTCAATATTTTGGAAACATGAATGATTTAAAGATAAGATGACTCTTCTCTTTAATATTTGAGGGTTCTATTTAAAATTAATGTAGATTATACTGAGAAGAATTTTAAGATGGGTAAAAGGTGAATTGATTAAATATGGATGTTATTAATTGAAAGTTATCTTAAAGCGAAATTCAATATTTGATTGAGAATATTATTTGATAAGAGATATAGGGTTTTAATCTTCTCTTGTAAAATATAGTAAAATGATTCTTGGGAATGGTCAGATATAATTTAAATAAATTGATTCAATGGGATAAGAAATAAAATGGGCTTTATGTAAACTTGTTTGATATAAATAAGTAGGATTTCATGATATATATGGTATTTATTGAGGAAATATTTGTTTTGAAATATATTAAAGTATAAGGATAATATGTTGATTTATATCAAGGGATAGGGTGGATGGAAGTTGCCTGGGGAGGGGGGGATTGTGATTACTATTCCTATGTGTGTTCCAAGGAAGTCAAATTATGTAGGGGGAGAGGGAGGGATAAGGGAGGGGGTTCTCATAAAAAAGGGTATGGGAGAATTTGAAAGGGAGATGTTTTATATTGAAAGTTTGAAAAATGGTAGAGTGGTATCTATTCATATTAAGTTAAAAAAATTCAGAATATATTGTCGGAATATGATTATAAAGAAAAAAATGGGAATTAAAATTTTTTCATTAAATGTTAATGGCCTGAACCACCAAATAAAAAAGTAAAAAATGTTGGCCTTCTTAAAGCAACAAAATGCGGACATATGCTATATACAAGAGACACACCTGTCATTAGCGGTTCATAGACAATTGCGCGCGGACAACTAAGCGCGAAGACAATTGAGCTCAAATTATTTTCTGTAATTTCCACTAGTGGGACAACTGAGCGCAAGACAACTGAGCGAGAGTCATGTGAGCGCCGGCAAGTGAATTGAATAGGGAGGGAGGGGTGGGGGATTATTATATTCAATTAGAATGATTTAAATTTTAGATTTCTTACATAATATTTAAAATATTATAGAATATTAATTTGTAATGAAATGTTAAACTTTATGCTTATATGAAAGTTAATCAAGTGTGTATCTTTAAGTTCATATGAGTTTAATTGCTACACTTGTTGTAACATAAAAAAATGAATAAAGAATTAAAAAAAAAAAAAAGTGAGCGCAAGACAACTGAGCGCCGGCAGGTGAGTGCAAGACAACTGGGCGCCGGCAGGTGAGCGCAAGACAATTGAGCGTGAGACAACTGAGCGAGAGTTATGTGAGCGCCGGCAAGTGAGCGCAAGACAACTGGGCGCCGGCAGGTGAGCGCAAGACAGTTGAGCGCAAGACAACTGAGCATTTACTAGAAACTTAACTTTTTCCCTCCACAATGCCTGCACGATCTCTGTTAAGTAAAGTGGGGGGGGGGGGAAACCCTGTTAAGTAAAGTGGGGGGGTTCCATCCCACACCTCCCGTTGGAGCCCTTTAAAATACTGTTTTTCTTTGGCGCGCTTCCGCCTTGCGCTTAGTTGTCTGTGCTGGGTTGTCGGTGTGCGCTTTTGACCTGTCATTGGTTCATAGTCAAAGCGCGCGCCGAGACAACTGAGCGCAAATCCCCCCACACACACACTTTACGGAATATATAGCTGCCGGCGTTTTGGGGGGTTTGGGGGACTGTGAGACCGGTTACCAGAACCAGATGTCATAGTGCCTCATTCCACCAATGCATAAGCTCCTCATCTGCACAAGCCTCAAACACTTTAAAGTCATAAGTGTTTGAGGCTTGTGTAGTTAAAGCAGAGCTGATAGGAATGGGACAGGGACAAGGACAGCAACATAACTCGCAGGGACAGGATGGGGAAATTTAGTTCCTGTATCATTCTCTATTTGGAAAGAGTTTAATAAATCAAAGTAACAGGGTGGCCAGGTTACCCAATTCCAGGCTGGAGATTTTGGGATAGTTCTCAATTTTTGACCCAGGTGTTTTTGTCCCGTTACCAGACATATTCATTGGGGACTGTGAGACCTGTTATAGTGGAAGGTAAATGGGCATAGTGGGTGTTTGCAATGGGGTCATAATAAAATGCCCATAGTCTGATGCCTGCAGTGTCTATTCATCTGATCCATCTGTCAAATGCTAAGTTTAATTATTTCTAAGTAATTATTTATTTGTGTTTGTCTTGCATGATATGTTTGTTGTATGAATTCTCAAAATTTTGTAAAGCTGAATTCGCTGAATGATCTTTACATGACAGAATATGTTTTAAGTGTTTATGAAGGTCATTATCTCTTTTTCTTTGTTTGTTTAAATTATTATTAATTTTCAAACTTACAAGTGTCTTCACGCTCAGTTGCCTTCAGGCCCAACAGATTCCAAAGATTAAAGACAAGCTTCACTGACCCCCCCTCCCAATAAAAACCAAACAAAACTGTCCACAATTTGTTTGCAGCCTTCTAGTTATTAATTTTATGAAGTGTCTTAATATGTTAAAAGAGAATAATAACCAATTTGTTAAATGGCAACCTCAATCATTATAAATCATTATAGGTTCATAATCTCATTGGAGTTTGTGAGGTTAAAATAAAATAAATTCTGAACTCAGTAGTTGCATTATAATGTTTTTATTTCTGGGTAACTGTGTTTTTGAAGAAAGCATAATACAGTGAACATATAGAATGGATAACATAGGTTCCCCAGGGCAAAGTTAACATACCCAATATAAACGGTTCATAGTCAATTGAATAGCGCTCAGTTTTATTATTATTATAATACCCTCGCTTTTCTTGCGATTGTGTAGCACGCATCTTGTATCGCTTGCAAAGGAAGCGACATTAAAATATACGGTCTACGTGCGCGTGAACCGAAAATATAAACATACCGAAAATATAAACATACCTGTAAATGAAGAAATGTGGAAGTACGTTCGCTCTCACCAGAGGCGAGAAAAATCCGCGCAAGACAAATATTCGTTATAGATGAAGTACTAGTAAAACCAGATCTTTACCTATAACGGACAAAGTCAGGCAGCGAAAGGAAGGCGGGCTGTTCGGAGCACATATATAAAGAAGAAACGTAACCATAGTAACGAAAATGCATTCACGTGACTTATATTGAAAACGCAAAAAGTCAAGGGAACCATACTGACAACGTGGTGACGTGATCACGTGTTAACGTGGTGAACGTGCGCGTGGCCTTCGTTCGGCAGGCGCCATCTGGAGGCGCGCTGAATTGTCATTGCGCTGAGTTATCGTTGCACTCAATTTGTCTTGTGCTGAGTTATCGTTACGCTCAATTGTCTTACGCTGAGTTATCCTTGCACTCAATTGTCTCACATGCTATTGTCTTTGCGCTGAGTTGTCTTCGCGTTTTTGTCGGTGCGCGATTGTCTTGCGCGCAATTGACCTGTCACCGTCATTAGCTGAATCAAAAAAATTGGAAGGGGGATGGATAAAACAAAGTTTTTTCACTCCAGCAATGGGGAAAAAAGCTGGAGTGGCAATATTAATAAATAAAAAATGCACAGCTAATTTTAAATTGATTGATTTTGACCCTTTGGGTAGGTGGGTTCATGTGAAAATGAGCATGGGAAATAATACCCTGGATTTGTTCAATGTATATGCTCCAAATATAAATCAGAATGAATTCTTTAAAAAGTTACAACAATTGATATTCCCACTGGCCGCTTCTAATTTAATGGTGGCTGGAGATTTCAATGCTGTTATGGATTCAGTAATGGATAAAAAACCAAGTAAAATAATGAAATCATTAGATAATTTGGTTCAGTCATGTGATTTGAAATATGGCGGATACTTCATTTTGGTGATCGGGAATTTTCTTTTTGTTCACAAGTTCATAAATCCTTTTCAAGAATAGATTATATATTTGTTTCAAACCAATTAGTACAACAAGTGACAAAAGCTTCCATTGATCCTATTATTTTGGCTGATCATGGAGGTGTATGGATTGAATTTAAGTTTGATGAGAAAGAGTATAGTAGGTCTGTATGGAGATTCGATAATACATTGATTGCAGATTCAAATTTCCTTGAAGAATTTAAATTAAAAATGATTTAATTTTTTCAAATTAATACGTCAGAAGAAATTACTATTGAAACATTATGGGATACATTTAAGGCTACCATGAGAGGAAACATTATTTCATATTCGGCATATATTAGGAAAAAAATTAAAAAACAATTTTCTGATTTGGAAAAAGAAATTAAATACTTGGAAGCTAAATTAGTAGATAAATGGGAGCAAAGTACCTTGCGATCTTTATTAAAAGCAAAGGGTAAATATAATGAGATATCATCAAAATTTGTAAGGAATGATTTGTTTTCCCAACAAACTTTGTATTATGGAAGTTCAAATAAGGCGGGAAGATTATTGGCAAATTATCTTAAAGCGAAGAAAAGAAGAACAAAAATTATCGCTATAAAAGATGAGAAAGGAGAGATACATACCAAAATTGAAAACATTTTAAGTCAATTTCTAAATTTTTATAAAGACATATATTCTTCTGAGCCTTATGAAAATAGAGAAAAAGATGGTTTAGACTTCTTGAATTTAATTGAGGGCCCGAAGGTTCCTGGTCATATAAAAAGAAGTTTAGAAGAGCTTATATCATTAAAAGAATTAAAAACAGCGTTGAAGTCTCTTAGAGTTGGATCCGCTCCAGATGGTGATGGTTTTACGGTAGAATTTTATAAATCATTTCAAAGTACTCTACTACCTCATTTATTAAATTCCTGAACGATAGGGGGATTGAGGGATACAGATAGAGGTAGAGATAGGTTTTAGATAGAGTATGGATAGAAGGATAAAAGGGATCAAAGGGCTTAGCGAAGGATCACATGTCATGGGCCTGATGGGCCGCCGCGGGTGTGGACTGCTGGGCACGATGGACCTCTGGTCTGACCCAGCGGAGGCAACTTCTTATGTTCTTATTAAAACTATATTAGTCTCAACTAAATAAAGGTTGTATTACAGGTACTATGGCAGAATCAATGACTATAGTTTTGCCAAAGCCAAATAAAGATCCCACAGTGGTTTCAAATTACAGACCTATATCATTAATCAATGTAGATGGAAAACTTTTGGCTAAGACATTGGCTATACACTTAGCCAAGGCTCTCCCTTTTATTATTGATATGCACCAAACTGGATTCGTTGCTAAGAGACATTCTTCCAATAACACAAGATTGGCTTTTCATATATTGAATTTAACAAAAACCATGAAAGATCCAGCTTTTTCTGTGTCCTTGGATACAGAGAAAGCCTTTGATAGAGTGGAATGGACTTTCATGTATCAAGCTATGGATTGGTTTGGAATAGGTTCAAGATTTATACAAATGATTCAATCATTGTATAGCTCCCCTGTTGTAAAATTGTACATTAATAATAATTTTTCAGAACGCTTGAATTTGCAGAGGGGGGTTAGACAAGGTTGTCCCCTATCTCCTTTGCTTTTTGATATTGTTTTAGAACCCTTCTTATTAGCTATTCAGCAAGTAAAGGATATACAGGGTATTCCTTATTCAGACCGGGAATAAAAAGTCTCTGCATATGCAGATGACATCTTGCTTCATTTGAGAAATCCAGAAACAACCATTCCATGCTTGCTTGATTTGATTGAAAATTTTGGAAAATTTTCAGGATATAAGATAAATTGGAGTAAATCTGAAATTCTTCCACTATTGTATTGTACAACGGGTTTATTTGATCCATTTTCTTTTGTTTGGAAGGAAAGTGGATTGAAATACTTAGGAATTTGGATTAAAAATACACTGGATGATACAATGAAAGAAAATGAAAAATATTTATTGCAGAAGGTAACAGAAATGTGCGAGCAATGGAATCCATTACATCTGTCTTGGTGGGGAAGAGTTCAAACTATCAAAATGATGATATTGCCTGTGGTTTGT
Source organism: Geotrypetes seraphini (assembly GCF_902459505.1). NCBI lineage: Eukaryota > Metazoa > Chordata > Amphibia > Gymnophiona > Dermophiidae > Geotrypetes > Geotrypetes seraphini. The sequence continues at coordinate 191,978,628 of NC_047090.1, read as the reverse complement.
TATCAGATGGTTTGTTATCAGATGGGAATGTTACCAGTGTTTTTTAAAAGGGGTCCTTTTATAAAAAAAATTAAACAGTATTCTTATAAAATTTCTTTGGCTAGGCAAAACTCCTAGAATTGCTTTAGTATCTTTACAAAAACCAATTGCGGAGGGTGGGGTAAATTTTCCAAACTTCTATAGGTATCATCAAGCCTATATTTTACGCCAGGGTATTTATTGAGTCCTCCCAGAGCTCATTGATAATACCCCAGATTGGTTATGGTTAGAATGGCGACTCATGTTTCCTCTGCGTTTATGTCATGTTCTTAGTATTAAAATGCCTAATTTATATAAAGATAATAGAATATTTATGGACACATGGAAAACCCTAAGATATGTCAGCAATTTAACACATATTTCAATCTATAAATCAACAAATCAAACTATATGGTTAAACTCCAAGATCCAAATTGGCGGATTTAAAGTCATCTGGAAGCATTGGATGTTAGCAGGTATATGAATTCTAGGTGATGTTATTTCAAATGGTAAACTGCTTGAATTTTCACAGTTGCAACATAAATTTGGTCTTAATAAATCACAAAGCTATAGATGGTTGCAACTGAAGCAACGAGCAACAGAACCAAAAGAAGGAAGGTCCAACCTCGTCTGCAGTAAAAAAAACCAGCCAGGAACAAACAAACCAAAACTGCAGATATGCAACTGAAGCAAGCCATTCAGGCAGGGTTCCCTGAATGGAAAATTCTTAATATGCAATATAGTTTAGAATTTTTATGCTTTCAGATGGACTTATTGGGTCACCAAGCCGCACAGTGGTACAAATTGATAAGCGTATATGTATATAAAAAACCTAAAAATGGACTTAGGGACATTTGGAGCGTTTAGATCAAACATCAAATTGATGTATCTCAATGGCCACGAATTTGGTCTTGGAGGATGAGATGTACAGTGTCCGCATCTATGAGACAAACTTGGTTCTTTTTATTACATAGAGCTTTTTGGACCCCAGTTAGATTACAGAAATTAGATAGCTCTAAGTCTATTAGATGCTGGCATTGTAATCTTGAAGCAGGGATGTTAGATCATTTATTATTTTATTGTCCCTGTATTATGATCTTTTGGAAATCAATTTGGCCCCAAATTAATTGTCTATTAGAAAACCATGTAGCATTATCATACGATACAATTTTATTTGGTACATTAATGAGATCAAAGAGCCAAATATCATCAAACAACAATAAGCTTTTATTGATAATGACAGGAGTCGCCATACAACAGATCACAACTAAGCATATAAGCAGTGCCTCTGCTGGGTCAGACCAGAGGTCCATCATGCCCAGCAGTCCGCACACGCGGAGGCCCATCAGGTCCAGGACCTGTGTAGTAGTCCTCTATCCGTACTCTTCTATCCCCTTTTCTTCAGAAAATTGCCCAATCCCTTCTTGAACCCCAATACTGTACTAGAAACGCCTTCACCGGATCAGACTTTAGGTCCATCTATTCCGGCGACCCGCACACGCGGAGGCCAAGCCAGGTGCTCCCAGATGGAGACCCTGATTACCCATATCCCTCAATGTGATTTGCAAGGAGGTATGCATTCAACTTACGCTTGAAACCCAGAATGGTAGTCTCCGTCACCATCTCCTCTGGGAGAGCATTCCAAGCGTCCACCACTCGCTGTGTGAAACAGAACTTCCTGACATTTGTCCTGAGCCGGCTGCCCCTCAGCCTCAGTCCATGACCTCTTGTCTGTGTCACTTTTGACAATGTGAACAACGATGTTTCTTGCTCAATTTAATCGAATCCATTCAGTATTTTAAAAGTCTCAATCATATCTCCTCGCAGTCTCCTCCTCTCGAGGGTGAACAGTCCCAGTCCTTCGAGGCGTTCTTTGTAGCTCAAATTTTCCATACCTTTTACTAGCTTTGTGGCTCGCCTCTGCACCCTTTCCAGCAGGGTTATATCCTTTTTTAGGTATGGAGACCAGTGTTGGACACAGTATTCCAAGTGTGATCTGACCATTGCTCTGTAAAGCGGCATTATAATGGCTGCCAATCTACTCGTGATCCCCTTCTTTATCATACCTAACATTCTGTTTGCTTTCTTTGCCGCCACCGCACATTGAGTTGTCGACTTCAGGTTCCTGTCTATCAGTACCCCCAGGTCCCTTTCTTGATCGGATTTGGCCAATGTTACACCTAACATTTTATATTCATGTTCCTTATTTTTCTTGCCCAAGTGCATCACCTTGCATTTGTCTATGTTAAACCTCATCTGCCACTTTTCCGCCCATTCCTCCAGCTGGTTTAGATCCTTCTGGAGATCTTCACTTTCTTTTTGTGACCCAACTGCCCGACATAGTTTTGTGTCATCTGCAAACTTGATTATAATACTTGTTGTTTCCTCTTCAAGGTCATTTATGAAGATATTGAATAAGATGGGCCCAAGAATTGAGCCCTGGGGCACGCCGCTAGTCACCTTCTCCCAGTCCGAGAATTTCCCATTTATGCTTACCCTCTGCAATCTATTCTCTAGCCATTTGCCTATCCATCTAAATACGTCCCCTTCAATTCCGTGACTTAGTAGTTTCCTTATAAGCCTTGTGTGCGGGACCTTGTCGAATGCTTTCTGGAAGTCCAAGTAAATTATATCCACCGGGTCTCCGCTGTCAATTAGTTTGTTCACCTTCTCGAAAAATTGAAGTAAATTCATCAAACATGACTTCCCCTTCCTGAAGCCATGCTGGAAAAACTGGAACAGACTAAATTATAATTTCTGGTGAAACTCATTATGTCATATTTATAAAATGGAGAGAACAATAGCTATACAAAAGGGGAGTTATAATAAATTTAAAGAGATATGGGGGCCATTAACTAAATATTGTAATGAATAGATGCCATTCTTACTCTATAAGTACAATTGTGAATGAAGGGATGGGAGGGTTTTTTTAAATTTTATTAAATGTTTAGTTTAAAAAAAAAAGGGAACGAATCTTTATATGATATTTTTGATTGAAATCTAGTTGGAAGGGAGGGAAGGGGAGGGATTAAATTTTATTCAACGCTATAATTGATCGTAATTCAAGTGATGTATTCATTTTCAATTGTTTAATAATTTTTACACTTGTTGAAAGATGAAAAAATGAATTGCACCCATTCCATTGCATCATCAAGCCCAGTGCCTTTGATTGCAGATGTTTTGAATATCTGCCATTTCCTGTCCAGTGAATTGGCTACTTCTGTGGGAGTCATGGCTTGTTCCATATCCTGTTTGTTAGCAAAGACCACTAGAATAGCCTTCTTCATTTCTTCCTCCTCCAACATAGCTACTAATTCTGACTTTGAAATTCCAATTCTGTCACGGTCACAGCTGTCCACAACATAAATGACAGCATCTGTGTTGGAATAATAGCAGCGCCAGTATGGTCTGATACTTGTCTGATCCCCAGGGTCCCACACCTGAAATTTCAAAGATTACTAATCATTGGGGATATTAATCTTCACATAAACGATACCACCAACAAGGATGCAATTGATCTCAACAACTTCCTCACCTCTTTAGGCTCCCCCCCCCCGGCTCTCTCCCCAACCCATGAAAAGGGGCATGCGCTAGACATCATTAGCTTCCTCGATCTCACCGAATACAAAACTTCGATCGACGACACTTGCTGGGATCCTGTCCCTTGGTCCGAACATTTCCTAGGGGCTTTCTGCCTCCCCATTTTCATGTCACACCTCGAACCCCCTCCTCGTTCCCCCAATCCTATTACCTTCCGAAAAAAAATTGCAGCGATTTGTTCTGGACCAAATTCCTCAACCTAATTTCCACCATTCCCAACCCTTCAAACCCTGAATCCAACTGGCACAATTGGATCACCCTCTCTGAGACCACCTACCACTCCCTTGCTCCACTATCCACTAAAACTGTCTCCTACTCCCGCAAGGCCCCCTGGTACCTTCCATATCACAGACAACTAAAGCAGAAATGTCGAATACTGGAACGAAAATGGAAAAAATCTAAATCCCCCACTAACAGACAGTCCTGGAGGGCTAATATTAAATTCTACAACACTGAATTAAAAAAATCAAGGAAGAACTACGGCAACAAAATCTCCAGATCCAACAACCAAAGTAATACATTGTTCAACATTTGGCGTTCCATATCCTCTAAACATGATTCCTCCACACTCCCCTCCTCTCCATCTGCCGATGATTTAGCAAAATTCTTCAATGAGAAAGTCACTACCTTACGATGCTCCTTCCCCCAACACCCACTTACAACTCTCTGGTGCTCACTACCTCCAACCCTAATCTAACCGAGGCCAACCATATCCCAGCCGATAGATCCTGGACCGCCTTCGAGCTCGTTTCCGACTCCCAGGTCTCTAAACTCTGCCTCAAGTTAAAATCCTGCTACTGTACCTTGGATCCTTTCCCCTCCTACCTATACGAGAATATTCCAGCACAAGCCATCTCATCTCTCACCAAACTTATAAATTCCGCCCTGCTCTCAGGCCTATTTTCTACATAAAAGGGACACATTGCCTTATCCCCTCTATTGAAAAAAGCTGATCTAAACCCCTCTACTCCTTCCAGCTATCGCCCAATAGCTAACATTCCTCTCCTGACCAAGATGCTGGAGTCCATCATAGCCACCCAACTCTCATCCTATCTTGAGAGATTCTCCATTCTCCTACCCTACCAACATGGCTTCAGACCCAACTTCAGCACCGAATCCCTTTTGGCCTCTTTAATTTCAAAGGTCCAACAACTTCACTCCTGCAACAAGTTCGCTGTCCTTCTTCAATTTGACCTTTCTGCAGCTTTCCACATTGTCCATCATGACATTCTAATCCTCCAACTTTCTGAAATTGGCATAAACTCCACAGTCTTAGATTTGTTCTCAAAATTCTTACGTTCCCGCTCCTACTTCGTTAACATGAATGGCACCTCATCCTCCCCTTGGAAACCGATCTGCGGAGTTCCTCAGGGTTCACCTCTATCCCCGATTCTTTTCAATGCTTATATGTCCTCCCTGAAACTTCTCCAACTATCCACCTCGGAGGACACTTACACCTACGCCGATGACATCCTTGTCCGTCCTCGAGAAGACCGACACTAACCTCACCAACCTCTCTGAATAACATCTCTTCTTGTATAGACAAATCTCCAATCTTGGGCTCTCACCGTTCAAATGAAACTAAATGAGACCAAAACAAAACTACTTTGGCTCGGCCCAAAATTAGATCAGCCTCATCCCACTATCCTCTGGCACCAATCTACAGCTTGAGCACTCAAGCAAAGTTCTGGGAATCATCATTGACTCTACACTGTCCTTCAACGACCACATCAACTCCCTAGTAAAAAAATGCTTTTTCAATCTTCACATGCTAAGAAAAGTCAGATCCTGCTTCCACCAACAACATTTCGCTGTCCTCGTTCAATCCATTATTCTATCCAGACTAGATTACTGCAACTCCATCTACTTAAGCCTAACAAAGAAAAGTCTTCTCAGACTTCAGCGGATTCAGAACACCGCAGCTAAACTAATCTTCGCAAAAAGCAAATTCGACCATGTCCTTCCCCGCTTCTGTCTAAGCTTCACATGGCTCCCAGTCATCCTCAGGGTCACTACAAATGCGCCTGTCTAGCCTTCAAATCTCTTCACGGCATCCTTCCTCCCCTCTTTCCACTATCTTGGCTCTCCTCGAAGCCTACTCCCACCAGATCCACTACAAAAATTCAAACTATCCTTCCCCTCTTTAAAAGGCATATCCCAAACAGAAAACTTGGAACATCCCTCCTCTTACAGGATCACCGAGCTGTGGAACAGCTTTACTGCCCATCTTCAGAGTTCGACCTCCCTCCAACGCTTAAGAAAACATTTGATAAACTTGGCTTTTCTCCAAAATGTAACTACTCCCTCCCTCTCCATTATACTAAGTCCCCTCTTTCCTTCCTTTTTACCAAGCCCTTCTTCTTTCCATTGGAGTTCCTTTCTTTATTAATTCCTGTAAACCGTGTCAAGCTCCACTTCTGTGGAGATGATGCGGTATATAAACTTAAGGTTTAGTTTAAAGGTTCTTGTATGTTACTGTCTCAACACTGAAACCAATAGAAACCAAATTGAACCAATAAAGAATATTAGTTGATACATGGAAAACCTTAAGATATGTAAATAATCTAATAACTATTCCAATACATAAATCAACAAATCAAACTATTTGGCTAAACTCCAAGATTCAAATTGGCGGTTTTAAGCTCATCAGGAAGCATTGGATGATGGCAGGTATACGTAAGCTGCTTGTGTTTTCACAGTTGCAACATAAATTTGGTCTTAGTAAATCACAAAGTTTTAGATGGTTGCAACTGAAGCAGGCCATTCAGGCGGGGTTTCCTGAATGAAAAAATCTCACTAATCAATATAGCTTGGAATTCTTATGCTTTCAGGTCGACTTCCTGGGAAACCAGGCCGCACAGTGGTATAAATTAATATCTGGATTTATGAATAAAAAAAGAAAAACTGGTCTTCGGGACATTTGGAGCATTGAGATCAAGCATCTAATTACTGCATCTCAATGGTCACGAATTTGGTCTTGGAGGAGGCATACAGGGAGGCCGTGGAAAATCACCAGCAACCGTGGAACTGCCGAAAGACACCTACAGAGAGTGTGGACCACCCGACAGACAACCACCAGGAAGAAATGGGTGATACAGTAGCGAGAACAAAGGATACGGACCTGCGGCAGGAGAGATGGACATACACCAGGGACACGGACCTGAGGCTGGAGAATCAGGAGAAGATAGAGAGGAAAGCAATCGTCGTGGGCGACTCCATCATCAGACAAGTTGACAGCCACATAGCGGGAGGAAAACTTGATGGGCTGGTGACCTGCCTACCGGGAGCCAAGGTAGAAGACATAGTGAGCTGCATCGACAGGATCCTCAACAGTGTGGAAGAAGAAGATACGGCGGTGGTGATCCATGTGGGGACGAACAACGTGAGCAATAGGAATTACAACAGGGAAGTATTGAAGGACCAGTTCCGGATGCTAGGAAGGAAGCTGAAGACCAGAACGCAGAGGATAGCATTCTCGGAGATCCTGCCGGTACCCAGGGCAGATGAGAAGAGGCAGATTGAGCTGCAAGCAGTCAACGCGTGGATGCGGCGCTGGTGTGAGGAAGAAGGATTCCACTTCATGCGCAATTGGACAAGGTTCTGGGGGAAGAGCAAGCTCTACAGGAAGGATGGACTCCACCTCAGCAGAGACGGAACGAGGCTACTTGCAAGCAACATCAAGAGAGAAGTGGACAAGTTTTTAAACTAGGAAGAAGGGGAAAGCCGACAGTCGACAGAGAGAGAGAGTCGATGGTTCGAGAACCGGTATACCCATAGGATACCGTGCAAGAAGATAGAGGGAAAGACTCACCGGATTACAGGCAAGAGAGATCGAAAAGGACACAAGAGGGAAGGAAATACAAGAAAGGAAAAAGCTGCAAACTCAAGTATATGTACACAAACGCAAGGAGCCTTACAAATAAGATGGGTAAATTAGAAGCCATAGCACAAAAAGATAACGTTGACATCATAGGCATCACGGAAACATGGTGGACTGAGGAAAACGTCTGGGACACTGTGCTACTGGGATACAAACTATACCGCAGAGACAGAGTAGCTCAAAAAGGTGGGGACGTTGCCATATACGTCAAAGAGGAAATTGAATCTGCTGGTGAGAACACGGATAAGTTAGAGTCTCTATGGGTCAAAATTCCAGGAACAAATGGCCTGGAAACGAAGATCGGCATCTACTACCGACCCCCAGGGCAGTCCAAAGAAATTGATGGAGAAATGACAGATGAGATTAAACGCAACTGCAAGGGAGGCAACACAGTTATCATGGGTGACTTCAACTATCCAGGAATAGACTGGAACCTAGGCACCTCCGGCTGCATTAGAGAGACCAAGTTCTTGGATGCTGTAGGCGATTGCTTGCTGGAACAACTTGTCAAGGAAAATACTAGAGGAAATGCAATTCTGGACTTAATTTTAAATGGCCTGCGAGGACCAGCACAAGATGTAGAAGTAGAAGGGACGCTGGGAAGCAGCGATCACAATATGATCCGCTTTGATCTGGACGCAGGGGAGAAACATCGGTCCAAAACGACAGCCACGGCACTGAACTTCCGAAAAGAGAATTACGAAGGGATGAGACTCATTATAGGGAAGAAGATTAAGAAGAGGATAAGCATTGTAAAAACGCTAGAGCAAGCTTGGTCCCTTTTTAAGGACACAGTCACCGAGACGCAAAATATATATATACCGCATATCAACAAGGGGTCCAAGAGGAAAAAGAACAAAGAACCGGTGTGGCTCACTGTAGAGGTGAAGGAAGCGATCAGAGACAAGAAAACTTCATTTAAGGAATGGAAAAGGTAAAAAACGGATGAAAACTGGAACAAGCACAAACAACATCAACGCAGGTGCCATAAGGCGGTAAAAGGGGCCAAAAGAGACTATGAGGAAAAAATAGCCAAGGAGGCAAAGAACTTCAAGCCGTTCTTTCGATATATTAAGGGGAAACGACCCGCAAAGGAAGTGCTGGAACCATTGGATGCCCATGGAATAAAGGGAGCACTAAAGGAGGACAAAGCAATCGCTGACAAACTGAACACATTTTTTACATCTGTATTTACCGAATAAGATGTACACAGCATACCGGAACCCATCAGGCTATATGCTGGAAACGAAGACGGAAAGCTGACAGGATTGACGGTCAGTCTAGAGGAGGTATGTAGGCAGATTGATAGGCTTAAGAGCGATAAATCCCCGGGACCGGATGGCATCCATCCGAGGGTCATCAAGGAACTGAAAGGGACCATAGATGAACTGCTTCAACTAATAGCAAATCTGTCGATCAAATCGGGAAAGATTCTGGAAGGTGGCGAATGTTACATCGATCTTCAAGAAAGGTTCGAGGGGAGATCCGAGGAAGTACAGACCGGTGAGTCTGACCTCAGTACCGGGAAAGATGGTAGTGTCACTGATAAAGGACAGCATCATTGACCACCTTGACGGACACGGGCTGATGAGGACCAGTCAGCACTGTTTTAGCAAAGGCAGATCATGTTTGACGAACTTGCTGCACTTCTTTGAGGGAGTAAACAGACAGATAGACAAGGGCGATCCAGTCGACATTGTATATCTGGATTTTCAGAAGGCGTTCGACATGGTTCCGCATGAACGACTACTTCGGAAAATTGCAAGCCATGGAATTGAGGGTGAAATACTCACATGGATTAAAAACTGGCTGGAGCATAGGAAACAGAGAGTGGGGGTAAATGGACAATATTCGGACTGGAAGAGCGTCATCAGTTGGGGTGCCACAGGGCTCGGTGCTTGGACCTGTGCTCTTTAACATCTTTATAAATGATCTGGACATAGGTATGACGAGTGAGGTGATTAAATTTGCGGATGATACGAAGTTATTCAGAGTAGTAAAGACGCCAGGGGGATTGCGAAGATCTGCAACGTAACATAATCAAGCTCGAGGAATGGGCATCGACATGGCAGATGAGGTTCAACGTGGATGAGTGTAAAGTGATGCATGTCGGTAACAAAAATCTCATAGAAACATAGAAATTGACGGCAGAAAAGGGCCATAGCCCATCGAGTCTGCCCATACCAATGACCCACTCCCTGATTCTTACTCCCCTATAGATCCCACATGAATATCCCATTTTCTCTTAAAATCTGACACGCTGTTGGCCTCAATCACCTGCTGAGGCAGTTCGTTCCAATGATCGACCACCCTTTCGGTGAAGCAGTACTTCCTAGCATCACCTTGAAATTTCCCTCCCCTGATTTTCAGCGAGTGTCCTCTGGTTACCGTAGGCCCTGTAAGACTGGAGATATCATCTTTCACCTCTATACGCCCCGTGATATATTTAAAGGTCTCAATCATGTCCCCCCTCTCTCTTCGCTCCTCTAGTGAGTACATCCGCAGTTTTTTTAACCTTTCTTCATACGTGAGATCCCTGAGCCCCAAGACCATCCTGGTAGCCATTTGCTGAACCAACTCAATTCTCAACACATCTTTCCGGTAGTGTGGTCTCCAGAATTGAACACAATATTCGAGATGAGGTCTCACCATGGATCCGTACAGCGGCATTATGACTTCAGGTTTTCTGCTGACAAAACCCCTACGGATGCAGCCCATCATTTGTCTTGCCTTGGACGAAGCCTTCTCCACATGATTGGCAGCCTTCATATCATTGCTAATGATCACTCCTAAATCACGTTCCACCGTGGTCCTGGACAAGGTTTCACCATTTAGTGTGTAAGTTCTCATTACTTTACATTTTTTAGCATTGAAGCCTAACTGCCAAGTTGATGACCACTGTTCCAGCTGCCGTAGGTCCTGTGTCATAAAGTCAGGCACACTCCTTTTGTCTACTATGTTGCATAGTTTGAGTCGTCGGCAAACAGTGATACTTTTCCTCTAAGCCCTTGGGTCAAATCTCCTATGAATAAATTGAATAGAATCGGCCCTAAGACGGAGCCCTGAGGTACTCCACTCGTCACTGCTGACGTTTTGGAGGGGGTACTGTTTACCATCACCTTTTGAAGCCTACCATCTAGCCAATCCCTTACCCATTTAGTGAATGTATCCCCTAATCCCATCGATTTTAGTTTGTTCAACAGCCTGCGGTGTGGGACGCTATCAAAAGCTTTGCTGAAGTCCAAATATATCACGTCCAGGGACTCCCCGACATCCAGATGACTGGTCACCCAGTCAAAGAAGTCAATCAGATTAGATTGGCAGGACCTTCCCCTGGTAAATCCGTGTTGGTGTGGATCACGCACGATCACGTGGATCTCATGCACGAATACAGGATGTCCGGGGAGGTACTTGGAGAGACCTCCCAGGAAAGGGACTCGGGAGTTCTGATCGACAAGTCGATGAAGCCATCCACACAATGTGCGGCGGCAGCAAAAAGGGCAAACAGAATGCTAGGAATGATAAAGAAGGGGATCATGAACAGATCAGAGAAGGTTATCATGCCGCTGTACCGGGCCATGGTACGCCCTCCCCTGGAGTACTGTGTCCAGCACTGGTCGCCGTACATGAAGAAGGACACGGTACTACTCAAAAGGGTCCAGAGAAGAGCGACTGAGATGGTTAAGGGGCTGGAGGAGCTGCCGTACAGCGAAAGATTAGAGAAACTGGGCCTCTTCTCTCTCGAACAGAGGAAATTGAGAGGGGACATGATCGAAACATTCAAGGTACTGAAGGGGATAGACTTAGTAGATAAGGACAGGTTGTTCACCCTCTCCAAGGTAGGGAGAACAAGAGGGCACTCTCTAAAGTTGAAAGGGGATAGATTCCGTACAAACGTAAGGAAGTTCTTCACCCAGAGACTGGTAGAGAGCTGGAACGCTCTTCCAGAGGCTGTTATAGGGGAAAACACCCTGCAAGGATTCAAGACAAAGTTAGACAAGTTCCTGCTGAACAAGAACGTGCGCTGGTAAGGCTAGTCTCAGTTAGGGTGCTGATCTTAGACCAGAGGGCCGCCGCATGAGCGGACTGCTGGGAATGATGGACCACTGGTCTGACTCAGCAGTGGCAATTCTTATGTTCAAATGTACAGTGTCTGCATCTGAGACAAACTTGGTTTGTTCTGTTACATAGAGCTTTCTGGACCCTGTTCGTTTACATTAGATAGCTCTAAGTCGAATAGATGTTGGCACTGTCATCTTGAGGCTAGGACTTTAGATCATCTTTTATTCTATTTAGAGAATGACACGGTGAAAAAATTGGTCCCCGTCACCGCCCCGTCACCGTCATTCCCTTCACCGCCCCGTCACCGCCACTGCCACCCCATTCACCGCCCCGTCACCGCCACTGCAACCCCATTCACCGCCCCGTCACCGTCACCGCTGCATACATAAAAGCCTCAAACGGGTACAATTTTATATACTTTTCTAATATCTCCCCTATGTATCTGCCATTGCCCCCCCCTGTGTCCATATACCATCCCCATGGCATGTCCCCTTTTTGTCTCTGTCCCTATGCCCCATGCACATAATTTCCCCTCTTTCTGTTACCTTCCTGTGTCCAGATTTCCCCTATCTTCCTCTTCCATACCAGTGTGTCTCTTCTTTTCAACCCCATCTAGCTTTTTTCCCTCTTTCTTCCCCCCCCCCCCTGCTTCTAGCATCTGGCTCACCTGCCTGTCCTTCCCTTTCTTTCCTGCTGTGGGTTTTTCTTTCCGTTTTCATCACCTTGGCCCAGAATCCTTTTCCCTTTCACTCCCTCCTTACAGTCTGAGCCGGGAACACGGGTGATCGCACGGTCCTCGCAGCCCCCACCCGCCTGCCCAATCGATCCTAGTGTTTAGCCAGTTCTCTCCCTTCTCCTCACCTTATTTAGCAGGCTTTCTTTTTCAGCGACCTGCACGCTTTCCCAAAGAGCCGCACACGCGCGGCTGCTCAGTGTTCAATCTTCTGCTCTGCTGCAACTTCCTGTTTCCGGTTGCGTCAGAGCAGAAGATCGAAACTGAGCAGCAGCGGCTCTTTGATAGCGTGCGGGTCGCCGAAAAAGAAAATCTACAAACTAAGGTGAGGAGAAGGGAGAGAGCTGGCTAAACACTAGAATCGATTGGGCAGGCGGGTGTGAGCTGCGGGGACCGTGCAATCCTTCATGCCTCACTGCGGGGACAAGACCCATTCACCGCCCCGCGGGCGGTGAATGGCCTTGTCCCCGTCGCCGCAGCGACTGCTAGTTTTCTTCCCCGTTTTCGGCGGTGACCTGCGGCTAAAATGCGGTGGCCGCGGGTAAACCACCACCGTGTCATTCTCTAATTCTATTGTCCATTTATATTGACATTGTGGAAATCGATTTGGGGCCAAATAAATAGGTTGTTAGAAAATCCGATGGCCTTGACATATGATGATATTGGCATGTCAATGAGAGCGAAAAGTCAGATTTCTTCAAAAAACAATAAGCTTTTACTTATTATGACTAGAGTTGCCATTCAACAGATAACATTCAATTGGAAAAATCAGAGCAGATTAAATTGCAGTTTCTGGTGGAGTTCTGTATGTCATCTATATAAAATGGAAAGAACATTAGCCACACAGAGAGGATATCTTGGTAAATTTCAAGAGGTTTTGGGGACCATTAACAGACTTTTGTAATGAATAGTAAACATTTTTCTTTAATAAGATAATTGATTTAGTTGGTAGTTCTGATCAGATAATGGCTGTCTGATAGCACTAAGTCTCGAGCTGGATTTTACTAGTCTATGGTGAGGAATAAATATAGAAACATAGAAGAATGAAGGCAGATAAAGACCGTTTGCCTATCCATGCTCTCTACTATCGCTTCCTCTCCTTTAAAGATCCAATGTAGTTGTCCCAAGCTCTCTTAATTCACTATTCAAAATTTTCCAAAATACAAAACAAAGAACTTAGCTTAGGCAGGGCTTCGATTGTGTGCTGCTGGTATAGTAAATCTCCTGCTGTCTTTGCCGGTCCACTTCTGCCAACGTGAACTAGCAGGCGTTTTGCTGTATAGCTGCATCAGGGCAATGGACGCCTATAAAAAACAACAAAATACAGCAGTCAGGGCAAAAAAAATGGAAAAAAAAAAAAAATACGCAATTGAAGCCCTGCCTATGCTAAGTTCTTTGCTTTGTATTTTGGAAAATTTTGAATAGTGAATTAAGAGAGCATTGAACGAATTTCACTTGGCAGGAGGGGGTGTGGGGCCAGTGAGGTTTCTTCCCTTTCCAGTGCAGTTGTTTAGTTAACATACTCACAACGCATGGGGATCAAGTTTCAAGTTTATTTAAGTCTTGATAAACCGTTTTTATAATCAAAGCGGTTTCCAATTAATACAAAGTGTTAAATTACATGTTTGAGACAAGTTTAAAGAAAAGATCATTCATCGCTGTTTCTGTTGACATAATCATACTAAGAGTTAAATGAGAGGTATTATTTGAGCAATTAGTTTGGTTCTCTCTTAGACTTGTATAAATTTATATTGAAAGCCTCTTAACAACTTTATAAAGATCTGGGGGCCATTAGAGAATTATTGTAATGAATGAACATTGTTTTCCTTTTTGATGGATTCATGTATTTTTGTTTTGGGGGGGGGAATTGGATGATTAATGTTTTAATTAAAATGATTGGATTTCTTCCCTTTCCAGTGCAGTTGCTTAGTTAACATAAAATGATTGGATTTCTGTTGTATTATGAAAATTTCATTGAAGAATTGTTGGGTGGGGAGGAAAGGGTTATAATTTTTACTTTAATGGATTATATGTATAAGATTGTCAAGTGTTGTATATTTTATTAGTAATGTAATGTTTTGATACTGAGCACTTGTTTGTTAGTTTTAAAATGAATAAAGAATTAAAAAAAAAAGAAAGAAAGAAAACGAATAAAGAATTTAAAAAAAAAAAAAAAAAGCCTCTGCTTTCCCAGGATCGGTAGTATGGAATGTTGCTACTCTTTGGGGTTTGGCCAGGTACTAGTGACCTGGATTAGCCACTGTGAGAACAGACCACTGGGCTTGATGGACCATTGATCTGATCCAATAAGGCTATTCTTATGTTCTTAAAACTACAACTGAGAACCTAACTCGCTTCAAAACTGTCTCACACGACGACATTGCCAAAATACTAGACCCTATTTGCCCTTCCGGCTCCAACCTGGACCCCTGTCCACCACGCCTTCTAGTGGTGGTAACAGATGCCTTTGTAGACTCCATCCTTCCTCTCATCAACACCTCTCTACAAACAGACGTAGTGTCCACAGATTGGAAGTCGGCACTCATCAGACCAATCTTGAAAAAACACACACTTGATCCTAACGTGCCTGGCAACTATAGACCCGTCTGCAACCTACCTTTCGTCTCCATGATCCTGGAAATAAAACAGCGTTAAACCAATTGCACTCGTTCATCGATGAACAAGGAGTCTATCCGCTTTCCAGTCGGGATTCAAGAAATTCCACAGTACTGAAATTGTTCTTCTCGACATCATCGACGACTGCTAGAAACTCATGGATAAGGTTAATGATGTTCTTCTAGTGCTGCTGGATCTCAGTGTGGCATTCAGTACTTTTGACCATCCTCTCCTCATTGAATGGCTCATGGAAATTGGAATCTGAGACATTGCGGTATGATGGTTCACCTCCTTTTTGAATAACATTTCGCAAAATACTCAATGATACGCTATTGAAACCGATTAAATACAGTGTCCTGCAGGGGGCTGTGCTTCCCCCCCCCCCTATTATTCAAGCTCTACATTAGACCTGTCATAGGACAGATTCACTCCTCTGTGGATGACATCTAATTGTACCTACCGTTAGGAGAAGCCCAGATTATGAAACCCCTAAACTGCCTCTTGGAAATCAAAAACTGGATGTCTGTCAACAAATTATACCTAAATTAACATAGAACTTGGGCAAGTGAGCAGGAGAGGAGAGAAAAGGAGAGAAGAAGGAGTAGGAGAAGGCAGGAGAGAGCAAGGGGCAGCGGTGAGAGGTAGCTCCGCCCACCCCCGACGTCATCCACTGAAGCTCCCCCCTTAAAAGGGGAGGGGCCAACGGCACTCAGCTAGAGACTTGGGCAGGCGAGCAGGAGGCAGGAGAAGGAGTGAAAAGGAGAAGGCAAACAGGAGAGGAGAGAAGAGGGGAAGGAGTAGGAGAAGGCAGGAGAGAGCAAGAGGCAGCGGTGAAAGGTAGCTCCGCCCACCCCCAACATCATCCACAGGAGCTCACCCTTAAAAGGGGAGGGGCCAACATTGCTCAGCTAGAGACTTGAACAGGCAAGCAGGAGAGGAGAGAAAAGGAGAAGAAAGTGGTGGAAAACTGGAATGCTCTTCTGGAGGTTGTTATAGGGGAAAACATCCTCCAGGGATTCAAGACAAAGTTAGACAAGTTCCTACTAAACCAGAACGTATGCAGGTAAGGCTAGACTCAGGGCACTGGTCGTTGACCTAAGGGCTGCTCCGAGAGCGGACTGCTGGGCACGATGGACCACTGGTCGGACCCAGCAGCGGCAATTCTTATGTTCTTAAGGAGAAGGCAAATAGGAGAGGAGAGAAGAGGGGAAGAAGGAGTAGGAGAAGGCAGGAGAGAGCAAGGGGCAATGGCAAGAGGTAGCTCCACCCACCCTGATGTCATCCACCGGAGCTCCCACTTAAAAGGGGAAGGGTCAATGGTGCTCAGCCATTTGATGCGTGTTAAAGGCGCTCACCTTAGCGATAGCGCCTTTGCGAAGGGTCTGAAGAAGGGACAAGTCACTACACTGAAGAAACACCAGGGAAGGACATCTACACAGACAAGTACCACAAAGGGCAACAGGACAGACATGAAAAGCAGATAAATAAACAAACCCAGCAGACGCAGAGGATATAAACAATAGAAGTAGGGGTAGTAGGTATATAATTAGGAGAGGGACTACACAGTAACAGCACCAAGGACACTACACGCAGTGAGAGAAAGCATATAGGGAAGAACAAGAAGCACACAAGATCCAGGAAACAAGGAGAAGTCACTTCAGACAACAGACCAGCAAGCAGACAGCAATGGAAGCAGCAGATAGAAGCAGGATGATGAGTCTCCTGCACCGTTTGTCAGATGTGCTTCGAGCCGAGTCGGTCCAGCGGAGGGCCACTAGAATGGTCTCCGGACTCAAGGGTCTCTCATACGAAGAAAGACTGGGCAAATTGCAGCTCTATACTCTAGAGGAGCGCAGGGAAAGGGGTGACATGATTGATACATTTAAATACGTCACAGGTCGTGTCGAGGTGGAAAACGACATATTCGTTCCCAAGGGACCCTCGGTCACAAGGGGGCACCCGCTTAAACTCAGAGGAAGGAAATTTAGTGGTGACACCAGGAAGTACTTCTTCACAGAAAGGGTAGTGGATCATTGGAACAAACTTCCGGTGCAGGTGATCAAGGCCACCAGCGTGCTCGACTTTAAGAATAGATGGGACATCCACGTGGGATCCCTACGAGGGTCGAGCTAAGGAACTAAGTCATCAGCACTCAGACTTAATGGGGTGGGTCAGTAGAGTGGGCAGACTTGATGGGCTGTAGCCCTTTTCTGCCGTCATCTTTCTATGTTTCTATGTTTCTACCTCCCCTCTGGGAGGCAGTCTTATGTATGCACTCGATGCAAGGAACTGGAGGGCCTAAGAAGCAAGTCAAGCTACTGGAGGGCAGAGTACTAGAACTAGAAGCACTTTAAGCAGTTGAGGAGGAGGTCAGAAAGGCTGAAAACTTCATGAAAGAGAGGAACACTGAAGAAGTCAGAGAAGCAGAAAACATCATGGAAGAGAAGAATATCGAAGAAGAAGTCAGGGAGCTAGAGAAGGAGGCATACAGAGAGGCCGTGGAACATCACCAACAACAGAGTAACTGCCAAATACACCCACAGAGAGTGAGGACCACCTGGAGAACAATCACAAGAAAGGACTAGATGATACAGCAGCAGGACCTGGAACCAGAAGGGGGAACCCACAGGAAGATGAATCCAGTGCAGGCCAACGCCGGGAGGAGGGAAGATGGAAGTGCACCGAGGACACGGACCTGCGGCTAGAGAGATAAGAGAAGATAGAGAAGACAGCAATCATCGTGGGAGACTCCATCATCCGACAATTCGACAGCCACATAACAGGAGGAAGACAGGATCAACTGGTAACCTGCCTACCAGGAGCCAAGGTGGAGGATATAGTGAGCTGCATCGACAGGATCATCGACAGTGCGGAAGGAGGAGATACGGCGATAGTGATCCACATTGGGCCAAACGACGTGAGCAACAGGAACTACAGGAAAGAAGATTATCAGGGTAAGAACCTAATCTTTCTTTACGTCTCTCCTTCATCCCAACATTTGTTCGTTAGCACTTACAACAAGGTATTTCTCTCTGATAAAGCCTGCGGTGCTTTGCAACTTCTTGCAACAAGGCCTCGCTAGCATCAATCTCAGTGGAGAGTGAGTCAGTCTGTGCAGTAGCCCTGTAGTCAACTTTAAAGTTTTTCCATATCCATACTGTTAGAAATAGTACTGTTACAGACACTGGGCGCAGAGAAAATGCCTCTGTATCTTTGCTGGTGAAAGTAGATTCAGCCTTAAATAGCTGATGTGTCTTATTGCCTTGAGTGTTGTGGTGGTGGGCAAGATTTGAATCATAGTCTTATAAGTGATATAATTAGACTACCTACATTTTCCAACTTAACCCAAAGGAAACACAAAAGCTTTTTTTTTTTTTTTTAAGTTATTCTAAATATCATTAGATTGGAGTCATAGTGGTAGGTGACCATTTATTTTTTTTCCTCAAAAGGGGACATAAGAACATAAGAAGTCGCCTCTGCTGGGTCAGACCGGTGGTCCATCGCGCCCACAGTCCGCATCCGCAGCGGCCCATCAGGTCCATGACCTGTATGTGATCCCTTAAATTTCGCCTTGATACCCTTTCTATATCCTATCTTTGCCCTTATCTGTATCCCTCGATTCCTTTATCTGTCAGGAATTTATCCAATCCTTCTTTAAAACCCCGTAGTGTGCTCTGTCCTATCACAACCTCCGGCAGCGCATTCCAGGTGTCCACCACCCTCTGAGTGAAAAAGAACTTCCTGGCATTGGTTCTAAACCGGTCCCCCTTCAGTTTCTCCGAGTGCCCCCTTGTTCTTGTGGTTCCCGATAGGTTGAAGAATCTGTCTCTCTCCACCTTCTCTATGCCCTTTATGATCTTGTAAGTCTCTATCATGTCTC
Organism: Geotrypetes seraphini; assembly: GCF_902459505.1. Classification (NCBI taxonomy): domain Eukaryota; kingdom Metazoa; phylum Chordata; class Amphibia; order Gymnophiona; family Dermophiidae; genus Geotrypetes; species Geotrypetes seraphini. The sequence continues at coordinate 191,959,839 of NC_047090.1, read as the reverse complement.
CTCTGAGTCTCCGCCTCTCCAGGGAGAAGAGCCCCAGCCTCTCCAACCTGTCTGCGTATGAAATGTTTTCCATATCTTTTATCATTTTCGTCGCTCTTCTCTGGACCCTTTCAAGTATCGCAATGTCCTTTTTGAGATACAGTGACCAATACTGGACACAGTACTCCAGGTGCGGGCGCACCATTGCACGATACAGCGGCATGATGACTTCCTTCGTCCTGGTTGTAATGCCCTTGTTAATAATTCCCAGCATTCTATTGGCTTTCTTGGAGGCTGCTGCGCATTGTGCCGTTGGCTTCATTGTTGTGTCCACCAGCACACCCAAGTCCTTTTCAAGATTACTGTCCCCCGGCACTGAACCCTCCCATTTTGTAGCTGAACCTTGGGTTCTTTCTCCCAATATGCATGACCTTGCATTTCTCTATATTAAATAGCATTTGCCATTTATTTGCCCACTCTTCTAGTTTGCTTAGGTCCTTTTGTAGGACATCTACTAATTTCAGCCCCGCCCACAATCCCACCTTAGCCCCACCCCAACCCCGCCCACAATCCCGCTCACAATTTCTTCCATTCATTTTTCATGTACACACAATATCTTATTAATTCATAATGGTAACCATAAAATTTAAAAAAACACAATGCACACTATGTAGAGAAAATGTTAATTATCTTTTTTGCAATTATTTCTATTAAATTTCAATTATTTCTGTTAAATTTCCCTCCCTCCCATCCCTCGTGCAGCAGGACCCTTGAGCAAGCCACCCACACCTGCCCCAAGCACTGCACCTTGGGCCCCACTGGCTCTTCCTTTGCGCACTTGGGCTTCCATCTAACTCTGAGCCTGGTGAGAAGCAGGCACTGCAAGGCCAACTACCATCGCCTGCTCCGTCAGGGAAGCGGAGGTCCCGCCACGCGGCCTGGTCTCCCTCGCCTCAGCAAAGACTGGGACCGCATCTCCCTCTCTACTGGCCACCAAACAACACCCTTTGTCCCTTTCTATTCCCTCCTATGTCCTGAATTTGTGCTCCCTCCCACTCACTACCTTCCAGCATTTCTTGTCCCCTGCCTTGTTGAAGTTCTCATTTGTCCCCAGCAGTACTCCCCGCATCACTATGTCCAATATCCCCCCTCCCTGTGTTCCATCTCCACCACCCTATTGAAAAAAGAATCATCTCGTCCTGCCCCTCTCTGCCTTCCAGCATTTGTCTCCCGGCCTTATTTAATTTTTTTAACTGCTCCTGCTCCTCTTTTAAGTGTTCCTGCTTCAATTGCTCCTCAGTCCCCAGCACTGCAGCACTCCCCGCAATGCCCAAAGGTGGGTGGTTGGACGGCACAGGATGGCACAGCAGAAGACGACAAGAGCGAGACAGCTACCCTACATGTGGCTGACCCACAAGCCTCTCTCTGACATGAACTCTGAAGGAAGGGGAAGGGGGGATATATTGCTATATTATTGGTTTTTAATTATTATTTTGAACACATTACATGTATGATATATTTGATTTACAATATTTGTGGAAAGGGAGGGTGTGGGGGAGATTAAAATATGTTTTGAAATAATAATAGGAAAGAATTTTCAAGTGATGTATATGAATTAATTGATGTAATATAGTACACTTGGTGTAAGATGAAAAAATGAATAAAGAATTGGAAAAAAAAAGTTATAGTTATAATATCAAGAAATTTAAATAACTTGTATGAATTCTTGTATGCACTGTTTTTCAACTGAAAATGAATAAAGATTTTTTAAAAAGAAAGAAATTTGCTCCATTAAGCAGAAATAATAGCAATTTTTAAGAAAAATGGAACTTTAAGTAATCAGTAGCTATGAGGGACCCTATAATGGGCTTTTAACAATTTTTTAAAATTATTTTTTGATTAAGCACAATCAAATTCATGGGGAAAACTTCAATTTACACAGTTTTTCCAATTGGCCAGCCTTTAAAAAAACAAACCACTAAACAGAAAGGGGTCAATATTCCCTGAAAGCTTAACACAAGACTTTCTCTGCTTCAGGAAGGAGGTGAGATCATTTTCAAGCACTATCCGCGCTCTTCAATCTCTCCCTTAGTACGAGTAATGTCCCGTTGGACTGGAAGACGGCTAACGTCATTCCACTCCACAAGAAAGGCTCCAAGATGGAGACAGCAAACTACAGACTGGTGAGTCTCACATCAATAGTGTGCAAACTAATGGAAACTCTAATCAAACGCCAATTGGATACGATCCTGAACAAGGAGAATCTACGGGATCCCCGTCAACATGGATTTACTAAGGGGAGATCCTGCCAATCAAACCTGATCAGCTTCTTTGACTGGGTGACGAGGAAGCTGGATGTTGGGGAGTCCCTGGACACGATGTCCAGGACTTCATTAAAGCATTCGATAGCGTACCACACCGCAGGTTGCTGAGCAAGATGAGTTCTATAGGATTGGGTGACACATTGACGAAATGGGTTGGGAACTGGCTTGGAGGTAGGCTTCAGAGGGTAGTGGTGAACGGCACCCCCTCCGAAATGACGGAGGTAATCAGTGGAGTGCCGCAGGGCCCGATCCTATTCAACATCTTGGCAGAAGGGCTGCGAGGTAAAATAACATTATTCGCCGATGACACCAAACTAAGCAATGTAGTGGGCAAAAGCACAACAGACATAAATTCAATGTCCGACAATATGATGCACGACCTACTCCTACTGGAGCGCTGGTCTAGGTCCTGGCAACTCAGCTTCAATGCCAAAAAATGCAAAGTCATGCACCTGGGCAGCCAAAATCCATGCAAGACTTACACCCTAAATGGCGAGATCCTAACAAGAACTGAAGCAGAACGTGACCTAGGGGTGATCGTCAGTGAGGACATGAAGGCTGCCAATCAAGTGGAGCAAGCTTCCTCCAAAGCAAGGCAAATCATAGGTTGCATACGCAGGAGTTTCGTCAGCTGTAAGCCTGAAGTCATTATGCCATTGTATAGATCAATGGTGAGACCCCATCTGGAATACTGTGTGCAATTCTGGAGGCCGCATTACCGTAAGGATGTGCTGAGACTGGAGTCAGTCCAGAGAATGGCCACCCGGATAGTCTCGGGACTCAAGGATCTCCCGTACGAGGAATGGCTGGATAAGTTGCAGCTGTACTCACTCGAGGAACGCAGAGAGAAGGGTGACATGATCGAGACATTCAAGTATCTCACGGGCCGCATCGAGGTGGAAGAAGATATCTTCTTTTTCAAGGGTCCCGCGGCAAAAGGGGGCATCCGTGTTAAATCAGGGGCGGGAAACTGCACGGGCACACCAGGAAATTCTTTTTCACTGAAAGTGATCACTGGAATAGTCTTCCACTTTAGGTGATTGAGGCCAGCAGCGGGCCTGATTTTAAGGCCAAATGGGATAGACACATGGGATCTATTCACAGAGAAAGGTAGGGGAGGGTCATTGGGGTGGGCAGACTAGATGGGCCGTGGCCCTTATCTGCCATCTATTTCTATGTTTCTATTCTGACCACATATGCACCCACATCTTAGTATTGTGACCTGGTGTAGTGTTTGTATCATACCCCTCTGTTCAATTTTCTCTGCCTTGAGATAGTCACTAAGTGTGAGTGGATATGATTCAAGAAGACAGAACCAGCTGTCAGCACATGGAGATTTCTTTAGAGAAGTATGTTTTAAGTTGTGGATTTTGTCTCAGGTGAAGAGCCCTTGGCCAGCCCCTGTTTCCCAGGCCTAGACAGGGTTTCAAATTGTCTCTATAATGGATATTTTTCTTTCATGAGGGATTTTCTATACATCTATGAAGCATCTCATGCATTATCATATGTGTTATCCCCAGGACTTTGGAGAGTGACAGTCTGTGTTGGGATGCAGAAGTGGAGAATAGCATATATAACATGATGACCGGGGTTCCTCCTGAGCAGAAGCACCAGCCCACCATCAGCAGCTACCAGCTCCAGTATGCCCTGCAGCAGTTGCAACTGCAACGACTTCACAGCCAGCAGCTGCTGGATCAAAGCCGAGTTCGACATCAGGTACACCAGAGAACCTCAGTTGCTTTATACTGCCCACTCTGTGTAAATCAAAGAGCCTTAGCTTGTTCCATACATCCCAGAGAGCTTCAAACTCTTACAGTTTCTCCCCTATACCTCAGAGGGCTGCAAACATCTACACTGCCCCCTGCCCACACATTAGAAAACCTCTTTCTTGCTGGACTGCAATTCATGGGATTTGTAAGTATCCCCCAGCTGCCATTTTACACCTACATTATGTCTGATGAAACCCCCTCCATAGAGCCTCCTCCCACATTTTCAAACATCCCTTCCCTTTAGATCTGTGCCAGTGTGGGAAGAGAAAATGGGAGGTATATCACACCCATGTAAATACATTTCCCATTCCCTCTTTCCAGATTAACCCACTGTGCCTCTTCCTCACCTTGCAGATCCTGCAATTGTAATCTTTAACATATAATGCTACTCCCCCTCCTTCTCTTCCTACGCTGTCTTTCCTGAACAGATTGTAATCCAGTATAAATATATCCCAGTCATTTTTCCCTGTGAACCTTGTCTCTGTGATCACCACTAAATTCAATTCAGCCTCTTCCATCACAGCCTCTAAATCCAGAACATTGTTTTCTATACTTCGAGCAGTGGAGGCTGACGGCAGCCTGCTAGAATCACTACATCACCGGTAATCCTCTAAAGGCCATAATTAGTTTTGAAAGTGAGACCAGGAGGCCAGGGGGAAGCAAGACAACAGTGGAGAGAAGGGGTTAACATGCCAACCTTCGGGGGGCCCCCTGGTGTAGCTATTAGAAGTACACAGGGAAAGGGGGTCAAAAGAGAGGGGCATATGCTAGGTGGAGGGGGGAAGAAATAATGGGTCTTAAAACAGAGGCGAGGGAAAGAGATGGTGGACAATGGAATGGAGGGAGGGAGGAAAAAGAAAGGGAGAAAAGTTGAACCCAAGGGATGGTGTGGCGGGAGGGGGATAGAAATATTGGATGAGGGGAGTGGTCATAAGAGAAATGCTGGACTGCGGGGATGGAGACAAAAAAAAAAAAAAGGAGAGATGACAGACCTCCGGGGAGGAAATGGAAACGGAAGGGAAGGACAGAAATAGAAGATGGATGGTGAGCACGGAGAAAGAAGAAAACGTCAAAAGGGTAAGAGACCCTGGCAAGTGAGTTAACAGAAGACAAGCAGAAACCAGAGCCTGGGACCAACATGATTTGAAAATAAGAATAGCCTTACTGGGTCAGACCAATGGTCCATCAAGCCCAGTAGCCTCACGGTGGCCAATCTAGGTCACTAGTACCTGGCGAAAACCCAAAGTGTAGCAACATTTCATGCTACCGATCCAGGGCAAGAAGAGGCTTCCCCCATGTCTTAATAACAGACTGGACTTTTCCTCCAGGAATTTGTCCAAACCTTTCTTAAAACCAGCTATGCTATCTACTTTGAATAATGGCCAGACAACAAAAGGTAGAAAAAATAATTTTATTTTTTGTTTTGTGATTACAGTATGTCAGATTTGAAATGTGTATCCTGCCAGAGCTGGTGTTAGACAGCGAATGTGAGCTAGGACCTAACAGAGAGAGGAAAAGTCTTTTTTGTTTGTTTATTTTATTTACACCACAGTGCCAGTGTGGGTAGGTGAGGGCAAAGGGGGTGGAGAGGGTGAAGAGGCTACAAAATAAACCCGCCAGGACAGGAAAATCAAATTGAATCGAATCGAAAAAATTTTTCCTGAATTGGGCAGCAGCCCTCTAAGCAGGCTCCCCTTCGACTCCCCTTTGGACTACTTTATGTCCAGTGTGGCAGAGCGTCAACCTAAGACTCTTCTAGACAGTAGTCCTTTGTGCTCCTAGAGGGTCTAGTAGGGATAATTTTTGTGGCTCAAGACGCTTTTGCCTGTACTCAGGAGGAACTGATACTCAAAGAACATATCAGAGTTCTCGGCAGAGGTGTGGAAAGTCAGGGTACTTAGACCTCCAGACTGCGAGCTCATGTAGCCTCCAAAAAGTCTCAATGATACCAGGTCAGCAGTAGTGCCTCCGCAGATAGGAGGGTGGTTAACAGCCTACTGGGAGGTATGGGCATGGAACAGATTGGACTGCTGGGTGCTGGGGGTAATGAGTTGGATATAAACTCAAATTCAACTACCCCCTATTGGATTACTTTGTGGACTTTTCAGCTGAACGACAGGAGAAGGCGGTCAGAGTCTGAGCAACAGTACAAAGGCTCTTAGATATTATATTCCACAGAATCGGGATTGGGAAGATTCTCAATATACTTCATTGTGCCTAAGAAAGACTAGGACAATTGGAGACCGATCCTCAATCTGAAGTCAGTCAATGCAGCACTAAAAGCGACATTATAACATTCTTAGTCTTGTTAATTATCCCTTTTTTCATAATTCCTAGCATCCTGTTTGTTTTTTTGGCCCCCGCCACAGATTGGACTAAAGAGGTTAGGTCTCTTCAGTTTGGAAAAGAGACAGCTGAAGGGAGATATGATTGAAGTCTATAAAATTCTGAGTGGAGTAGAACGGGTACAAGTGGATCGATTTTTCACTCCGTCAAAAATTACAGACTAGGGGACACTCGAATTTAAAGGGAAATACTTTTAAGACAAATAGGACATATTTTTCTACTCAAATAGTTAAGCTCTAGAACACAAGTTCCTGAAGGAAAAAATTCATATTCTGCTCTTGAGCCAAACATGTAGGAAGCCACTGCTTGCCCTGGGATCGGTAGCATGGAACCTGGATACTGATCTAACCCAGTATGGTTATTATGTTAAATAATGTAGATGGATTTTCAGAATAAGAATTCAGTATACTAACAAAATTTGTTTGGTTTGGGAAAAGACCAAGAATCGCTTTAGCATCATTACAAAAAACAATTAAGGAAGGAGGGGTAAATTTTCCAAATTTCTATAGGTACCATCAAGCCTATATTTTAAGACAAGGAATGTATTGGATCCTCCCAGATCTCATGGAAAATGTACCCGACTGGTTATATTTAGAATGGCGCCTCATGTTCCCTTTACATCCAGAACATTTCATTAGTATAACAATACCTAGGAGATATAAAGATCATAGAATTCTAACAGATACATGGAAAACATTAAGATTTATAAGCAATTTATCAAAAGATCCATTGACTAAATCTTTAAATCAATCTATTTGGGTAAACTCCAGGATCAAAATTGGTGGATTTAAAATAGTATGGAAACAATGGATAAAAGCAGGTATACGTACTTTAAAAGCTATAATAATAAATGGATCACTGCTTAGTTTTTCACAATTGCCATAAAAATTTGGATTAGATAAAACACAATATTTTAAATGGATGCAATTGAAGCAGGCCATTCAGGAAGGGTTCCCTGAATGGAAGAATCTAAACACTCAATATAGTTTACCAATCCTTTGTTTTCAAGCGGATTTTCAAGGACACCAAGCCGCAAAATGGTATAAGAAAATAAACGAATTTTTAAACAAAAAAAAGAGATCAGGACTTAGGGATATTTGGAGTATTGAGATAGGACAGATAATTTCTCCATCTCAATGGCAAAAATTTTGGTCCTGGAGAATACATACTACAAGATCAGCATCTATGAGTCAAACATGGTTGTTTTTATTACATAGAGTTTTATGGACCCCTACGAGATTACAAAAATTAGATAGTAATAGATCTAATAGATGCTGGCATTGTAGGATAGAAGTGGGGACATTGGACCATTTACTATTCTTTTGTCCCTGCATTAATTCCTTTTGGAAATTAATTTGGCCCCAAATTAATAATTTATTAGAAAATCATGTTGGACTATCATATGATACAATATTATTTGGAACAGCAATGAGAACACAAAGTCCGATTTCAGCTAATAATAATAAACTTTTATTAATTTTAACAGGGGTCGCCATACAGCAAATTACTCAGAACTGGAAGGATTACACTAAACTGAATTACACTTTTTGGTGGAATTCAATTTGTCATATATATAAAATGGAAAAAGTATTGGCATTACAACAAGGTTATATTAAAAAATGTAATAAAATATGGGGACCATTGACAAATTATTCTACTGATCAGATATAATAACACATGTATAGAACATATAGAAGGGGTAGGGAGGGAAAACTATTGTAATATTAATATGATATAAAATTCTGATAAAGGGTTTATTTAATTCACATTGTAAGAACATTTAATAATAATTTCAAGTGTCTTTTCATAATTGAATGTATTACATGTATTTCACTTGATGTAAGAATTTAAAAAAAAGAATAAAAAATATTAAAAAAAAAAAAAAGAATAAGAATTCAGTTACATCTCCTCCAGAATCACCTCAGCCTGCAGAACGGGTCTTGCAGAAATCCACACACTTTTCCTCTTCTGCTCCTCCCACTTGGCAGAGGAATACAGAGCCCCCTGCAGTTATTTCTGCAAGTGAACCGTGTGCTGCTTTTTTTTCACTAAAGTTTGTTTTTTCTCAATGCCTTGAGACCCCTTTGGAGGGGTTCTGTGCCTGGGAAAGGAAGCAGCTTCCATGGACCTGTGGAGCCAGCTTGCTGTGTGCCACCTTTGGAGCTTGGGCACCTTCCCCTTGGGAATGTTCTTAATCGCAGGCTGGAATGCGCCCTGAGTAAGAGCCCTCGGAGTATCAGGGCACAAGCTGCATTTTTCCACCTCCGATCATGTGAGGGGGTTCCGAGGGGCTTTTGGTCAGGCTACGTTCAACTGGCAGCCCAAAGATCCTGAAGATTGGACTGTTCAGTGAAAAAACGGAGGCACAAATTCCTTTCTTTTCACTTCAGCTGCAGAGTAAAATGCTTGAGTACCTGAACAAATTAATGTAAACCATTCTGAGCTCCCCTGTATGTAGGCACTGCAGAGACTTTAAATACAGCCCCATTGATTCCTATGGGAGAATTGGGGGGGGGGGGGTCTAAATTTTTAGTACTTTCTGTTGGGAAGTTTTTGAAATGGGACTGTACTAGGAGGAACCTCTTTGGGAGGAGGTAGCTATTCTGGGGTGGAGGTTCTTGTGAGGGGGAAGGAGCGGGAGCCTTGGTGGAGTGGGGAAACCAGGATCATTTAAGGTGCCTCCTGGGATCATTGGACTGTGGCTTAGCAGCCTGATACTCCCAAGGTAGAAAAATACGACCAATTGTTTACTGTCAGTATTTTTCTTCTTTTTTTTTTTGTTCAAACATTCTTTATTGACGTTTTTTAAAGAAAATAACATCGTGCCAAACCACACAACAAGCAATAACAAAACAATACAGCAATTTCCAGAGATAATCGGGAGAACTAAACAGCTTCATTAATACTGTCAGTATTTTTCTAGGAATAAGGCAACTTGCAGTATTTATTACAAACTGTATTTTTTAATTTACATAATAATGAGCTGTTTTGCATGCTTTGCATCTCACTATTATATAACCTGAGGTAGCGTAAACTAATGTGCGTTACAGTGATATAATGCATGTTATTGCCGTTAATGCACCTTAATAACTTCCCCTCACTGTTTTCCATTTTTAACCCTCCTACCCGACACATTGTCTGTTTATGCATTTTGTCTACTTCAGTTGCATTTATTCTGGCCACTTTCCAGTATGTCCCATTAAGTGAAGAATTGTCCTCGTACACCTTTCTTGCTGCACTTATTTTAGGGTATGTAGAAATAAATGACTAGACTGTATTGTGTTTCCTGTCAGGCTATTCTTACCAACCATCTGGTTCCAAACTCCACCCAGTGGTCTGTACCCATTGCTGCTAATGCTCAGTTTTCACCAGGCATGTTCTGCATCAGCCAGAAGCCAAACAATCATCAGAAAGCAGCAGTGGCCCAGAGTTCCTCTCAGTATGTCCCCAAACCACCAAGCAGCCACAAGTTGGGCATTAGAAAGAAGTCATCACAGCTCAGCTCCAGGTAAGATGGTTTTAGGTTTTATTCAAACTTGTTATACTGCTTATTCATACGACTGGTCCAAACGGTTCACAAAAATACAATCAATAAAACCCAAAATAAAAGAACTCCATCGTTAAATAGGATAGACCTAATCCATACAACATTCATACCTAAATGAGTACAGGAAGCCGATGGTGCCTCAGAGACACGGGGGGAGATGAGTAGAGAGGAATTCTACACTGCCAGCTTCTCTCTGTTCAGTTTTGTCCACTAAGATCATTAAATATACTCTTTAGAGTCAGACTAAGGGTGCATCCTGTTTCCAGTATGGCCTATCCAAGTTATAAGTACCTGGCAAGGTTCCAAGGATAAGCAGAGACTTTCTCCAGGTCTACCTTTGTAATGGTTTATAGACTTTTCCTCATTTTCAAAACCCCAGCTACATTAACTACTTTTACCACATCCTCTGGCAATGAGTTCCAGATCAGTATACTGAGTGATCAAATAGTTTATCCTTTCTGTATAACTGTATAATTCAAAAGGGACAGTCTCACCATGGAGCAACACAAAGACATGATGTTCTTTGATTTATTCTCTGTTTCTTTCCTAATAATTTCTAACATTGCTTGCTTATTTATTTTGTACATTTATATTCTGCACTATCCAAAGTTCGAGGCAGATTACAGTTAAACTAAGCAAGTAGATCAAGATTAGTTGTTGTTAGCCAAGTGGAAGGCACTGGTCCAAGAGACAGGTTGTCTTTGTCACAGAACTTCTAACTCTTGTAAGAGAGGCAAGTGTTTTGAGTCTGACAAGGATTTCCACTGGAAATCAATCCAGGAGGATTGTTAATCAATGGACAATAAATATAAACCTATGAAGGATGCTCTTTTTATGGAAGCTTTTAGTGTGGGTGGGTAATGAAAGTTTCAGGTAAGATAGACGTAAAATAAATAATTAATAATTCTGTTTTTGTCTTGTGTGTTTGTGTATTTTGACATTTTGTAAATGTGCACGTGGAATCTCCCTAGGTGTAGGGGGTTTACAAATATTTAAATAAATACGTTTTTGTATGGAAATAATCCAAGAAACTTTCTGCTGATGGTAGAGAGGTGACAAATTTCTAAGGCAGGGGTTATTAGACAGAGACTGAAAGCTAGAGTATAACTTCTTACAAGGATTAATAGCCCTGATAATACGAGTTGAATAATATGATTTCTTTGCTTGTTTCAAATGATAGTTTAAATGTTGGTGGTGTTCCCTGCATAATTGCAAAGCACCAAGAACTTTTGTATTGATCCAGTGGCATTCAGTTTGCTGTAGATGGTTCTTTAAAAGATGATAGTACAAGGGTTATTTAGGTGAAAACTTTTAGAAATAATAGATCAGTGAAGTGTAAAAGATTTTAAAGCATTAGAAAGTCTCAAGTTCCATTGAACTTAATCTGAAAAGGTTAGGGGAGCACCTTGAATTTAGGGTGGGCTTATCATCCAGTTGGGGTCCAATCTGACAAAGACACTGGGGTATTAGAAAAAGATGACAAATTAAAGGAAGAAGAATTGTGGGAAAAAACTAAATCCAAACTATGTTCTTCTTGATTTGTTGGCTGAGAATACTTATTGATGAAAGCCTAAGTCAACAAGGAAATAAAGGAACATGGAGTGAGGTATCTACAAGAATATTAAAGTATAAAGTGTCTTAATGTGAGGAGATTGCTAAACTTGACTGCTGCATTTGCTAAAGCTTGGGAGCAAACTCTCCATTGATCTGTTGTTAGGAGATGGGAGGTAGTTCATGAGTACAAGATGCAGCAGATTGGACAAATGTATTTTGATCCTTAAAGCTTCTGAATATGGCAAGGTCTGCCTTACTTCTTGCACAGAGGGAAATCTGAAAAATTACCACTAAATCTTCACCATTTCTCGAAGATCGTGATTAAAATAAAACATTGTACCCCAATGGAAGGCATTGATATAAATAGCTGTCTTAACCCTCCTTCAACGAAATTTCAACTAAGTATAAAATGTAAATATTTGATGAAAGTATAAGATCTTTAGTTAGGGCTGTTTTCAATCTAACTGACCTAAAATTTAGAAGAGCTATGTTAATTGCAGTCAAGATTACTGATGGTGATAATTTGGAACAAGGACTATAATATGTCTGGGGTGGTCATTATTGATGGTGATGTGATGTTTCTGGACATCAGCCCCAGAAAGCTGCAATCGGAAATGTATATGTGCTTGCACTGGGAGCTATTGCATTGCACAATACAGAAAAGATCGTAGTAAGCTATGTGGAACCCTGAACCACTAATTTGAACTGATGAACTAAAATATATTTTATATGTCTAAACTGGCTAGGTTTAAAAAGTACCTTCTACACCAAAAGAATAACATGAAATGCCTAATGTCACCGTCTCCGTCCTCTCCTTGCCCATATACCCTATTTCTTGTACAATCCCACTCTATTCCTGGGCAAGTGGGTACTCAAGCCCATCTTGGGAGATTTCTTGTAGGAAGCTTCATTTACATATTTTGACCCTCCCCTCTTACCTTTGACTTCCAGTCTTTTCTGCTCATGTTTCTTTTTTCTCTAACTTCAGGATTTTCGCAGCTTTGCGTGTTCATCTGCAGAGGTTCCGCATGGGGACAGCTCTAGCAGCGGGAGATTGTAGACTTTACTGACAAATGGGCTAGATGCACTAAAGTCAGTGATCCCGCTAAACCTGTTTTCACAGATTTAGCGATTATCGCTATTACCGACCCGATTCACAAAACGGCATACAGCATGTTTTTCCCTCAATCGCCCATTTTCTGATCCGGCTATGCAAATTAGCCCCATGCAAAATAGCCAAGTGATTGATGCAGTAACATCGCTTGGCTATGCAAAAGAAATAAAATGGATTTTAGCTGTCAGAAAAAAACAACAGTTTAAACCTAGAAAATGATGGCAGATAAAGGCCAAATGGCCCATCCACAGTAACCATGATCTCTTTCTCTCTTCAAGAGATCCCACAGTCCAGTGTCAGGTTTATTCTGTGACTCATGCCATTTGCCTTCTTCTAAGTATGACAGGCCTTGTCTGAATGTTCTTAATTTCCAGCAGGATGGCCTCCACTGAAGGACAACGGAATAAAATGCAGAGCAAAATGAGCAATACTCCTACCAATCAGACACCAGCAGCAGCATCATCAGGTGAGTACCAAAAAGAGAGCCATAGGGCAAGAAGCACTGATTGGGCATTTTAGCTCTTATGGGTCTCTGTCTAGTGAAGAAGGCATTTCTCCCTATATCAAGGTTGCCAGCTGTCCAGATTTTCTCCAGTCACTACAGATTTTAAGTCAAGTGTCCAGAAAGTGGAAGAGGTAAAAATGTTTAAGGGTTGTGGCTCTGCAGCTGATTACACAAATACTGTACACTGCCCCATCCTCCATTTTCATCAGTCCCTCATTCCCTTCTCTGATCTTGGGCCTTCCCTTCTCTACTTTTGTCTACAAAATCCCAACAAGGTTCAAGCCAAGTGGTTCAGACTCAGTTTTCTTCTGTGGCTACACATGGTTACATACTTCTCTGAGGAGCAGGTGAAAAGAAGGAAAGACTCAGGATCAGGCAACTGAAGGGACAAGAAAATATTGCTGTGGCCAGGAAAGTCCCTCTCTCTTCCAGGTCACTTATAGTGTAGCTAGTGCCCAAGGGGTAAAACTCTGACAAGGAAAAAACCCAACTCTGACCCCCATCTCCTGACCTTGCTGCTAGATGTTTTGAAATCCCCAAACTAAAAAGCAGTGTGAGATTTTTTTTTAAAAAGAAAACTACCAAGTTTTAACTTATCTACCTGTAAAATTGAGGGAAGTACTGAGGGCAGGTTAGAAAGTAGTGAAAGGCTGCACAAGGAAGGGAAGTGAGAAGCTACATAAGGGTAAAGAAAAAGGCAATAAGAGAATGGGTAATGAGAAAGGGAGATAGCAACAGAAAAAAAATTATAGAACAAAGGTGCAGGATGAGAAATGGAGGCAAGGAACAGAAAAAAAAGAGAAATGATATTTCAGGGAGATAGAATGAAGGCAAGGGAAAAAGCTGACAGAAAGGAAGACACTGCAGGGAAATTTCAAGAGAAGGTTGTGAACTGCACAAGAAAATTGATTGAGAGAGTTCTGAAGAGAAATAAGATTGTGGAGTTATAGAATGGAAGGGGAAGAGTTTGGAGAAGAAAAAAGAAAACAGTAAGGGGTCAATATTCAAATGGGTTTAACCAGACAGGGAGGCTCTTGCCCAGTTAAACCTCAGGCTGAGTTGACTGGTTGCTGATATTCAGTTGCATCACTGCTAACTGACAATTTTGGCCAGCCTGGCGCCCTCTGGGAGGTCAGGAAGTGATGTCAGAGGGAAAGCCAACGCCAGCGTGAGCATCAAGCTACAGAAGCTGCTTGTGCTATTGAAGATTTAAAAAGGTACAGAGGTGGGAAGGGAGGACGTGAGTGTAGTGTGTGGGGTGCGGAAGGAGCGGGGAGGGTGTGGTGACCCTCACTACTCCACTGGCTACAGCAATAAATTTCAGTTAATAAATTCAAAATAAAATGCTTTTTTATTTTACCTTTGTTGTCTGGACATTTATTTTTCCATCAAGTTGTTTCCAGTTTTTCTTTTTTGCTTTCCTGTCTTCCACAAATTCTCTTTCAAGTGGCTACTGTCCATTTGTCTTTTCTTCTCTCTTTTGTCTTGTTCTGTTCCCTCACTACAACTACCTCTGACATAGTGATATTTCCATTTAGCTCATTCCTCCCTTTTTTTCTTTTTTACCTTAGTCACTCAAATTTTACTCTTTCTCCCTTCTCCTCTTTACTTTTCATCTACCTATCAAATTTCAATCTTCTTCTGCAAAAGACATACGAGTCTTGATAGGTTATGCACCCCTACTCAAGAGTGTATAGAAGGTGTCACTTAAAATTTTTTGGCTCCACCTCCTCTGCACTGCTTTGTGTTGCTCAGTTCATCCTTCTATAGTACATTTGAGTTGATGGTGTCACTCTGACCTGCTGTTTTTTCTCTTCAGGATTTGTGTCCATTTTCAGAGGTTTTTTTGGTGCTAAGAGAAAATGGGCTAATCATTGTGGACTACTTCAGGGTAGAGAATAACATGGGGACTGTTTCCCACGGTTAGCTGCGGCTAACCCGCAGGAACATGGAGAAAAAAAAAATTGGCCGTTCACCGCAGTTATGGGAACAAGGCTTTTCACCACCCCATGGAGCGGTAAATGGCCTTCTCCCCGCAGTGAAGGATTGTGATTGCGAGTCCAGCAGCCCCCCCTCCCTCTCTATCGCTGGTCTAACAGCCCTCCTCCCTCGGTCCCGATCGCGGTTCAAAACCTGTAAAAAAAAACTGCAACTCCCCTGGGCGCTTTGCGCCTCCCGGGGCAGGCCTACCAGCCTCTCAGAAGCTTCGTGGACGAAGAGGCAGGCAACATCACACACAGAGCTGCTTTGGGACCTTCTTCCAGCCAAGTCCCTCCTTCTGATGTAACCTCCAGTGAAACCAGAAATTAAATCGGAAGGAGGGCGGTACAAAGGGGTCAACCCAGGGGAGTCGCAGGTTAGTTTGGGGTTTTTTGATGGTTTTGACCCAGCGATTGGAAACGAGGGAGGGGGGCTGTTGGACCTGAGATATGGAGTGAGGGGGGCTACTGCTGAACCTGCGAAGGGGTAAGAGGGTTAGTTGGGCTACTGGATCGGCTAGCGCTGAAGGGAAGGGAGACAGTTGCTGGATCTTGTCTGGGGTAAGGGAAAGAGGTGCTGGGCCCATGTAGATGGAGTGGAGCTGGAGGGAAGGGAGATGTGCCAGACTCACATCTGGGCGCTGAAGGAAGGGTATAGAGGTGTTGGACCCATGGGAAGGGAGCTAAAGGAAAGGGAGAGAGGTACAAGACCTGCAGGGAGGAAAAGAGAGAAGGGAAGGGAAAGAAAAAAAACTGTTGTACAGCAAGGCCAGAAAGCTTGAAGAGCGTAGTAAACTGCTCGAAGTTCCAAGTGGTTGATATGAAAGGCTTTCTCATCTTGAGACCACTGACCTTGGTGCATAGATGGTCTAGGTGTGCACCCCAACCTTGCTTTGAAGCATCTGTTGTTATGGTAAGCCGAGGAGACGGAGGATGGAACAGACAGCCCTCCTGTAGTGTGCTAGAGTGAATCTACCAGAGGAGAGAAGCACAAACTTTTGGATGCAGAGGAATCATCTGTGTGAGTGAATGAGAGCGCTGATTCCAGTGTAGCTTAAGATGCCATTGAAGGGGTCACATGTGGAATCTCGCATTGGGGACGAGAGCAATCGAGGCTGCTATGTGACCTAACAGTCATAGAATAGTGTGAGCTGGCAGAGCAGAAGACTGCCTTATCTGATCCACTAAACTTCTGATGGTCTAATGTCTGTCTTGAGGAAGATAGGCTCTTACAGACATTGTGTCTAAGCATGCTTCTATGAATGTGAGGAAACGCATTGGCGTTAGCATGGACTTTTGGAAGTTGTTGATGAATCCCAGAGTCTGTAATATTTGAACAGTGACCTGGATGGTTAGAAATAAACGTTCCTTGAAATGTGCTTTCAGAAGCCAATCATCCAGGTAGGAGAACACCATATGATGCTGTCTGCATAGGTGGGCAGCGACCACCTCTAGGCACTTTGTGAAAACTCGTGGGGCCATTGACAGGCCAAAGGGAAGAACCTTGTATTGGAAATGCCTGTTGAGAAATGCCAGTGGGATGGATAGATCGGAATATGTGTATACGCATCTTTGAGGTCTAGTACGGCTAACCAATCGTTGTGAGACAATAATGAGAGAATTGCTGGAAGAGAAATAATTCAGAACATTTTCTTCTTGAGGCAGGTATTGAGAAGTCTGAGGTCGAGAATTGTGTCTTGTGACCTTGTGTCTTCTTCGGAAATAGAAAGAAGTTGGAGTAAAACCTACTGTTTACCTGGTGATGTGGAACTTCCTCGATGGTATTGTTTTGTAAAAGAAGAGATAATTCTAGTGCAAGCTGCAGAATATGTTGATGAGGGACCTTTGAAGGCAGGGGTGGCTAGGATGGAAGGACATGGGTCAAGAAGTTGAGGAAATATCCTTGTAAGCCTATACTGAGGACCCATTGGTCCGTCGTGATTTCCTGCCAAGCTGAAAAGAAATGGGTTAGCCACCCTCCCACTGACAAATGGTCAAAAACTAGGATTAGGTTTAAGCGGAAGTAATTGAGAAGCCAAGGATTGTTTACACTGTTTTTGAGTGTAAGGAGAAGACTACGGCCTTTAAAGATTGGGTCTGCTGTAAGGGAAACATCGACGAGGATAATGTTGTTGAAATAATTGCTGATGATATGCTCTACAATAAGAAAAGGTAGAGGAAGGCCTATGAAACTAATCAGAAGGGTGTGCTGAAAAGTTCTCTACTGATTGAAGCATCTTCTTTAAGCTGAGAAACTGTTGCTAGGCCATATAGTAGTAGGAATTTATGTCTGGTGGATAGGGTTTTCAAGACAGAAAGATGTGTCTCTAGTGAATGGGGGAGTTTAGCATGAAGGGAACTTTGGTTCACACTACTATGATAGCAGGGAATGAAGCTTGAACTTTCAGTATTTTGACCTATTGTAAGGACTGAATCTTTCTGTTTTTGCTTTTATCTGTTTTGATCTGTTTCAGTAGTTTATGTATGTAACTTTATTGTAAACCGTTTTGGAATAAAACAGTATAGAAATTTTAAAAATAACTAAATAATAATAAACTTTTATTAATAATGACAGGAGTCGCCATACAACATATTACCAACAATTGGAAAAATTACAATAGACTTAGTTATACATTTTGGTGGAATTCATTGTGTTATATTTATAAAATGGAAAGATCAATTGCCATACAAAAAGGGAATTATAATAATTTTGAAATGATTTGGGGGCCATTAACAAATTATTGCAGAGTAGACATCATTTTCCTAATGAAAGTTCATTTACATGTAGGGGGAGGGGGGAGGGTAAATAGTTTTTGTTTTTAAGGTTCGATTAATAGATTGAAATATAATATATAAATGATATTTTGAATTCAAATACTTGTGGGAAGGGTGGTTGGGGGGGATTAAATTCATGTATGTAAAATCAGAATTGTATGAATATCAAGTGATTTGTAATAGTTAATATGATGTAGTATTGTGCACTTGTAAGATGAAAAATGAATAAAGAATTTAAAAAAAACAAAAAACAAAACAACTAAACTAAATAAATTTAATGTAAGTGAATTTTCTGTCTTATTTCTAGATGCTTTGGCCACCTCTCAGGTTATATTTGCCAGATCTAAACCTGTTGCCCATGGTTCCAGGGCCACCAGCAAAGTCATAGGGCAAAGAAAAGGAAAAACAGTTCAACCAGGACCAGAATAAGGTAATATAGAAGCCCCATAGTAGACAGCAAAGCATATTCCACCCCTATAAAGTAAGAACAATCCTTTGCTTTCACATTTTAAAATTACCCTTAGTCCCTTGACCAGCTGGAAACAGCAGTGACTGTACAGAGGAAAGTGAAATTGCTAGAGACCAAGCATGCAGGAGGAGAAAAGTTCCTGTAAGGAAAGAGGAAGGGGATATATGTGGTATCAGTACCACATGAATCTAATGGAATCCATGCAGGACAGTGTAGGGGTCTCCTTTGTGACTCTGTATAAGAGCATCATGCTTTGGGTGGTATTTTTAAATTTGTGCCTTTATCAAAATAGTTTTTAGCTTGGAAAATCCTGATTGATTGAATACTTAGAGCATAGATATAGTTTGCCTACCTACCATGTGGGGGGAGAGGCAAAAGGTAAGGAAGCCATATAATCAGGGGAGGGAGAACACCACATTCAGCATTAACACCTGCAGCATTTGGGAATCTCAAACTATGCCTATAATTTTGCAGTACTTGTCAATTTCCTCCTGTTCCTTTTGAGCTTTTTGTTCAGTTGAAACCAAGACTGGGATATGCCACCATGAACTTTCATTTGCAAACAAAGCAAGATTTTTTAGGCATCAAATATCATTCACCCAAGCAATGCATAGCCACCTCCAGCTGCTATACTGTTCAAGCATTCCCCTGGACAAACCTCTCCGTCAAACAAACGTGATGCTGCACAGTCCTGTGAGAAGAGAGCTGAATATGCAGGATCTGCTATGCTCCCAGCAGCACCATACTGCCAGACTTCAAACTGATCTTTCACGTCCCGCTTTTCCTTAGCCCAGCAGCAGATGAATCCAGAGACTAGTAGGTTTTCCTCCGTGCCCCCTCTGGTTCTGCCCCCCTCAGCGCCTTTAGCGTCCCTCCTCCTCATCCCTCGTCCAAGCACCCGTGGGTGGCCTGGGACGATGACTTGGTTTCTGAGGAGCGGTTGCCATGGATGAGGACCTGGACCGTTGGGGAGATCTCCAGGATCCTCTTGGGGGGACGGATGCTGGTAGCAGGGCCTCTGCGGTTCCATCATCTGGCGAGGATGCGTCCATTGTGCTTCTTTTTCAGCGGGACAATTCAGCAGATCTACTCGATGTTGCGCTTTGAGGCGGCAAAGAATAAAACAGGGGAAACAAAACCACAAATGCACAAAAACAGAGTGGAAATGTCCTAATCAGAATGATGTGCACAAATAGTGTCTTTCAACTCATCTGATAGTTCAGATGCCTTTATTCTTCTGAAAACTCATTAATTCATCCAAACATGTACATGTTTTGGCCAAACAGGCCTGCCTCAGGAGTCTTAAAGAGTCTTCAGCAGGTGTGTCAAATAACTTAATGCATGCACACTAATAGCAGCTACTCAAATTCCAAAATGCTAAAAATATGTCACTTCCATAGCCCACTCAATCAATCCAGACTCAAAAAAACTTTGCGTATGGAACAGTATTCGCAATTGGAGTACACTTGGTATGGTTTCTAACTGCGAGTACTGAGGAGGGGCAGGACCGCGGCAGAGAGAAGACAACTCAGACGACGTATGGTAGCTTGCAAAGATCACTAGAGCCAGCGATCTTCTGCAGGGCAGGCTGATGAAATTAGGTAAATTGAATACGCAGGCCTTAAGGGGGGTGCAGATGTTCAGGGGAGGGGACCCTGGTGTAGAAGTACACAGAGGGAGGGAAGGGGGGTTGAAAGAGACGTGCATATGCCGGACTTTGGGGGGAAGAAATAAGGGGTCTAAAAACAGAGGAGAGGGAGAGAGATGGTGGACAATGGTATTTAGGGATGAAAGTTACAGAAAGGGAGAGATGCTGGATGAAAGGGTAGTTGAAAAAAGGTGGATCTGTAGATAGAGATGAAAAAAAGGAAAGATGCCAGACCCCCAGGGGAGGGAAGGGGAGGACAGAGATGGCAGATGGATGGTTAGCATGGAGAAAGAAGGAGACCCTGGCAAGCAAGTTATCAGAAGACAACCAGAGCCTGGGACCAACAAGATTTGAATAATGACCAGACAACAAAAGGTAGAAAAAACTAATTTTATTTTCTGTTTTGTGATTACAGTATGTCAGATTTGAAATTTGTATCCTGCCAGAGCTGGTGTTAGACCACAAACGTGAGCTAGGATTTAACAAAGAGAGGAAAAGTCTTTTTTGTTTGTTTATTTTGTTTACCCCACAGCGCCAGTGTGGTTAGGAGAAGGCAAAGGGGGTGAAGAGGCTATAAAATAAACCCACCAGGATGTTTGAAAAAAGCACCCAATCGGGCAGGAAAATTGAATCCATTTCTGGATGGTGAAAGATTAAGGGATCCCCACCAGCATGGCTTTACAAAGGGAAGGTTTTGTCAATCCAACCTGATAAGCTTCTTTGACTGGGTAACAAAAAGCTGGATGAGGGTGAGTCCCTGGATGTCATGTATTTAGACTTTAGCAAGGCTTTTGATAGTGTCCCACACCGTAGGTTATTAAACAAGATGAACTCATTAGGACTAGAAAAAACACTGACAGCATGGGTACAAGACTGGCTTAGCGGCAGACTTCAAAGAGTAATGGTGAATGGTATTCCCTCAAATACGTCAAAAGTGACTAGCGGAATGCCACAGGGTTCAGTCTTGGGCCCGATGCTATTTAATATCTTTGTTATGGATCTAACTCAGGGACTTCGAGGAAGAATTACATTATTTGCTGATGATGCTAAACTATGCAACATCGTGGGCAGAGCAACAGAACCTGATAGTGCAACCAGGCCCAACACTATGGAGCAGGACCAGCTTTTGTTGGAACAATGATCCAGTACTTGGCAGCTAAACTTTAATGCCAAAAAATGTAAAATGATGTATCTTGGGAGCGGAAACCCATGCAGAACATACACCTTGAATGGCGAAAACTTAGCAAGAACCACTGCAGAAAGGGACTTGGGAGTTCTCATCCAGGAAGATATGAAAGCTGCCAATTAGGTGGAGAAAGCTTCAGCAAAGGCAAGACAAATGCTGGGTTGCATCAGAAGGGGCTTTATCAGCCGAAAGCCTGAAGTCATACTACCGTTGTACAGATCCATGGTGAGACCTCACCTGGAGTACTGTGTCCAGTTTTGGAGGCCACATTATCAAAAAAATGTGAAGAGAATGGAGTCAATCCAGAGAATGGCCACTAGGATGGTCTCAGGACTTAAAGACATCCCATATGAAGAACATCTGGCCAAACTGCGCTTATATTTTCTCGAGAAGCGCAGAGAAAGGGGGGACATGATAGAAACATTCAAATACATCACGGGTCGAATTGAGGTGGAGGAAGAAATCTTTTTTCTTACAGGTCCCACGGCGACAAGAGGGCATCCGCTAAAACTTAAGGGGGGAAGATTTCATAGTGATACCAGGAAATACTTCTTCACCAAATGGGTGATTGATCGATGGAATAAACTTCCACGCCAGGTGGTCGAGGCCAGTAGTGTACCTGACTTCAAAAGTCGATGGGACAAACTGGTGGGAGGGCTACAAAGTTGTGCATGAAAGAGGGGCACCAGGGAGGAGAGAGGGTTCTTAAATGGGCAGACTTGTTGGGCCGCCGGCCCTCTTCTGCCGTCATACTCTATGTTTCTATGTAACGTGTTCCAGAGTTTAACTATTCTCTGAGTGGAAAAAAATTTCCTCCTATTGGTTTTAAAAGTATTTCCCTGTAACTTTATCGAGTGTCCCCAAGTCTTTGTAATTTTTGACAGAGTGAAAAATCAATCTACTTGTACCCATTCTACTCCACTCAGGATTCTGTAGACTTCAATCGTATCTCCCCTTTTTAATCTTTCCTCATACGATAGGAGTTCCATCCCTTTACCATCTTGGTCGCTCTTCTTTGAACCTTTTTTAGTGCCACTATATCTTTCTTGAGATAAGGAGACCAGAATTGAACGCAATACTCCAGATGAGGTCGCACCATGGAGCGATACAGGGGCATTATAACATTCTTAGTCTTTTTAACCATCCCTTTTTTAATAATTCCTAGCATCCTGTTTGCTTTATTGGCTGCCACCACAACTTACCTTCTCTAAAACATATTGAAGATCTTCTCCAAAGAATTAACATCAAGGGTTCACGATCAGAAATTATTCCTCCAATAATTTTGAAATTTTTTTTTTCTTACTTAGGCCCCTTTATTCACTCTTTTATTTTAAAAAGCCTTAGTACAGGTTCCGTGCCAGTATCTTGGAAAAATGCAATAATTTCACCTATATTGAAAGATCGGACAATTAGTTCTGAGGAAGTTTCAAATTACCGTCCTATCACTAACATCCCATTTCTGGCTAAATTAACCGAGAGAGTAGTCTTTGAACAACTGTCTGACTTCGCCGAATCTACCAATGTTTTACACCCGAATCAAACTGGCTTTAGAAAATACCATAGCACAGAATACTCATTGATCGGGCTTACAACAAATATAAACTATCACCTAGATCACCATAGTTCCGTTATACTTTTTTCCTTGGACCTATCGGCTGCATTCGATACGATAGACCATGCTGTACTTTTAGAAAGATTAAAATCTATTGGTGTTTGCAACCAGGTTTTACAATGGTTCGTTTCTTTTCTAGCAAACAGACAATATACAGTCAATTTCAACAAAACAAGTTCAAAACTAGTTATGGAATTCCTCAAGGATCTATTTTATCACCTTTACTGTTCAACATTTTTCTTTCGCCATTACTAAGTTTATGCCAATCTATTGGCTTTACTCCATACACCTATGCAGATGACATTCAATTGTCTCACCCTTTAAATCCCGAACGCTCAGAAGAAATCTCTCAGATTAACAAAAAACTCGACACAATTAAAAATTGGCTGGCGGCAAATAGATTAGCATTAAATATCCTTAAAACAAAAGCAATACTTTTCGCATGGAAACAAGGAATAAAGCTAGCTACTCCTTTTATCATTAATAATATTCATATAGATTTAGTTTCTTCATTAAAAATAATTGGGGTTATGATTGACGAAAATTTTTCCTACCATGAGCATATTAGCAACACTATCAAATCTTGTCTCTACAGATTGCGAATGATCCGTTCAATTACAAAATTTCTTGAACCTAAATCTTTAAATATTTTATTACACTCACTGATTATAACAAAACTTGACTATTGTAATGCGTTACTAATTAATATTACATAAAAAGAAAAAAAACGTTTACAAATAATTCAAAATAATGCAGTCAAACTTTTATATAATGGTAAAAAGTATGACCATGTGACTCCTTATTTGATCGAGTCGCATTGGCTCCCCATCACTCATCGCATGACATATAAAATTTTGTTGCTGGTATTTAAAACTCTGTCCACAAATGAACCATCATTTATAAATCGGATGCTTATCCCATATAATCTATCACGCTCTCTTCGATCTTTAGCACAAGGATTACTGGTAGTCCCTTCTTTAAAAGTAGTAGGTACTAGACATCATGACATGTTTTCAATTGTTGCCCCCCAGACTTGGAACTCCTTGCCACAATACATAAGAGATGAAAAGGAACTCAGTCTCTTTAAAAATAAATTAAAAACCTTCCTTTTTAAAGATGCTTTTAGTCTTTAATACAAATACTTTTAATTACTGTACTTAAGTCATCCCTCCTTATGTTTTTTCCTTGAATGTTCCCTTTCTTCTTTTTAAAACATTTATTATGTAACTTTTCCCCTTTATCATTATGTGTTCTTGTGTTTGTCCGTTCATGAGTCTGGTTTTTATCTTTTACTTAATATTATTAGTATGTTTTTTAAAATGCTTATGTATCATGTTTTTTAAAATGCTTATGTATCTTATTGTAAATCGCTTAGAAAATTATGAATAGGCGATTAATCAAATTAATAAAATAAACATAAACATATTGTCTACGATAATATCCAGATCCTTTTCTTGGGTGCTAATCTTCAAGGTGGACCCTAGCATCCGGTAACTGATTCAGGTTATTCTTCCCAATGTGCATCACTTTGCATTTGTCCACATTAAATTTCATCTGCCATTTCGATGCCCAGTCTTCCAATTTCCTAAGGTCCACCTGCAATTCAAAATCCGAAAGCGTTTTAACAACTTTGAAAAGTTTAGTGTCATCTGCAAATTTAATCACCTCCCTAGGCATTCCAATTTCCAGATCATTTATTAATAAGTTAAATAGCAACAGTCCTGGTACAGACCCCTATGGCACTCCTCTGTTTACTCTCTTCATTGAGAAAAATGACCATTTAACCCTATCCTCTGTTTTCTATCTGATAACCAATTCCTAATTCACAACTGAATTTTGCCACCTATCCCATGAGGAACTTTATCAAAAGCTTTCTGAAAATCTAGATAAACTATATCAACTGGCTCACCACTATCAACATGTTTATTAACACCTTCAAAGAAATCAAGCAAATTTGTGAGGCAAGATCTCCCTTGGCTGAACCTATGCTGACTCTGTCTCATTAAATCATGTTTGTCTACGTGTTCCACAATTTTATTTTTTATAATTGTTTCTACCATTTTGCCTGGCACTGAAGTGAGGCTTACCGGTCTGTAATATCCCAGATCTCCCCTAGAACCCTTTTTAAAAATTGGTGTAACATTGGCCACCCTCCAATCTTCGGGTACTACAGATGATTTTAGCAACAGGTTATAGATCACTTACAACATTTCAATGATTTCATGTTTGAGTTCTTATAGTATCCTGGGATGTATACCATCTGGTCCTGGCGATTTATCACTTTTTAACTTGTCGATTTGACTTAGTACATCTTCCAGATTCACTAAGATTTCTTTCAGTTCCTCTGCATCATCACTCTTGAAAACCATTTCCGTAGTGGCGGCGTTGCGCAAAGAGGGCATTCTAATTCATCCCTACCTGGATGACTGGTTAATTCAAGCAAAGTCATTCCAGGAGAGCACCTGGGTCACGACTCTTGTGGTGGAGTTCCTGCAGTCACTGGGCTGGGTTGTCAACCTTGCCAAGAGTCGGTTGGAACCATCTCAGTGCCTGGAGTACCTTGGGGTTCTCTTCGACACCTCCTTGGGGAAGGTCTTCCTTCCAGAGGCCCAGGTGAGCAAATTACAATCTCAGATTCGCCTGCTTATGGCGTCCTGGTGTCTTCGGAGTCGATGGCTTCCCTAGACGTGGTGAGGTGGGCTCGGGCCCACATGCGTCCACTTCAGTATGCTCTTTTTCAGAGGTGGTGCTCCAGACACACAGCATAGACGTTTCTGTGCCTTTTCGGGGCTTGGCTCGTTGCATTCTTCGCTTGTGGCTCCAGTCCTCCCATCTAGTTCAGGGGGTGAATCTGACTTAGCCACTGTGGACGGTACTTCTCATGGATGCTAGTCTCCTCGGTTGGGGAGCTCAGTGTCTAGGTCACTCGGCTCAGTGCCAATGTCTCCGGAGGAGATGTCTTGGTCAATCAATGTTCTGGAGACCAGAGCCATCCATCTGGCGTTGTTAGCCTTCCAGTCCTTCTTGACGGGCAAGTCGGTCAGGGTTCTCTCAGGCAATGCCACGGCAGTGACCTATGTCAATCGTCAGGGGGGCACCAAAAGTTCTCTGGTGGTGCAGGAAACAGATTTGCTCATGGTCTGGGAAGAGTCTCATCTTCTGGACATCTCGACTTCCCACATAGCAGGAGTGGAGAATGTTCAGGCGGACTTCCTCAATCATCACTGCTTGCCCTGGATCAGTAACATGGAATGTTGATACTCCTCAGGTTTTGGCCAGGTACTAGGGACCTGGATTGGTCATGAGAACGGGCTGCTGGGCTTGATGGACTGTTGGTCTGACCCAGTAAGGCTATTCTTATGTTCTTATGTCACGTGCTAGATCCCGGAGAGTGGTGTCTCAGTTCTGCAGCTTTCCAGTTAATAGTGCAGACTTGGGGTCAGCCCTTCATGGACCTGATGGCCACAAGTGTCAACACCAAAACTCCCTGCTTCTTCAGTCGTCGCAGAAACAGTCAGGCTAAGGGGCTGGATGCTCTGGTTCAACCGTAGCCAACAGAGGGTCTTCTGTATGTGTTCTCTCCAAGGCTGTTAGTGGGTAGAGTGCTTCTTCGCATTGTTCAGCATCCAGGCATCATGATTCTGATGGTCCTGGACTGGCCTAGGGGTCTGTGGTACTCTAACATAGTTCCATCATCTGGTGGCGGATCCTCTCTCGTCCAACCTGCTGTCTCAGGGCCCCATTCCAATGTTCGATCCGGGTCCCTTTTGTCTTACAGCTTGGCTCTTGAAAGAGAACGCCTAGGTAATAAGGGATATTCAGACAAAGTAATATCAAGCCTTCTGGGGTTCCGGAGACTATCCACTTCTTGGGCTTATGTGCGGGTTTGGCATATATTTGAGGAATGATGTGCTGCGCATGGGGTGATCTCGTTTCCTTGCCTTCCAGTTTAGAGTTCTTGCAGGATGGCCTGGACAGGGCTTGGCTTGATCTTCCCTCCGAATTCAGCTTGCGGCCATGTCTGCTTTTCGTGGGTTGTTACAAGGTCAGCGTTTGACTGCCATTCCTGATGTCATTCGTTTCTTTTGGGTGGCCAAGTTGCTAAAGCCTCCTGTTTGACTGTCTGTTCCTTCTTGGGATCTTAATCTGGTCTTGTCCCTGCTGGTGCGCACACCTTTTGAGCCTTTGGGTGCCTGCTCGTTGAAGGACTTTACTCTTAAAGCAGTCTTTTTGGTGGCTATTACGTCTTCTAGACGTGTTTCTGAGATGCAGGCTTTTTCTTGTAGGTCTTCTTTCCTGGTGTTCTCTAGGGAGCGGGTGGTGTTGCGCCTTGTTCCTTCCTTTCTACCGAAGGTAATTTCTCCTTTTCTTGTCAATCAGTCAGTGGTCCTCCCGGTGTTGGGTAGTCGGGAGGGATCTTTAGAGCAGAACAGTTGCACAAGTTGGATGTCTGTTGGGTCATTCGCTCTTATATGCAGAAGACCCAGGAGATCAGGAAATCAGATCATCTCTTTGTCCTTCTAGCAGATCCTTGTAAAGGGGATGGCGTTTCCAAGGCTACCATTGCGCGCTGGATCAAGGAAACTATTGCTTCCGCATACCTTCTTCTGAAGAAGCCTGTTCTGGAGTTTCTCAAGGCTCATTCCACTCGGGGTCTGTTGGCTTCTTGGGCTGAGTCTTCTCTAGTGCCTACAAGGGATATTTGTAAGGCTGCGGTTTGGTCTTCTCTGCATTCCTTTGTCAGACACTACCGTGTGGGCATTCAGGCACATCAGGACACAGTGTTTTATGAGCGTGTTCTGATGTTGGCTCTTCATGGGATCCCACCCATGATGGGTATTGCTTTGGTACATTCCATCAGTGAAGCTGTACCGGTCTGGCAAGGTTGATAAAGAAGGAGAAATTAGTTTCTTACCTGCTAAATTTCTTTCTTTTAAACCTTGCAGACCGGTACAGCACCCCACCCTGTCTGTTGTGTTGTTCTTGCGGGTGTTGCATGTGCAGATTTTGCTTTTTCGGCAGGTTCTAGTATTTTTCTAGGGCCAGGGGCTTCAAAGAACAGCGGCTGTGGCTCAGCTGGCATAGCTGGTGAGCTGTGGGAACATTTTGCTGCAGGGGCCTCTCCTATGCATCTTCCAACAGTATTCCTGTCTATTAGTTGTTACTCCTGTTTGGAGTATTGTTCATGTTTATAGTTCATTTTTCTTAGTTCTGCTTTGCTATTCAGCAGACTGAGGTATATACGAAGAGTCGGATACTATGTATGTACTATTCCAGTGGTCGGCAAACTGCGGCTTGTGGCTCATCTCAAGCTAAGGGGTGCCCAACCTGCTTCCCTTCCCTTCTCCCTGCCCTCCCCTAAGCCACCGCCATTGGGGAACATGCTGCCACCGCCGCCAAGGAATAGGCTGCCACCACCGCCATCGGGTAACAGGCCGGCGCCAAGTTCTCAGCTCTCCCTGCTTCCCTTCCCCGCGGGGCCAACCAACTCTCGCCACCCAACGTCAATTCTGACGTCTGAGAGGACGTTCTGGGCCAGCCAATTGTTGCCACCAGATGTCGGCTTGCAGTTCCTCAGTTCTTAATTTTCCATGGAGCGAAGAAGTTGTGTTTGGACTTCGTCCATACGAGCTGCCTTCCCGTCAACTTTATTTTTGAATCCTTTCCATCTTGTGCTCTATACCCCTTCTCTCTCCACCTCCATGAGTCCCATCTATCTTCTTCTCCGTTCTCCTTCTCTCCCCTCCCCCAGTCCATCCATCTTCTTTTCTTTCTCCCCCTTCCCAAATCCCATCTGTTTTCTGTTCTTTCTCTCCCTTCCCAAATCCCATCCATCTTCTGTTCTGTTCTCCTTTCCCCTCCTCACCAATCCATCTACTGCACTGCTTCCCTTCCTTCCCAATTTTCATCCATCCTCTGCTCTGCTTTACTTGTTTCCCCAACCCTTAAATCCCATCCATCTTCTGTTTTGTTCTCCTTTTCTCCCCCTCGCCAATCCATCTGTTGCACTGTTTCCCTTCTTTCCCTCCCAACTCTCATCCATCTGCTTCCCTTGTTTCCCCCATCTTTGAGTCCCATCCATCTTCTGCTCTGTTCCCCTCCCCTGATTCCTATTTATTTTTCATTCTGTTCCCCTTTTCGGTTCATAGACAACCCCGCGAAAGACAAAGGCGCGCGCCGACAACTGAGCGCAAGATGGAGGCGCGCGCCGAAGAAAATTACAGTTTTTAGGGGCTCCGACGGGGGGTTTTGTTGGGGAGCCCCCCCAGTTTACTTAATAGAGATCGCGCTGGCGTTGTGGAGGGTTTGGGGGGTTATAACCCTCCACATTTTACTGTAAACTTAACTTTTTCCCTAAAAACAGGGAAAAAGTGAAGTTTTCAGTAAAATGTGGGGGGTTACAAACCCCCAAACCCCCCACAACACCCCCATAACGCGGCGCGATCTCTATTAAGTAAAGTGGGGGGGTTCCCCTCCCATGCCCCCACCTTGTCGGAGCCCTAAAAACAGTAATTTTCAGCGGCTCGCACCTCCACGCTGCGCTCAATTGTCTGCGCGCGCCTTTGTCCCGGCGCGCTTTTGACCTGACACCCCCCTTTTCTCTCCACCTGTGTCTCCAAATTTCATCATTGGCCCAGAAACTATAAGCTACTTGGGCTGGGGCTTTCATGCTGGCAGTGGCAGCACTGAACTGCTTGTTGACTCGCTAGGCCATGTGATACCAACCAGCTCACTTTGAACCACTGTTGAGAGATGATGATTGAACCGCATAAGGTTCTGCAGTTCAAACTGAGGAAGTTAATATCACGTGGCCCAGGCCCTGTGAGGAGCAGAAAGGAGCTAACATACCAGAGCCGCAGCGCTAGTCGGACCAGCTTATTTGTCACCCTGTAGTGACAGCTATGACATATGAACCTTGGCATTAATATGCAGAGAGAAGTGGTAAAGTTATTGATTTGTTCACTTCCTTCTTTGCAGGAAGGTCGTCAAAGGTAATCTTTAACGGAACATCTTCTGAGTCTTTCACACACAAGTACAGCATTCCGCAGGGCTCAGGCCTATCTCTGTAGCTTTTCAACATCTTTATGGCTCCTCTCCTAACTTTAGGTCAGTCTGTTGGCTTTACTATGTTTGCTTATGCCGACGATGTTCAGTTAATCCATTCAATCGATCTTAATAACACAGAAAAAATAGCAATCAATCGGAAATTGGAAAAAATTAAATCATGGTCAGACACGAACATGCTGTCCCTTAATATCAATAAATCAAAATTAATGATCATCCCCATTAAAGATGGACTATCGATACAGGCTCCCCTCAAACTTGAGTCTCTACCAATTAAAATTGTATCCACTTTAAAGCTGTTGGGGGTCACCTTTGACAGTAAGTTTACTTATCAAGCCCATATCAGTACAGTTGTTCAGAAATGCTTTCATCAACTAAGAATGATTCGCGCTCTCTTGAAATTACTCAAACCTGCATCTTTGAATACTTTGATTCACTCACTTGTGATCTTTTGCATGGGCTATTGTAACACCCTTTACAAAGGCATAACAATAAAGGTAATAAGGCACCTTCAGATAGTGCAAAATAGTGATCAAAATCATTTTTAATGCAAAAAAATACAACCACGTTTCCTCTCTTCTATTCAAAGCACATTGTCTACCTGTAGAACACAGAATCACTTACAAAATTCTACTTTTAATTTTTAAAATCCTGTGTTTTAGGATAGCTACTGATTGGTATAGAGCCTATATTTCTGACCTACTAGTTTTCAGCCATTGTGTCTTCTGATTAGGTATAGAAGGGAGAGGCTCTGATTTACTACTAAGGTTAACTGTATTATCTTTGGGACAGTGCTATGAACAAGTCTGCCCTTTGAACTTCTAAAAGCTAACTTACTCAGCGTTTCATATTCTGCTCTTTTCACTGTTTTTCAGCATTATATCTACTTAATTCATCCCTTAAAAAAAAACCCACAAAAAATAAACCCTTCTCTTTCCTTTGTTAAATCTTATTTTCTCTTTTCCTTTATAGGAATAAGGGTAAGACTTGTAGTCCCACCCACCCCAGGGACCACTGTTCATATATAGTGACCCAAATAATCAGGATTACTCAAATCAAGTCACTTCACAACCAATCAAGATGGCCTTTATTCAATGTAATCACTATGGTGCTTTAATTCCAAGACACACTATTTGGAGGCTTAAGGCTTGCCCCATCTGTCTTCAACTTGCTAGTATTAAGGAGGAGTTCTGAAAACTTAAACAGGAATTGAATACAATTAAAGCAGCTTCCATCACTCCACAAAATCATACCAACTTACCACCTCTACCTCAAAGAATAAAACAGCCCAGGAATAAATGGGTCACAGTAGGCTCAGGAAGACTGCGACATGTAACACAGAAACATCCACCTTCACTAATATTACCTCTATAGAATTCCTTCGCTCCACTAGTGCACTGCGATACTCAAGAAAACAGAAGGGAGGTGGGACTGGAACCAATGAAGGTAACTCAAGAGAACAAGCGCACCCTAAGTACAAATAAAAAAGCCAAAAACAGAAAACTATTACTGTTGGGGGATTCCATCATCAGAGGCATTAACCTTGGAACACAAGACGAGGAGACCAAAATAGTGAAATGTCTTCCAGGATCCTCAGCTACCAGGAGTTCCAGGCAAATACAGACTATAATTAAGAAAGAAACTAAGGATTTTAACACTGATGTTGTTATCCATCTGGGAACAAATGACCTGGCCAACAACTCCACACTTGCAGCACAGAAAGCTTTTCGAGAGCTTGGTGAG
This sequence comes from Geotrypetes seraphini, assembly GCF_902459505.1. NCBI lineage: Eukaryota > Metazoa > Chordata > Amphibia > Gymnophiona > Dermophiidae > Geotrypetes > Geotrypetes seraphini. Next base: position 191,928,224 of record NC_047090.1, on the reverse strand, counting down.
GGCTTGAAACCTTTTGTAAAGACTAGCTTTTTCTGAAATACTGCCTGCATATGGAAAGGGAGAGCAAAGAGTGAAAAACACAGAGGACTTTAATAGATAGCTCAAAGCCTGGTGTCATCAAGAAGGCTTCAGGTACATATGAGGATGGGGAAATACATGGAAGGACAAGAAGATATATTGCACTGATGGGCTACATCTTACTACAGCAGGAAAAAGAAACCTGCAGAGAAATTTAGACAATATGTTTCTAGGCATTTAAACTAGAAGGTGGGGATGGTGTATGTATGAAGGACAATTATAGAGACCACCCCCAGCAAAAGAAAAGATGTGATAGTAGTAAAGATTGCAACATAAACAATATCAGCAACTCATTTCTTAGTATTGCAACGGAAAGTGAAACGAAACAAAAATCCATACGAAAAAGGAGATTATCACTGAATAATAGCTGTAAAGCGATGACCACAAATGCTTACAGTCTAATCAACAAAGTTCATGATCTGCAAGCCCTGATGTTAGAGGCAGATCTAGATATTGTCACTATCACAGAGCCATGGTTCAGTGAATCACATGGATGGGATGCAAACATACCAGGATATAATCTTTTTAGGAAGGATAGAGATGGTCAAAAAGGTGGAGGAGTAGCTCTCTATGTAAAGATCAATATTCAAGCGACCGAAATGCAAGGGACCTGGGGAGACGAAGAAGCGATATGGATCGCTCTGAAAAGTAAAGATGGAACTTCTATCTACGTGGGTGTAGTCTACAGACCTCCGACTCAATCGCAGCAAATTGATAAGGATCTGATTGTGGATATCCAAAAGTTTGGAAAGAAAGAGGAGGTTCTGCTGTTGGGAGATTTCAACCTGCTGGATGCGGACTGGAATGTTCCGTCTGCAGAATCGGAGAGAAGTAGGGAGATTGTGGATGCCTTTCAAGAGGCTCTGCTCAGACAAATGGTGACGGAATCCACAAGGGAAAAAGCAATATTGGACCTGGTCCTCACAAATAGAGAGAGTATCTCTAATGTTCGAGTGGGTGCTCACCTGGGAAGTAGCGATCATCAAACGGTTTGATTTGATATAACTGCTAAAGTGGAGAGTGGCCGCACGATACTTAAAGTCCTAGATTTCAAACATACAGACTTTAATGCAATGGGAGAGTACCTGAAGAAAGAGCTGTTAGGATGGGAGGACATAAGAGAAGTGGAAAGACAGTGGTCTAATCTGAAAGGAGTGATAAAAATGGCTACGGACCTTTATGTGAAGAAAATAAATAAAAACAAGAGAACAAGGAAGCCGATATGGTTCTCCAAACTAGTGGCTGAGAAAATAAAGGCAAAAAAGTAGGCGTTCGTGAAATATAAAAAAAAACCAAGAAGAGGAGTGCAGAAAGGACTATAGGGTGAAACTAAAAGAAGCCAAGAGAGAAATACGTCTGGCGAAAGCACAGGTGCAAGAACAAATGGCTAAAAATGTAAAAAAGGGAGTCAAAAATTTTTTCAGATATATTAGTGAAAGGAGGAACATGAAAAATGGAATTGCTAAATAAAAGATGCTGGGAACCGATATGTAAAGAGTAATGAGGAAAAAGCAAATGTGCTAAACAAATACTTCTGTTCTGTGTTTGCAGAAGAAAATCCTGGAGAAGGACCGAGATTGTCTGGCAAAGTTACACGAGAAAATGGAGTAGATTCTGCGCCGTTCATGGAGGAGAGTGTTTATGAGCAACTTGAAAAACTGAAGGTGGACAAAGCGATGGGACCAGACGGGATCCATCCCAGGATACTAAGGGAGCTCAGAGAGGTTCTGGCGAGTCCTATTAAAGACTTTTTCAACAAATCTCTGGAGACGGGAGTGATTCCTGGGGATTGGAGGAGAGCGGATGTGGTCCCTATTCATAAAAGTGGTCACAGGGATGAAGCAGGAAACTACAGGCCGGTGAGCCTCACTTCAGTTGTTGGAAAAATAATGGAAGTGTTGCTGAAAGAAAGGATAGTGTATTTCCTTGAATCTAATGGGTTACAGGATCCGAGGCAACATGGCTTTACAAAAGGTAAATCGTGCCAAACGAACCTGATTGAATTTTTTGATTGGGTGACCAGAGAGCTGGATCGAGGACATATGCTAGATGTAATTTACTTAGATTTCAGCAAAGCCTTTTATACAGTTCCTCATAAGAGGCTGATGAACAAACTTGAAGTTAGGACCCAAAATGGTGAACTGGGTTAGAAACTGGCTGTCGGACAGACGCCAGAGTGTGGTGGTTAATGGAAGTCGCTCGAAGGAAGGAAAGGTGAGTAGTGGAGTCCCTCAGGGTTCGGTGCTGGGGCCAATCCTGTTCAATATGTTTGAGAGTGACATTGCTGAAGGGTTAGAAGGAAAAGTGTGCCTTTTTGCAGATGATACCAAGATTTGTAACAGAGTAGACACCGAAGAGGGAGTGGAAAATATGAAAAAGGATCTGCAAAAGTTAGAGGAATGGTCTAATGCCTGGCAACTAAATTCAATGCAAAGAAATGCAGAGTAATGCATTTGGGGATTAATAATCAGAAGGAACCGTATATGCTGGGAGGAGAGAAGCTGATATGCACGGACGGGGAGAGGGATCTTGGGGTGATAGTGTCCGAAGATCTAAAGGCGAAAAAACAGTGTGACAAGGCAGTGGTTGCTGCCAGAAGGATGCTGGGCTGTATAAAGAGAGGTATAGCCAGTAGAAGGAAGAAGGTGTTGATGCCCCTGTACAGGTCATTGGTAAGGCCCCACTTGGAGTATTGTGTTCAGTTTTGGAGACCGTATCTGGCGAAGGACGTAAGAAGACTTGAGGCGGTCCAGAGGATGGCAACGAAAATGATAGGAGGCTTGCGCCAGAAGACGTATGAGGAGAGACTGGAAGCCCTGAATATGTTATACCCTAGAGCAGTGGTCTCAAACTCGCGGCCCGGAGGCCACATGCGGCCCGCCAGGTACCATTTTGAGGCCCTCTGTATGTTTCTCATAATCACAAAAGTAAAATAAAACAGTTTCTTGATCATATGTCTCTTTAGCTATAAATTACAATGTTATTATTAACCTTTTCCTATCGTGTGTCCCAGCTGACGGGACATTTCAAAAATGTTGTTGCCATCGTATGTCCCATGGCATGGGACATACAGTACAGAACAGGAACACAAAATATTTGAATTTATAGACTTATGACTTATTTACATTATGTTTACAATAGCCATAAATGATAACGGTGAATACTACAAAACTTTGCTAAAATAATTACGATTGGAACCAGCGTAACGTAAAATTTATTACGATAGGAAAAGGTTAAGACTTAGCCAAAAGGAAATATTTATAAACTATAAAGAGTTTTACCTCATGCAAAATTGTCATTTCTTTCATAAGACATGAACTATTTTTTCTGCGGCCCTCCAAGTACTACAAATTCAAAATGTGGAAAACCAGAGGACATAATTTGAGGTTGAGGGGTGGTAGATTCAGGGGCAATGTTAGGAAATTCTACTTTACGGAGAGGGTAGTGGATGCCTGGAATGCGCTCCCGAGAGAGGTGGTGGAGAGTAAAACTGTGACTGAGTTCAAAGAAGCGTGGGATGAACACAGAGGATTTAGAATCAGAAAATAATATTAAATATTGAACTAGGCCAGTTACTGGGCAGACTTGCACGGTCTGTGTCTGTGTATGGCCGTTTGGTGGAGGATGGGCAGGGGAGGGCTTCAATGGCTGGGAGGGTGTGGATGGGCTGGAGTGGGTCTTAACAGAGATTTTGGCAGTTGGAACCTAAGCACAGTACCGGGTAAAGCTTTGGATTCTTGCCCAGAAATAGCTAAGAAGAAAAAATTTAAAAAGAAACAGGTTGGGCAGACTGGATGGACCATTCGGGTCTTTATCTGCCGTCATCTACTATGTTACTATGTTATCCCTTATAGGTCATCCAAAACTCTTTGCTCCATATCTCAGAATCTCCTTACCATACCATCCTTGAAATTAATTAACACTATGAGATCAAAAATTTTTGCTGTTACTGCTCCCTCCCTCTGGAACTCTATACCTAATTACTTGCATGTAGAGTCCTCATTACATAGAAACATAGAAGATGGCAGCAGATAAGGGCCATAGCCCATCAAGTCTGCCCACTCTACTGACCCACCCCCAAGTCTACTATCCTAGGGATCCCACTCCTGGTGACAGGTTCCTTTGGCTTAACCCTCTAAGGGATCCCACATGGGCATCCCATTTGCTCTTAAATTCTTGCACACTGTTTGCCTCGATCACCTGCACCGGGAGCTTGTTCCAAGGATCAACCATTCTCTCGGTGAAGAAATATTTCCTGGTGTCGCCATGAAATTTCCCGCCCCTGAGTTTGAGCGGATGCCCTCTTGTGGCTGAGGGTCCTTTGAGAAAGAGAATCTCTTCTTCCATCTCGATACGGCCGGTAATATACTTAAACGTCTCGATCATGTCTCCTCTCTCCCTACGTTCCTCGAGCGAGTACAGCCGCAAATTTTTCAGCCTTTCCTCGTACGATAGGTCCTTGAGCCCCGAGACCATCCTGGTGGCCATCCGTTGCACCGACTATACTCTCAGCACATCTTTTCGGTAGTGTGGCCTCCAGAATTGCACACAGTATTCCAAATGAGGCCTCACCATGGTTCTGTATAATGGCATTATGACTTCAGGCTTCCGGCTGACGAAACTCCTGCGGATGCAACCTAACAACTGTCTTGCCTTAGATGAAGCCTTCTCCATATGATCAACAGTTTTCATGTCTGCGCTGATGATCAAGTTTCAAGTTTCAAGTTTATTGGTTTTTTATAACCCGATCATAAAACAAATATCTGACCGGTTAACAATAAAATCTAAATAGAAAAGAAAGAAGTATTTAGATGTGTTGGGAGAGATTAGTGAGAAAGAAAAAATAGAAACATTTAGAACATATGGACTAACCTGACAGTGAGGGTAATTGGGAAGGTTGGGAGAAAGTTACATAATCTTAGAAGAAATGAGATAGAGGGGAGGGATAAAACATGGGGGGCGGGGGTGCCTGGTGTGAGAGATATGCTGAGAGAATGATAATTAGATTGAAGAAGAAATCAACAAGTGGACAAAAAAAAAAAAGATTAAGATTTGGCATAGGCATCTTTAAATAGGTAAGTTTTAAGGAGAGTCTTAAATTTTGGTAATTGGATTTCGTCTCGAAGAAATTGGGGGAGAGAGTTCCACAATGTGGGTGCAGTTATGGCAAAGTTAGTAGTCCTGGTGTAGAAAGATTCTTTTAGAGAAGGAATGAAAAGGAGTTTTTGATCAGATGATCTTAAAGAACGAGAAGAACTTTGGGGGATTAGAAGTTTATCTAGAAACAGGGGCAGGTGAGATTGTTTGATTTTGAAAGTAAGTAGTATGATTTTATAAAGTATCCGATGAGTGACGGGGAGCCAATGAGCCTCTTTAAAAAGAGGAGTGACATGTTCATATTTGCCAACATTGTAAATGAGTTTAATAGCAGTATTTTGAATAAGTTGCAGCCGCCGAAGTTCTTTTTGGGGGAGTCCATTGAGAAGAGAATTACTATAATCTAAGTGAGAGATGACTAGTGAGTGAATTAGTATGGTAATCGAGTCGGAAGTTAAAATAGATCTGAGGGAGCGAATGATACGTAGTTTGAAGAAACAAGTTTTTATAACAGAACTAATGTGATCGTGAAATGTAAGTTCGCTATCTAGGAAAACGCCTAATAATTTTATTTTAGTTTCCATACGTAATGGTGTAGATTTGATGTAAATTGTTCCAGGTATTATTTCAGATTTTTTAAGGGGGAGAAGAAGACCGCAAGATTTGTCGACATTGAGTGAGAGTTTATTAGAGAGAAGCCAATCACTTAAGATAACCAGTTTGGCATTTAGATCGATAATATCTAAAAGATTTGAGGTGTTAATCGGGTATAGCAACTGAATATCGTCAGCGTAGGCGAAAATAGAGAAACCTAGTGATTGTGCGAGAGAAAGAAGAGGGGATAGAAAGATATTGAACAGTAGTGGAGACAAGATGGAGCCCTGAGGGACTCCGAAATTTTGAATTACTGAAGAAGAAATTTGGTTTTTTGCATAAACTTTGAAATTTCGCTGATGAAAATAGGATATGAACCAGTTAAGCGCGTGTCCTGTGATGTTACAATCTGACAGTCTAGATAGTAATAATGAATGGTCGATGGTATCGAATGCCGCGGATAAGTCGAGAGAGATTAGTATGACCGATTTTAGGTGGTCGTGAAAGTAATGTATTGTTGAGATGAGACCTAGTAATGATAGCTCGGTGGAATGTGAAGAGCGAAAGCCTGTCTGATATGGATGAAGGGCATGTGTTTGATCAAAATAATCGGATAGTTGAGTGTGAACAATTTTTTCAGTAACTTTAGAGAGTAGAGACAGATTTGCGATAGGACGATAGTTATTAGGTAAAGAGGGATCAGCGTTATATTGTTTGAGTTTAGGGAAAACTAGTGCAGTTTTCCATGATGTTGGAACTTGACATTCAGAAAAAGATTTGGAAATCATTTCCTTTATGTAAGGTCCGAAAAAAGAGAAAAAATTTTTAAGTAAGTGTGGAGGAAAGGTTTCGATTATATTGTTAGGAGAATTTATTGAGTGCAGAATAGTAGATAATTGGGAAGAAGTGGGTACTTTAAATTGAGAGAGAGAACTGAGGGGCAAGAAGGAGGAATCATTGTTAGTGGTCGGAGAAAAAGGGGGAACAGATGGTCCAAGATGAGTTCTAATATCAATCACTTTTTTGTGGAAAAATTGGGAGAGTTCATCTGCCGTTGGGGATGTAGCAGTTGGTGGAGGAAGTTTCTTTTTTGAATATTTAGAAAGAGATTGAGCTATGTTAAATAGGGTAGATGTCTCGTTCTGTTGAAGTTCTAGCTAAGGTCTCACCATTCAAGGTGTAAGTTCTGCACGGATTTCTGCTGCCGAGGTGCATGATCTTGCATTTCTTAGCATTGAAGCCCAGCTGCCAGGTCGAGGACCAAAGCTCCAACAAATGTAGGTCCTGTGTCATACTATCGGGTGAATTGCCGTCTCTCACTATATTGCATAGTTTGGCGTTATCTTACCTTGAAGCCCCTGAGTTAGGTCCCCTATGAATATGTTGAAAAGGAGTGGGCCCAAGACTGAGTCCTGCGGTACTCCACTGGTCACCTCCGATGTTTTAGAGAGGGTACTGTTAACTACCACCCTCTGAAGTCTGCCACTCAGCCAGTCATTGACCCATGTAGTTTTTGTTCCAGGATGCTTTTGGCTAGTAACTGTCCTTTTAAGGACTAAACAATTCTTTTCCATTTTTCCCCTACCTATTGTTTTTCCCTTTTTTTGTTTTCTTTTCTCCAAAAATTATAGTTCTTGCCCATCTCCCCTATGTTTGGTGTTCGTCTATATGTAAAGTTATTTGTTGTACTAACAATTCCTAGTAATGTCTCACATTGTTAATTTTAGAACCTAGTTTTACTGTATGTGCTGTGTATTGTCCTTTATTATTATTCACCGTGGTATAAGAAATTTTCAATAAACTTGACACTTGTAAAGAATTTCATGAGCTTTGCCCACTTGTTTTCTCACACTGATATCTCTTGTTCTTTTCAGCTTCTGTGTGAGCTGAATGTTCTCAAATCCTGATGAGCTCTGGAAGCTGAGCAACAAGGAGCAGCTGTGGGACAAAGTCCTGTTCGGGCAGTGCAGAAGGCAAATTGCAGTGACCATCTTCCAGCGAGAGGAGATGATCTCTCTCACTGGCTCCTCTTTTCCATTCATTGCTTTCTCCCCAGTGCCTCCACCTCTTCTGAGATGATGGATTATGTCCTCACAGGAGTTCTTTAGATGTATGGACTGAACAGGTGCTCATACTCGGAAATGTGCACTCTCAACATTCTTGTTGATTCTTTCATTTTGTTTGTTCTTTCAATTAAGTCATTAAATTTCAGATGAGTGAGGTACGGTGTACAGCAGGTGTTCACACCTTAAAATAGCACTACCAGAACATTTCCAGAGCTGTAAGAAATAGCACAGACACTGATGCTCATATGTCCTCACGCTGCATAGGGTTCATGGGCAGATCTAAAAAGGAAGATTTTCCAAACATTATGGGTACAGCTTTCCAAATTTGGGTGATGCCTGCACAGAGCTGGGCTTCTAGATACAAGAGAGGTCACATGACTGCTTCCTGCTTATGCCTTGTGATCCTGTTTCTGGAATCTAAGCTTGGGGGACATAGGATTTCTCATAATAGAAAAATGTAGCCTTTATGTGCGCTCTCAGATTCACAATTTAGGATGATATGACTAGCATGACAGCCTCTTCCAGGCATTGATTGGACTGTGCCCAGAATCTTTAGCTACAGTAGCAGTTTCCCCTTCCAACTACCAAAGATTGAATAAAAAGACCCAAACTCATCTCCATCGCTAAATGAGAGGAATGCTGTTTCATGGTGCTTTTCTGTCCCAGCTACATGTCAGGAGACAGCTGACTGGTCTGGCCCTGTATAATTCTTTACAGTGTGTGGATGCATTTAGTAAGTGATTTATGTCTGCTTTATAAATAAGGTGCTGATGTACAGATTTAATTAAAGTATTTTCCAGAAAATATTACCTCTGTGATGTTTTCTTTAATAACGGAATATAAAACTCTCATACAGTAGCCCAGACTTAGTATTTTGTGGAGCTAAACCTTAGCATTCTCAGCAGTGCATCTCAGTAAACCTCACAGTTCCTTCTGAGGGGTCGATGCAGTAAACTTATGACAGAGCCATGTGCTAATGCTTGACGCAAGCCTATCACAAAACTTTGAAATAACCAAATAGTATGCAAAGAGACGCTATATAAAAAGAATTCCACATAGGTCTGCGCAAGTCCCGAGACTCCTCATTGCACTGATTTCTCCCACCCCATTGCACCCTCCACCTTTGGGATAGCCAGAGAGAAGCACTAGAATGAACAAATCGAGAGAAAAACTAGTTTTGCAATGTGAACGATGAGGTACTGCCATTTTTCAAGATGGCACTGCAAAGCATGAGTGAGTGGGCTTCACTTCTGCCTCTCAAAAGAGGGATAGGGTGGGGGGTCATCACGTTTGCTACTAGGGTCATTTATGGAGTCAAGGGTAGAGATCCCTCTTCTCTGCACTGCAAAGCAAGTAAAAAGAAAAACTTTGCTCAAGTTTAACGCAATTTGTTTTGCATGACCGCTGCACCACCCTTTAGTGTGGTTTTATGCTGATTTTCTCACGCTGATCTTTTTTCCTGCTTTGGATGTAAAATTAATTAGATTACTGTAACATTGCATATCTTGGTTCTTCACATTCCAATCTGAAGAAACTCCAGTCCATCCAGAATACTCCCATTCCTGGAAAATTGATTACCATAGGGACTTTACCAGACATGTAGGACTTTACCAGACTAGCACAAAACCAATTTCTTATTAGACCTGTAACTCAAGTCTTTAGGATTCAAACACAAGTTGATGGCACCTAACTAACTCTCCATTACGCCAACGCTATCAATGGCTTCATGTTGAACAACGCACACTACCGTATTTAAGTTACCAGTTCTGACATTTAAGGCACGTAGTATGCACCTTCCTGACTATCAGTCCTTGCTATTCTGCTCTATTAATTATCATTGCTCGTCCTTCCATATCCTAAATCAGCACAGCTTGAATGTACTAAAAACTGTGCTTTCTACTTTGCTGCCCCTTCCTGCTGGAATTCCCTTCTTCTTTATATCCAAGTTGAATTATCATTTAAAAATTTCAAGGTTGCTTTAATAACATGGCTCTTTAATCTGGCATATAATCAGGATAAGAACATAAGAATAACTGTACTGGGTCAGACCAGTGGTCCATCTAGCCCAGTATCCTGTTTCCACAGTGGCCAATCCAGGTCAAAAGTACCTGACATAAATCCAAAGAATAGCAGCATGCCATGCTATCGATCCAGGGCAAGCAGTGGCTTCCCCCTTGTCTTTCTCAATAACAGACTTTGGACTTTTCCTCCAGGAACTTGTCCAAACCTTTTTTAAACCCATCTACACTTACTGCTATTACCACATCCTCTGACAATGAATTCCAGAGCTTAACTATTTCCTGAGTGAAAAAATATTTCCTACTGTTGGTTTTAAAAGTATTTCTCTGTAACTTCATCAAGTGTCCCCTAGTCTTTCTAATTTTTGATGGAGTAAAAAATCAATTCATTGTATCCGTTCTGTACAACTCAGCAGTCTCTTTTCCAAGCTGAAGAGCCCTAACCTCTATTTTTCCTTATAAAAGAGGAATTCCATCCCCTTTATCACCTTGTTCACTCTTCTTTGAACCTTTTCTAATTCCACTATATCTTTTTTGAGTTATGGCGAGACCTAGAAACAGCAGAGGGAACCCACAGGAAGATGAGTCCAGTGCAAGCCAACGCCAGGATGAGGGAAGATGGAAGTACACAGAGGACACGGACCTCCGGCTAGAGAGACAAGAGAAGATAGAGAAGACAGCAATCGTCGTGGGAGACTCCATCATCTGACAAGTCAACAACCACATAGCAGGAGGAAGACAGGATCAACTGGTAACCTGCCTACTAGGAGCCAAGGTTTAGGATATAGTGAGCCGCATCAACAGGATCATCGACAGTACGGAAGGAGGAGATACAGCGGTGGTGATCCACGTTGGGACAAACGACGTGAGCAACAGGAACTACAGCAGGGAAACAATACTAGGAGGCTAGGAGGGAAGCTGAAGACCAGAACACCGAGGGTAGTGTTCTCGGAGAGCCTGCCGGTACCCAGGGCCGAAGAGAAGGGGCAGACAAAGCTGCAAGCAGTTAATGCATGGATGAGGCACTGGTGTGAGGAAGAAGGATTCCACTTTGTGCACAACTGGACGATGTTCTGGGGGAAGAGCAAACTCTACAGGAAGTATGGACTGCACCTCAGCGGAGATGGAACAAGTCTACTTGCAAGCAACATCAATCGGGAAATTGAGAAGTTTTTAAACTAGGAAGAAGGGGATAGCTGACAGTATACCCGGAGGATACCATGCAGGAAGATTGTGGGGAAGACTCACCGGATCATAGGCAAGACAGATCGAAAGGGACACAAGAGGGAAGGAAATGCAAGAAAGTAACAGGCCGCAATCTCAAGTGTATGTACACGAATGCAAGGAGCCTAAGAAATAAGATAGGGGAATTGGAAGCTGTGGCACAAAAAGATAACCTTGACATCATCGGCATAACGGAAACATGGTGGAACAAGGAAAACATCTGGGACACTGTGCTACAGGGATACAAGCTACAAAAAGATTTGGGGTATTGCCCTCTACATCAAAAAGGGCAATACCCCGAGAGAGAACACACCAGAAACGAAAAACAAGGTAGAGTCTCTATGGGCCAAAATTCCGGGAACAAATGGAATGGAAATGAAAATTGGCATCTACTACCGACCCCCAGGGCAGTACGAAGAAACTGATGGAGAAATGACGGATGAGATTAAAGCAACTGTAAGGGAGGCAACGCAGTTATCATGGGTGACTTCAATTATCCGGAGATAGACTGGAATCTAGGCACCTCCGGCTGCGGTAGGGAGACCAAGTTCCTGGATGCTGTAGGCGATTGCTTCCTGGAACAACTTGTCAAGGAAAATACGAGAGGAAATGCAATTCTGGACTTAATTCTAAATGGACTACGAGGTCCAGGTGTAGAAGTAGAAGGAACGCTGGGAAGCAGAGATCACAATATAATCCACTTCAGCCTGGACACAGGGGCAAAACATCGATCCAGAATGACGGCTATGGCACTGAACTTCCGAAAAGGGAATTACGAAGGGATGAGACTCATGGTGGGGAAGAAGATTAAAACGCTTTTTAAGGACACAGTCAACCAATGCGCAAAATCTATATATACTGCGTATCAACAAGGGATCCAAGAGGAAAAAGAACAAGGAACCGGCGTGGCTCACTGTAGCGGTGAAGGAAGCGATCAGAGACAAGAAGACTTTGTTTAAGGAATAGAAAAGGTCAAAAACGGACGAAAACTGGAAAAAGCACAAACATCAAAGTAGGTGCAATAAGGTGATAAGAGTTTGTTCATTGGGAATTACAATTTAAGATTATATTACGTCTTTATATCCCACCATCACGAGCCTATCGAATGGGCATTACTTCTTCTCATGGCTGCCCAAAATGTACTCATGCTTCATTGGGACATATGCTTTGGGCTTGCCCATATATAATACAGTTTTGGAACCGGTTGGGGCAGTATATTTTTGCTGTCTGGAAGCAGCATTGGACTGCGACACCTAGAGCTCTTTTTGGGATTTATACAATAGCTTCTTCTAAGCCAAGAGGATTGTCTGCATTTGTGGTCAGAACGGTATTGATGGGAAAGAAGGCCATTTTTACCAACTGGTTATCTACTGACCTGCCGACTTATAGTCAGAGGAGGTCTATGATGATCGTCCATGCTTCCTTGGAGCACCGGCAGTTTGGGGAAGGCAGTCGTTTCTGTTCAATTTGGGAACATTTTTGGATGGATCTCACTCCACATGCTTGCAGCAGATTGTTGAATATTTGCATTTGACTGTTTTCCTTTTATTTTTGTGCTCAATATTGTTTCAAGGGCAGGGGCGGGTGGGTGGAGAGGAGGGATATATTTTGGTGCATATTTAAAAGAAACTTGTATTTTGTTTGGCACACTGTCTTGCACTTTTCTATTCATTAAATACATTTAAACATAAGACGGTAAGAGGGGCCAAAAGATACTAAGAGGAACAAGTAGCCAAGGAGGCAAAATACTTCAAGCCATTCTTTCGCTATATTAAGGGGAAACGACCCACGAAGAAAGCGGTGGGGCCATTGGATGACTATGGAATAAAGGGAATGCTAAAGGAGGACAAAGCCATCGCCGACAAACTGAACACATTTTTTGCGTCTGTATTTACCAAAGAGGATATACACAAAATACCGGAAGCCAACAGGCTATACCCAGGAAACGAAGACTGGAAACTGACTGGGTTGACAGTCAGTCTAGAAGAGGTATGCAGGCAGATTGATAGACTTAAAAACGATAAATCCCCAGGACCGGATGGCATCAATCTGAGGGTAATGAAGGAACTGAAAGGGGTTATAGCTGAACTGCTCCAACTAATAGCTAATCTGTCGATCAAATTGGGAAGGATTCCGGAAGACTGGAAATTGGCGAATGTTATGCCGATCTTCAAGAAAGGTTCGAGGGGGAGATCCATCAAACTACAGACCGGTGAGTCTGCCCTCGGTACTGGGAAAGATGGTAGAGGCGCTGATAAAGGACCGCATCATTTATCACCTTGATGGACACAATCTGATGAGGACCAGCCAACACGGCTTCAGCAAAGGAAGATCTTGCTTGACGAACTTGCTGCACTTCTTCGAGGGAGTAAACAGGCAGATAGATAAGGTCGACATTGTATATCTGGATTTTCAGAAGGCGTTTGATACGGTCTCGCATGAACGACTACTTCTAAAAATTGCGAGCCATGGAATCGAGGGTGAAATACTCATGTGGATTAAAAACTGGTTGGCGGATAGGAAACAGAGAGTGGGGTAAATGGACAATACTCGGACTGGAAAAGCGTCACGAGTGGAGTGCCGCAGGGTTTGGTGTTTGGATCTGTGCTCTTCAACATATTTATAAATGACCTGGAAATTGGTACGACGTGCGAAGTGATTAAATTTGTGATGATATGAAGTTATTCAGAGTGGTGAAGACGCAGAAGGATTATGAAGACCGCAACGTGACATAAACACTCTTGAGATATGGGCTGCGACATGGCAAATGAGGTTTAACGTGGATAAGTGTAAGGTGATGCATGTCGTTAACAAAAATTTTATACACAAATACAGGATGTCTGGTGCGGTACTCAGAGAGACCCCCCAGGAAAGAGACCTGGGAGTACTGGTTAACAAATCAATGAAGCTGTCCGCGTAATGTGCGGTGGCTGCAAAAAGGGCGAACAGAATGCTAGGAATGATTAAGCAGGGGATCACAAGCAGATTGGAGAAGGTTATCATGCCGCTGTACCGGGCCATGGTATGCCCCCCACCTGGAATACTGCGTCCAGCACTGGTTGCCGTATATGAAGAAGGACACAGTACTACTCGAAAGGGTCCAGAGAAGAGTGACTAAAATGGTTGAGGGGCTGGAGGAGTTGCCGCACAGTGAGAGATTAGAGAAACTGGGACTCTTCTCACTTGAAAAGAGGAGACTGAGAGGGGACATGATCGAAACATTCAAGATAATGAAGGGAATAGACTTAGTAGATAGAGACAGGTTGTTCACCCTCTCTAAAGTTGAAAGGGGATAGATTCCGTACAAACATAAGGAAGTTCTTCTTCACCCAGAGAGTGGTAGAAAATTGGAACGCTCTTCCGGAGGCTGGTATAGGGGAAAACACCCTCCAGGGATTCAAGACAAAGTTAGACAAGTTCCTGCTGAACCAGAACTTACACAGGTAAAGCTAGTCTCAGTTAGGGCACTGGTCTTTGACCTAAGGGCCACCGCGAGAGCGGATTGCTGGGCACTTTGGACCACTGGTCTGACCCAGCAGGGGCAATTCTTATGTTCTTATGGCGACTAGAATGCAATATTTAAGGTGAGTCACACCATGGAGCATTAGAGGCAATATAATATCCTTAGTTTTATTTACTATCCCTTTTCTAACAATTCCTAACATTTTGTTTGCTTTTTTTTGGCTGCCGCCTTGAGCCTGTATAGGTATGTGCAACTCAGAAATGGATTTCATCCTATCGTCTACATTGACACCCATCGATCCGAGCAGATCTGTGTTTAAACCTCCCTCCCTCCTATGTGTGGAGGCCCGGCCACTGACTTGGCATTATTGGGATTTTTTGGAGACTGTGGCAACTTAAGAATTGAGTTCGCCTAGCGCAACCAAATCTCTGTCTGGATCTCCAATGTGATCTCTGAACAGAGGAACTTCCAGAGCACTGACAAAATTGCTGGGAGCCTTGAAAATTACCTCAAATAAGCCCCCACTGGGCACAAGGTCTGGAAAAGCTTTAAGGCGACAATCCACCATGCTGGCTATCAGATCGTCCAAACCCTTCCCAAAGAGCATATGTCCTTTAAAAGGAAGCCTGCTTAATGTGGCTTCAGAAGCCAAATCCACCACCCAATGCCTGATCCAGAGTATTCTGTGGGCGGAAATAGAATTCATTAAGCAGAAACTTTGTTCATGACTGTATCATACAGCACAGCTGCTACATAATCAACTTCCACCAGTACCAACTGAGGGAGGATGTCATTCAAAATAGGAGTCCGATGCAATCTGGTATGACAAACAAGGCCACAGCTATAGCCTTAATCCCCAAAGCCAAAGCTTTAAATTTCCTTTTGAGGACCACATCTACAATACAATAGAGATTCTTATACCCCACAATTTTTTGACAGGGAATCATTGTGGCTTACAGCAAGAAAGATTACATTTGTGATTCCAGATTAAAGTGAGCAGATTTAATGTAAATAGTTCAGAGTTGGAGGTCTGCCTGAAGTGGCTTCTCCATGTTTCCTTATATAGCGTCCTTAGTGATACTGTGAGGTTCCTTGCCAGATTTTAAACCTGCTACCCTTGCTTGCTTGTGTGTCCTCTGTGTCTGCTGTGGTTGCCCTTCTGCTCTTCTTTGCAGTGACTTGTCCCTTCTTAAGGCGCTCTCGCTAAGGCAAGCGCCTTTAACGCTCGCCTTCAATGCACGCCAAATGGCTGAGCGCCATTGGCCCCTCCCCCTTTAAGGATGAGTTCCGGGTCTGAGCTTCGCTGACGTCAGAGCTACCTCTCGCCTACCTTCTCCTGCCCTTTCTCTTCTTCCTCCGTTCTTTCTTTCAGCTGCTCTGCTGATTTTCCTCCTTCTCCTGCCTCCCAACTGCCCTGCTCTCTGGGAGTTGCGCGGGGACAGAAATCCCACCAGCCCCTTCCAAAATTCCACCCGTCCCTGCCTGTCCCCCCATAAAAGTTAGCTGTCCCCATAAAAAGCAGCTATTACATCAGAAAGTTTTGAACAATACAAGCAAATAAGTGACCAGCGTTTCATCATATAACCTAAATTCAGGTCCTATACTTCATTTTACAAAAAAAAGGTAATCATAGGAAATGCCAATGACACTTCTCATGCCTCAAGGAAGTTTTTTTGTGGGGTGAGGGGGACTGGCCTACCCTGCTGTCTAGGAAAGACCACTGTTACAGGTAAGTAACTTCACTTTACCACAGTCTCACTGAAAGCATTCATTGAATATCCACACAGCAAAACCTTCAACATGCATCCTGCTTTACTAAATCCAATAAATCAAAAATAATTAATCTGTGGAAAGTAAACACTCTTCCAATCAGATTTCCAGAGTTCTCCAAATTCAGGGTAGGCTTAGTAGGACAGCTTTTTATTTTAATAGAAAACCATCCAAACTTTTTTTTTTTTTTTTGGGGGGGGGGGAAGGTGGTGGGAGGATTTGAAAGATTAGCATTTTCATGTTAAAAATACATAAGCATGTTTTTACATCTATTGTTAAAAATAAAGTGCTAACAAAAAGCGATTTGAGATGAAAAGGTGAAATCCATCAAACAAAAATTGAGTTCAGAGGTGTTGCTTTTCAATGCCCAGATTTTCAAAAGGAAATCATTTTTTCTGGAAGCACTACAATGGAAAGAAAACCGATTAAAGCAGGGAAAACCCCCAAAGCATGGAATTATCTGCGACTTTCAGCAAATAAAATATACGTTGCACTATTTAGGGGGAACTAGTTTTTCCAAATGCAAGGAAAGTTCAACAGCAAAAAGGACGAGTTCTTTGATTGATCAGTTTCACCTGCCCTGGGGCACCTTAGTGAATAGACCAAAAGGCCGGTGGTTGAGGCTGTCCTCCCGCTCTAGCCTGCACATGATTTCCCGACAAATCAGCAGCAACAGTCTCAATGTGCCTAGGTGCTAGACCTGGACCAGTCTCTTCTGAACCCCGGGTCCATCCCCATGGGAGTCCCATCTGCCCTGGAGGGGTCCCCGTGGGATTCCTGCAATCCCCGTTCCTGTAGCTTGAAGCAGAAAATGGGAGGAGGAATATTTGCAATTGAGGAAGCTGTTGCTCATACTTGATGGTAGGAGACAGATGAGCTTTAGATACTGAGTTGCCAAAGCAGACAGCCACAGCTCTGTCCATATAGAAAAGTAAAGGTCTCCTGTAGTCCAATGGGTGCAGAAGGAGGAAAAAATGACTGAGATGGAAACCTATAACAACCTTTGCAAGAAAGTTTTGGGGGAGTCCGTGGGGGGAAATTGGAGGTATGGATAATAGATAAGTAATGCTTGAAATTCACTAACTCTTCTTGCCATGAAAGGTTAATTCAGGGGTGTCCAATGTCAGTCCTCGAGGGCCACAATCCAGTCGGGTTTTCAGGATTTCCCCAATGAATATGCATGAGATCTATTAGCATACAATGAAAGCAGTGCATGCAAATAGACCTCATGTATATTCATTGGGGAAATCCTGAAAATCCGACTGGACTGTGGCCCTCGAGGACTGACATTAAGACACCCCTGAGTGGTAGACCCCAAGACCAGTGGTTCCCAACCCTGTCCTGGAGGAACACCAGGCCAATTGGGTTTTTAGGCTAGCCCTAATGAATATGCATGAAGCAAATTTGCATGCCTATCACTTCCATCATATGCAAATCTCTCTCATGCATATTCATTAGGGCTAGCCTGAAAACCCGATTGGCCTGGTGTTCCTCCAGGACAGGGCTGGGAATCACTGCCCAAGACAATATGAAGGTCTCAAGATGGAAGTGGAGACCTCGGAGGAAATGAGAAGCTACGGGTGATGATAGGATGAGAGGCTTTGGAAACCACTGGGTGGGTAGGAAGAGGAATTTCTCAACGGAAAAGGGGACTTGAATGTGGAGGTCCAGCGAGTCCACAGCATTAATGAGAAGCTGGTACTGGAGCGGAGAGTTGGAGCCAGAGGGATCGGCTCCCTGGGGAATGCAATGGAAGGCCGATGATGCAAAGCTTAAGGGTGGAGACGATTTCTTGTACCGTCTTTGAGTTCAGGGACCAGCTGCTCTGGTCTAGGTTTGGCAGCTAGGAATTGCTTTTCTGCAAAGCTGGCGACAACTTGTGCCCCCTTCATCATACAGTAAAGAGCGCCCGAAACGGCCAATTCTTCTAGTAGACCGAGGGGAAAAGATTGTTTTGGAACAGACCAAGTGACCTGGATGGGGGAGGCGAAACGGAGTGCAACTCGACCGATTGCTGCCTAGTAAGGAGGAGTCAACCCGACAACCAATGGGCAGGGGCCAAGAAAGAAGGGGGCGCGCCTGGCGCGTGACGTCCCAGCCAGAGCACAGGCCAAACGGCTTGGAGGTGGGGCGCGCCGGTTACCTGGTAACCTGGCTCTGACGCACTTGGAAAATGGAGGACTCGGCAGAGTTCGGGGAAAGTCGTCGCTCGGTGAGTGATTGCGGCTCCTTTGAGCTCTCTCCTCCGTCGGAGCCTGAGGGAAAGAGATTGCTAAGCACCACCAGGCCCGGAGAAAGAGAGCGCTCTCAGGATTAGGCGGTGCTTAGCACTCTCTCTCAGGATTAGGCGGTGCTTAGCGCTCTCTTTCTCCAGGCCAGGTGGTGTTTAGCACTCTCTCTCAGGATTAGGCGGCGCTTAGCGCTCTCTTTCTCTTGGCCAGGTGGTGCTTAGCACTCTCTTTCTCTGGGCCAGGTGGTGCTTAGCACTCTCTCTCAGGATTAGGCGGCGCTGAGCGCTCTCTTTCTCTTGGCCAGGTGGTGCTTAGCACTCTCTCTCAGGATTAGGCGGCGCTGAGCGCTCTCTTTCTCTTGGCCAAGTGGTGCTTAGCACTCTCTCTCAGGATTAGGCGGTGCTTAGCGCTCTCTTTCTCCAGGCCAGGTGGTGCTTAGCACTCTCTCTCAGGATTAGGCGGTGCTTAGCGCTCTCTTTCTCCAGGCCAGGTGGTGCTTAGCACTCTCTCTCAGGATTAGGCGGCGCTTAGCGTTCTCTTTCTCTTGGCCAGGTGGTGCTTAGCACTCTCTTTCTCTGGGCCAGGTGGTGCTTAGCACTCTCTCTCAGGATTAGGCGGTGCTTAGCGCTCTCTTTCTCCAGGCCAGGTGGTGCTTAGCACTCTCTCTCAGGATTAGGCGGCGCTGAGCGCTCTCTTTCTCTTGGCCAGGTGGTGCTTAGCACTCTCTCTCAGGATTAGGCGGCGCTTAGCGCTCTCTTTCTCTTGGCCAGGGAGTGCTTAGCACTCTCTCTCAGGATTAGGCGGTGCTTAGCGCTCTCTTTCTCCAGGCCAGGTGGTGCTTAGCACTGTCTCTCAGGATTAGGCGGCGCTTAGCGTTCTCTTTCTCTTGGCCAGGTGGTGCTTAGCACTCTCTCTCAGGATTAGGCGGCGCTGAGCGCTCTCTTTCTCTTGGCCAGGTGGTGCTTAGCACTCTCTCTCAGGATTAGGCGGCGCTGAGCGCTCTCTTTCTCTTAGCCAAGTGGTGCTTAGCACTCTCTCTCAGGATTAGGCGGTGCTTAGCGCTCTCTTTCTCCAGGCCAGATGGTGCTTAGCACTCTCTCTCAGGATTAGGCGGTGCTTAGCGCTCTCTTTCTCCAGGCCAGGTGGTGCTTAGCACTCTCTCTCAGGATTAGGCGGCGCTTAGCGTTCTCTTTCTCTTGGCCAGGTGGTGCTTAGCACTCTCTTTCTCTGGGCCAGGTGGTGCTTAGCACTCTCTCTCAGGATTAGGCGGTGCTTAGCGCTCTCTTTCTCCAGGCCAGGTGGTGCTTAGCACTCTCTCTCAGGATTAGGCGGCGCTGAGCGCTCTCTTTCTCTTGGCCAGGTGGTGCTTAGCACTCTCTCTCAGGATTAGGCGGCGCTTAGCGCTCTCTTTCTCTTGGCCAGGTGGTGCTTAGCACTCTCTCTCAGGATTAGGCGGTGCTTAGCGCTCTCTTTCTCCAGGCCAGGTGGTGCTTAGCACTCTCAGGATTAGGCGGCGCTTAGCGTTCTCTTTCTCTTGGCCAGGTGGTGCTTAGCACTCAATCCAGGACAGGTGGTGCTTAGCACTCTCTCTCAGGATTAGGCGGCGCTTAGCGCTCTCTTTCTCTTGGCCAGGTGGTGCTTAGCACTCTCTTTCTCTGGGCCAGGTGGTGCTTAGCACTCTCTCTCAGGATTAGGCGGCGCTGAGCGCTCTCTTTCTCTTGGCCAGGTGGTTTTTAGCACTCTCTCTCAGGATTAGGCGGTGCTTAGCGCTCTCTTTCTCCAGGCCAGGTGGTGCTTAGCACTCTCTCTCAGGATTAGGCGGCGCTGAGCGCTCTCTTTCTCTTGGCCAGGTGGTGCTTAGCACTCTCTCTCAGGATTAGGCGGCGCTTAGCGCTCTCTTTCTCTTGGCCAGGTGGTGCTTAGCACTCTCTCTCAGGATTAGGCGGCGCTTAGCGTTCTCTTTCTCTTGGCCAGGTGGTGCTTAGCACTCAATCCAGGACAGGTGGTGCTTAGCACTCTCTCTCAGGATTAGGCGGCGCTTAGCGCTCTCTTTCTCTTGGCCAGGTGGTGCTTAGCACTCTCTTTCTCTGGGCCAGGTGGTGCTTAGCACTCTCTCTCAGGATTAGGCGGCGCTTAGCGCTCTCTTTCTCTTGGCCAGGTGGTTTTTAGCACTCTCTCTCAGGATTAGGCGGTGCTTAGCGCTCTCTTTCTCCAGGCCAGGTGGTGCTTAGCACTCTCTCTCAGGATTAGGCGGCGCTGAGCGCTCTCTTTCTCTTGGCCAGGTGGTGCTTAGCACTCTCTCTCAGGATTAGGCGGCGCTAAGTGCTCTCTTTCTCCAGGCCAGGTGGTGCTTAGCACTCTCTCTCAGGATTAGGCGGCGCTGAGCGCTCTCTTTCTCTTGGCCAGGTGGTGCTTAGCACTCTCTCTCAGGATTAGGCGGCGCTTAGCGCTCTCTTTCTCTTGGCCAGGTGGTGCTTAGCACTCTCTCAGGATTAGGCGGTGCTTAGCGCTCTCTTTCTCCAGGCCAGGTGGTGCTTAGCACTCTCTCTCAGGATTAGGCGGCGCTTAGCGTTCTCTTTCTCTTGGCCAGGTGGTGCTTAGCACTCAATCCAGGACAGGTGGTGCTTAGCACTCTCTCTCAGGATTAGGCGGCGCTTAGCGCTCTCTTTCTCTTGGCCAGGTGGTGCTTAGCACTCTCTTTCTCTGGGCCAGGTGGTGCTTAGCACTCTCTCTCAGGATTAGGCGGCGCTGAGCGCTCTCTTTCTCTTGGCCAGGTGGTTTTTAGCACTCTCTCTCAGGATTAGGCGGTGCTTAGCGCTCTCTTTCTCCAGGCCAGGTGGTGCTTAGCACTCTCTCTCAGGATTAGGCGGCGCTGAGCGCTCTCTTTCTCTTGGCCAGGTGGTGCTTAGCACTCTCTCTCAGGATTAGGCGGCGCTAAGTGCTCTCTTTCTCCAGGCCAGGTGGTGCTTAGCACTCTCTCTCAGGATTAGGCGGTGCTTAGCGCTCTCTTTCTCCAGGCCAGGTGGTGCTTAGCACTCTCTCTCAGGATTAGGCGGTGCTTAGCGCTCTCTTTCTCCAGGCCAGGTGGTGCTTTGCACTCTCTCTCAGGATTAGGCGGCGCTTAGCGCTCTCTTTCTCTAGGCCAGGTGGTGCTTAGCACTCTCTCTCAGGATTAGGCGGTGCTTAGCGCTCTCTTTCTCCAGGCCAGGTGGTGCTTAGCACTCTCTCTCAGGATTAGGCGGCGCTTAGCGCTCTCTTTCTCTTGGCCAGGTGGTGCTTAGCACTCTCTTTCTCCAGGACAGGTGGTGCTTAGCACTCTCTCTCAGGATTAGGCGGCGCTTAGCGCTCTCTTTCTCTTGGCCAGGTGGTTCTTAGCACTCTCTTTCTCTGGGCCAGGTGGTGCTTAGCACTCTCTCAGGATTAGGCGGTGCTTAGCACTCTCTTTCTCTGGGCCAGGTGGTGCTTAGCACTCTCTCTCAGGATTAGGCGGCGCTTAGCGCTTTCTTTCTCTTGGCCAGGTGGTGCTTAGCACTCTCTCTCAGGATTAGGCGGCGCTTAGCGCTCTCTTTCTCTTGGCCAGGTGGTGCTTAGCACTCTCTCTCAGGATTAGGCGGCGCTTAGCGCTCTCTTTCTCTTGGCCAGGTGGTGCTTAGCACTCTCTCTCAGGATTAGGCGGCGCTTAGCGCTCTCTTTCTCATGGCCAGGTGGTGCTTAGCACTCTCTCAGGATTAGGCGGTGCTGAGCGCTCTCTTTCTCCAGGCCAGGTAGTGCTTAGCACTCTCTCTCAGGATTAGGCGGTGCTTAGCGCTCTCTTTCTCCAGGACAGGTGGTGCTTAGCACTCTCTCTCAGGATTAGGCTGTGCTTAGCGCTCTCTTTCTCTTGGCCAGGTGGTGCTTAGCACTCTCTCTCAGGATTAGGCGGTGCTTAGCACTCTCTTTCTCCAGGCCAGGTGGTGCTTAGCACTCTCTCTCAGGATTAGGCGGCGCTTAGCACTCTCTTTCTCTTGGCCAGGTGGTGCTTAGCACTCTCTCTCAGGATTAGGCGGCGCTTAGTGCTCTCTTTCTCCAGGCCAGGTGGTGCTTAGCACTCTCTCTCAGGATTAGGTGGCGCTGAGCGCTCTCTTTCTCTTGGCCAGGTGGTGCTTAGCACTCTCTATCAGGATTAGGCGGTGCTTAGCGCTCTCTTTCTCCAGGCCAGGTGGTGCTTAGCACTCTCTCTCAGGATTAGGCGGTGCTTAGCGCTCTCTTTCTCCAGGCCAGGTGGTGCTTAGCACTCTCTCTCAGGATTAGGCGGCGCTTAGCGCTCTCTTTCTCTTGGCCAGGTGGTGCTTAGCACTCTCTTTCTCCAGGACAGGTGGTGCTTAGCACTCTCTCTCAGGATTAGGCGGCGCTTAGCGCTCTCTTTCTCTTGGCCAGGTGGTGCTAAGCACTCTCTTTCTCTGGGCCAGGTGGTGCTTAGCACTCTCTCAGGATTAGGCGGTGCTTAGCACTCTCTTTCTCTGGGCCAGGTGGTGCTTAGCACTCTCTCAGGATTAGGCGATGCTGAGCGCTCTCTTTCTCCAGGCCAGGTGGTGCTTAGCACTCTCTCTCAGGATTAGGCGGCGCTTAGCGCTCTCTTTCTCTTGGCCAGGTGGTGCTTAGCACTCTCTCTCAGGATTAGGCGGCGCTTAGCGCTCTCTTTCTCTTGGCCAGGTGGTGCTTAGCACTCTCTCAGGATTAGGCGGTGCTGAGCGCTCTCTTTCTCCAGGCCAGGTAGTGCTTAGCACTCTCTCTCAGGATTAGGCGGTGCTTAGCGCTCTCTTTCTCCAGGACAGGTGGTGCTTAGCACTCTCTCTCAGGATTAGGCTGTGCTTAGCGCTCTCTTTCTCTTGGCCAGGTGGTGCTTAGCACTCTCTCTCAGGATTAGGCGGTGCTTAGCGCTCTCTTTCTCCAGGCCAGGTGGTGCTTAGCACTCTCTCTCAGGATTAGGCGGCGCTTAGCGTTCTCTTTCTCTTGGCCAGGTGGTGCTTAGCACTCAATCCAGGACAGGTGGTGCTTAGCACTCTCTCTCAGGATTAGGCGGCGCTTAGCGCTCTCTTTCTCTTGGCCAGGTGGTGCTTAGCACTCTCTTTCTCTGGGCCAGGTGGTGCTTAGCACTCTCTCTCAGGATTAGGCGGCGCTGAGCGCTCTCTTTCTCTTGGCCAGGTGGTTTTTAGCGCTCTCTCTCAGGATTAGGCGGTGCTTAGCGCTCTCTTTCTCCAGGCCAGGTGGTGCTTAGCACTCTCTCTCAGGATTAGGCGGCGCTGAGCGCTCTCTTTCTCTTGGCCAGGTGGTGCTTAGCACTCTCTCTCAGGATTAGGCGGCGCTAAGTGCTCTCTTTCTCCAGGCCAGGTGGTGCTTAGCACTCTCTCTCAGGATTAGGCGGCGCTGAGCGCTCTCTTTCTCTTGGCCAGGTGGTGCTTAGCACTCTCTCTCAGGATTAGGCGGCGCTTAGCGCTCTCTTTCTCTTGGCCAGGTGGTGCTTAGCACTCTCTCTCAGGATTAGGCGGTGCTTAGCGCTCTCTTTCTCCAGGCCAGGTGGTGCTTAGCACTCTCTCTCAGGATTAGGCGGCGCTTAGCGTTCTCTTTCTCTTGGCCAGGTGGTGCTTAGCACTCTCTCTCAGGATTAGGCGGTGCTTAGCGCTCTCTTTCTCCAGGCCAGGTGGTGCTTAGCACTCTCTCTCAGGATTAGGCGGCGCTTAGCGCTCTCTTTCTCTTGGCCAGGTGGTGCTTAGCACTCTCTTTCTCCAGGACAGGTGGTGCTTAGCACTCTCTCTCAGGATTAGGCGGCGCTTAGCGCTCTCTTTCTCTTGGCCAGGTGGTGCTTAGCACTCTCTTTCTCTGGGCCAGGTGGTGCTTAGCACTCTCTCAGGATTAGGCGGTGCTTAGCACTCTCTTTCTCTGGGCCAGGTGGTGCTTAGCACTCTCTCTCAGGATTAGGCGGCGCTTAGCGCTTTCTTTCTCTTGGCCAGGTGGTGCTTAGCACTCTCTCTCAGGATTAGGCGGCGCTTAGCGCTCTCTTTCTCTTGGCCAGGTGGTGCTTAGCACTCTCTCTCAGGATTAGGCGGCGCTTAGCGCTCTCTTTCTCTTGGCCAGGTGGTGCTTAGCACTCTCTCTCAGGATTAGGCGGCGCTTAGCGCTCTCTTTCTCTTGGCCAGGTGGTGCTTAGCACTCTCTCAGGATTAGGCGGTGCTGAGCGCTCTCTTTCTCCAGGCCAGGTAGTGCTTAGCACTCTCTCTCAGGATTAGGCGGTGCTTAGCGCTCTCTTTCTCCAGGACAGGTGGTGCTTAGCACTCTCTCTCAGGATTAGGCTGTGCTTAGCGCTCTCTTTCTCTTGGCCAGGTGGTGCTTAGCACTCTCTCTCAGGATTAGGCGGTGCTTAGCACTCTCTTTCTCCAGGCCAGGTGGTGCTTAGCACTCTCTCTCAGGATTAGGCGGCGCTTAGCACTCTCTTTCTCTTGGCCAGGTGGTGCTTAGCACTCTCTCTCAGGATTAGGCGGCGCTTAGTGCTCTCTTTCTCCAGGCCAGGTGGTGCTTAGCACTCTCTCTCAGGATTAGGCGGCGCTGAGCGCTCTCTTTCTCTTGGCCAGGTGGTGCTTAGCACTCTCTATCAGGATTAGGCGGTGCTTAGCGCTCTCTTTCTCCAGGCCAGGTGGTGCTTAGCAATCTCTCTCAGGATTAGGCGGTGCTTAGCGCTCTCTTTCTCCAGGCCAGGTGGTGCTTAGCACTCTCTCTCAGGATTAGGCGGCGCTTAGCGCTCTCTTTCTCTTGGCCAGGTGGTGCTTAGCACTCTCTTTCTCCAGGACAGGTGGTGCTTAGCACTCTCTCTCAGGATTAGGCGGCGCTTAGCGCTCTCTTTCTCTTGGCCAGGTGGTGCTTAGCGCTCTCTTTCTCTGGGCTAGGTGGTGCTTAGCACTCTCTCAGGATTAGGCGGTGCTTAGCACTCTCTTTCTCTGGGCCAGGTGGTGCTTAGCACTCTCTCAGGATTAGGCGGTGCTGAGCGCTCTCTTTCTCCAGGCCAGGTGGTGCTTAGCACTCTCTCTCAGGATGAGGCGGCTCTTAGCGCTCTCTTTCTCTTGGCCAGGTGGTGCTTAGCACTCTCTCTCAGGATTAGGCGGCGCTTAGCGCTCTCTTTCTCTTGGCCAGGTGGTGCTTAGCACTCTCTCAGGATTAGGCGGTGCTGAGCGCTCTCTTTCTCCAGGCCATGTAGTGCTTAGCACTCTCTCTCAGGATTAGGCGGTGCTTAGCGCTCTCTTTCTCCAGGACAGGTGGTGCTTAGCACTCTCTCTCAGGATTAGGCTGTGCTTAGCGCTCTCTTTCTCTTGGCCAGGTGGTGCTTAGCACTCTCTCTCAGGATTAGGCGGTGCTTAGCGCTCTCTTTCTCCAGGCCAGGTGGTGCTTAGCACTCTCTCTCAGGATTAGGCGGCGCTTAGCACTCTCTTTCTCCAGGACAGGTGGTGCTTAGCACTCTCTCTCAGAATTAGGCGGTGCTTAGCACTCTCTTTCTCTGGGCCAGGTGGTGCTTAGCAATCTCTCTCAGGATTAGGCGGCGCTTAGCGCTCTCTTTCTCTTGGCCAGGTGGTGCTTAGCACTCTCTCTCAGGATTAGGCGGCGCTTAGTGCTCTCTTTCTCTTGGCCAGGTGGTGCATAGCACTCTCTCAGGATTAGGCGGTGCTGAGCGCTCTCTTTCTCCAGGCCAGGTGGTGCTTAGCACTCTCTCTCAGAATTAGGCGGTGCTTAGCACTCTCTTTCTCCAGGACAGGTGGTGCTTAGCACTCTCTCTCAGGATTAGGCGGTGCTTAGCGCTCTCTTTCTCCAGGACAGGTGGTGCTTAGCATTCTCTCTCAGGATTAGGCTGTGCTTAGCGCTCTCTTTCTCTTGGCCAGGTGGTGCTTAGCACTTTCTCTCAGGATTAGGCGGCGCATAGCGCTCTTTCTCTTGGCCAGGTGGTGCTTAGCACTCTCTCTCAGGATTAGGCGGTGCCTAGCGCTCTCTTTCTCCAGGCCAGGTGGTGCTTAGCACTCTCTCTCAGGATTAGGCGGCGCTTAGCGCTCTCTTTCTCCAGGACAGGTGGTGCTTAGCACTCTCTCTCAGAATTAGGCGGTGCTTAGCACTCTCTTTCTCTGGGCCAGGTGGTGCTAAGCAATCTCTCTCAGGATTAGGCGGCGCTTAGCGCTCTCTTTCTCTTGGCCAGGTGGTGCTTAGCACTCTCTCTCAGGATTAGGCGGCGCTTAGTGCTCTCTTTCTCTTGGCCAGGTGGTGCTTAGCACTCTCTCTCAGGATTAGGCAGTGCTTAGCACTTTCTTTCTCTGGGCCAGGTGGTGCTTAGCACTCTCTCTCAGGATTAGGCGGTGCTTAGCACTCTCTTTCTCTGGGCCAGGTGGTGTTTAGCACTCTCTGTCAGGATTAGGCGGCGCTTAGCGCTCTCTTTCTCTTGGCCAGGTGGTGCTTATCACCCTCTCTCAGGATTAGGCGTTGCTTAGCGCGCTCTTTCTCCAGGACAGGTGGTGCTTAGCATTCTCTCTCAGGATTAGGCTGTGCTTAGCGCTCTCTTTCTCTTGGCCAGGTGGTGCTTAGCACTTTCTCTCAGGATTAGGCGGCGCTTAGCGCTCTTTCTCTTGGCCAGGTGGTGCTTAGCACTCTCTCTCAGGATTAGGCGGTGCTTAGCGCTCTCTTTCTCCAGGCCAGGTGGTGCTTAGCACTCTCTCTCAGGATTAGGCGGCGCTTAGCGCTCTCTTTCTCTGGGCCAGGTGGTGCTTAGCACTCTCTTTCTCCAGGACAGGTGGTGCTTAGCACTCTCTCTCAGGATTAGGCGGCGCTTAGCGCTCTCTTTCTCTTGGCCAGGTGGTGCTTAGCGCTCTCTTTCTCTGGGCTAGGTGGTGCTTAGCACTCTCTCAGGATTAGGCGGTGCTTAGCACTCTCTTTCTCTGGGCCAGGTGGTGCTTAGCACTCTCTCAGGATTAGGCGGTGCTGAGCGCTCTCTTTCTCCAGGCCAGGTGGTGCTTAGCACTCTCTCTCAGGATGAGGCGGCTCTTAGCGCTCTCTTTCTCTTGGCCAGGTGGTGCTTAGCACTCTCTCTCAGGATTAGGCGGCGCTTAGCGCTCTCTTTCTCTTGGCCAGGTGGTGCTTAGCACTCTCTCAGGATTAGGCGGTGCTGAGCGCTCTCTTTCTCCAGGCCATGTAGTGCTTAGCACTCTCTCTCAGGATTAGGCGGTGCTTAGCGCTCTCTTTCTCCAGGACAGGTGGTGCTTAGCACTCTCTCTCAGGATTAGGCTGTGCTTAGCGCTCTCTTTCTCTTGGCCAGGTGGTGCTTAGCACTCTCTCTCAGGATTAGGCGGTGCTTAGCGCTCTCTTTCTCCAGGCCAGGTGGTGCTTAGCACTCTCTCTCAGGATTAGGCGGCGCTTAGCGCTCTCTTTCTCCAGGACAGGTGGTGCTTAGCACTCTCTCTCAGAATTAGGCGGTGCTTAGCACTCTCTTTCTCTGGGCCAGGTGGTGCTTAGCAATCTCTCTCAGGATTAGGCGGCGCTTAGCGCTCTCTTTCTCTTGGCCAGGTGGTGCTTAGCACTCTCTCTCAGGATTAGGCGGCGCTTAGTGCTCTCTTTCTCTTGGCCAGGTGGTGCATAGCACTCTCTCAGGATTAGGCGGTGCTGAGCGCTCTCTTTCTCCAGGCCAGGTGGTGCTTAGCACTCTCTCTCAGAATTAGGCGGTGCTTAGCGCTCTCTTTCTCCAGGACAGGTGGTGCTTAGCATTCTCTCTCAGGATTAGGCTGTGCTTAGCGCTCTCTTTCTCTTGGCCAGGTGGTGCTTAGCACTTTCTCTCAGGATTAGGCGGCGCATAGCGCTCTTTCTCTTGGCCAGGTGGTGCTTAGCACTCTCTCTCAGGATTAGGCGGTGCCTAGCGCTCTCTTTCTCCAGGCCAGGTGGTGCTTAGCACTCTCTCTCAGGATTAGGCGGCGCTTAGCGCTCTCTTTCTCCAGGACAGGTGGTGCTTAGCACTCTCTCTCAGAATTAGGCGGTGCTTAGCACTCTCTTTCTCTGGGCCAGGTGGTGCTAAGCAATCTCTCTCAGGATTAGGCGGCGCTTAGCGCTCTCTTTCTCTTGGCCAGGTGGTGCTTAGCACTCTCTCTCAGGATTAGGCGGCGCTTAGTGCTCTCTTTCTCTTGGCCAGGTGGTGCTTAGCACTCTCTCTCAGGATTAGGCAGTGCTTAGCACTTTCTTTCTCTGGGCCAGGTGGTGCTTAGCACTCTCTCTCAGGATTAGGCGGTGCTTAGCACTCTCTTTCTCTGGGCCAGGTGGTGTTTAGCACTCTCTGTCAGGATTAGGCGGCGCTTAGCGCTCTCTTTCTCTTGGCCAGGTGGTGCTTATCACCCTCTCTCAGGATTAGGCGTTGCTTAGCGCGCTCTTTCTCCAGGACAGGTGGTGCTTAGCATTCTCTCTCAGGATTAGGCTGTGCTTAGCGCTCTCTTTCTCTTGGCCAGGTGGTGCTTAGCACTTTCTCTCAGGATTAGGCGGCGCTTAGCGCTCTTTCTCTTGGCCAGGTGGTGCTTAGCACTCTCTCTCAGGATTAGGCGGTGCTTAGCGCTCTCTTTCTCCAGGCCAGGTGGTGCTTAGCACTCTCTCTCAGGATTAGGCGGCGCTTAGCGCTCTCTTTCTCTGGGCCAGGTGGTGCTTAGCACTCTCTCTCAGGATTAGGCGGCGCTTAGCGCTCTCTTTCTCTTGCCCAGGTGGTGCTTAGCACTCTCTCTCAGGATTAGGCGGCGCTTAGCGCTCTCTTTCTCTTGGCCAGGTGGTGCTTAGCACTCTCTCTCAGGATTAGGCGGCGCTTAGCGCTCTCTTTCTCTTGGCCAGGTGGTGCTTAGCACTCTCTCAGCATAAGGCGGTGCTGAGCGCTCTCTTTCTCCAGGCCAGGTGGTGCTTAGCACTCTCTCTCAGGATTAGGCGGCGCTTAGCGCTCTCTTTCTCTTGGCCAGGTGGTGCTTAGCACTCTCTCTCAGGATTAGGCGGCGCTTAGCGCTCTCTTTCTCTTGGCCAGGTGGTGCTTAGCACTCTCTCAGGATTAGGCGGTGCTGAGCGCTCTCTTTCTCCAGGCCAGGTGGTGCTTAGCACTCTCTCTCAGGATTAGGCGGCGCTTAGCGCTCTCTTTCTCTTGGCCAGGTGGTGCTTAGCGCTCCCTCAGGATTAGGCGGTGCTTAGCGCTCCCTCAGGATTAGGCGGTGCTTAGTGCTCTCTTTCTCTGGGCCAGGTGGTGCTTAGCACTCTCTCTCAGGATTAGGCGGTGCTTAGCGCTCTCTTTCTCCAGGCCAGGTGGTGCTTAGCACTCTCTCTCAGGATTAGGCGGTGCTGAGCGCTCTCATTCTCAGGGCCAGGTGGTGCTTAGCACTCTCTCTCAGGATTAGGCGGTGCTTAGCGCTCTCATTCTCAGGGCCAGGTGGTGCTTAGCACTCTCTCTCAGGATTAGGCGGTGCTTAGCGCTCTCTTTCTCCAGGCCAAGTGGTGCTTAGCATTCTCTTTCTCTGAGCCAGGTGGTGCTTAGCACTCTCTCTCAGGATTAGGCGGTGCTTAGCGCTCTCATTTTCAGGGCCATGTGGTGCTTAGCACTCTCTCTCAGGATTAGGCGGTGCTTAGCGCTCTCTTTCTCCAGGCCATATGGTGCTTAGCACTCTCTTTCAGGATTAGGCGGTACTGAGCGCTCTCTTTCTCCAGGCCAGGTGATGCTTAGCACTCTCTCTCAGGATTAGGCGGTACTTAGCGCTCTCTTTCTCCGGACCAGGTGGTGCTTAGCACTCTCTCTCAGGATTAGGCGGTGCTTAGCGCTCTCTTTCTCCGGACCAGGTGGTGCTTAGCACTCTCTCTCAGAATTAGGCGGTGCTTAGCACTCTCTTTCTCTGGGCCAGGTGGTGCTTAGCAATCTCTCTCAGGATTAGGCGGCGCTTAGCGCTCTCTTTCTCTGGGCCAGGTGGTGCTTAGCACTCTCTCTCAGGATTAGGCGGCGCTTAGTGCTCTCTTTCTCTTGGCCAGGTGGTGCATAGCACTCTCTCAGGATTAGGCGGTGCTGAGCGCTCTCTTTCTCCAGGCCAGGTGGTGCTTAGCACTCTCTCTCAGAATTAGGCGGTGCTTAGCGCTCTCTTTCTCCAGGACAGGTGGTGCTTAGCACTCTCTCTCAGGATTAGGCGGTGCTTAGCGCTCTCTTTCTCCAGGACAGGTGGTGCTTAGCATTCTCTCTCAGGATTAGGCTGTGCTTAGCGCTCTCTTTCTCTTGGCCAGGTGGTGCTTAGCACTTTCTCTCAGGATTAGGCGGCGCATAGCGCTCTTTCTCTTGGCCAGGTGGTGCTTAGCACTCTCTCTCAGGATTAGGCGGTGCTTAGCGCTCTCTTTCTCCAGGCCAGGTGGTGCTTAGCACTCTCTCTCAGGATTAGGCGGCGCTTAGCGCTCTCTTTCTCCAGGACAGGTGGTGCTTAGCACTCTCTCACAGAATTAGGCAGTGCTTAGCACTCTCTTTCTCTGGGCCAGGTGGTGCTTAGCAATCTCTCTCAGGATTAGGCGGCGCTTAGCGCTCTCTTTCTCTTGGCCAGGTGGTGCTTAGCACTCTCTCTCAGGATTAGGCAGTGCTTAGCGCTCTCTTTCTCCAGGACAGGTGGTGCTTAGCACTCTCTCTCAGGATTAGGCGGTGCTTAGCGCTCTCTTTCTCCAGGACAGGTGGTGCTTAGCATTCTCTCTCAGGATTAGGCTGTGCTTAGCGCTCTCTTTCTCCAGGACCGGTGGTGCTTAGCACTCTCTCTCAGGATTAGGCGGTGCTTAGCACTCTCTTTCTCTGGGCCAGGTGGTGCTTAGCACTCTCTCTCAGGATTAGGCGGCGCTTAGCGCTCTCTTTCTCTTGGCCAGGTGGTGCTTAGCACTCTCTCAGGATTAGGCGGCGCTTAGCGCTCTCTTTCTCTTGGCCAGGTGGTGCTTAGCACTCTCTCAGGATTAGGCGGTGCTGAGCGCTCTCTTTCTCCAGGCCAGGTGGTGCTTAGCACTCTCTCAGGATTAGGCGGTGCTTAGCGCTCTCTTTCTCCAGGACAGGTGGTGCTTAGCACTCTCTCTCAGGATTAGACGGCGCTTAGCGCTCTCTTTCTCTTGGCCAGGTGGTGCTTAGCACTTTCTTTCTCTGGGCCAGGTGGTGCTTAGCACTCTCTCAGGATTAGGCGGTGCTTAGCACTCTCTTTCTCTGGGCCAGGTGGTGTTTAGCACTCTCTGTCAGGATTAGGCGGCGCTTAGCGCTCTCTTTCTCTTGGCCAGGTGGTGCTTATCACCCTCTCTCAGGATTAGGCGGTGCTTAGCGCGCTCTTTCTCCAGGACAGGTGGTGCTTAGCATTCTCTCTCAGGATTAGGCTGTGCTTAGCGCTCTCTTTCTCTTGGCCAGGTGGTGCTTAGCACTTTCTCTCAGGATTAGGCGGCGCTTAGCGCTCTTTCTCTTGGCCAGGTGGTGCTTAGCACTCTCTCTCAGGATTAGGCGGTGCTTAGCGCTCTCTTTCTCCAGGCCAGGTGGTGCTTAGCGCTCTCTCTCAGGATTAGGCGGCGCTTAGCGCTCTCTTTCTCTGGGCCAGGTGGTGCTTAGCACTCTCTCTCAGGATTAGGCGGCGCTTAGCGCTCTCTTTCTCTTGCCCAGGTGGTGCTTAGCACTCTCTCTCAGGATTAGGCGGCGCTTAGCGCTCTCTTTCTCTTGGCCAGGTGGTGCTTAGCACTCTCTCTCAGGATTAGGCGGCGCTTAGCGCTCTCTTTCTCTGGGCCAGGTGGTGCTTAGCACTCTCTCTCAGGATTAGGCGGCGCTTAGCGCTCTCTTTCTCTTGCCCAGGTGGTGCTTAGCACTCTCTCTCAGGATTAGGCGGCGCTTAGCGCTCTCTTTCTCTTGGCCAGGTGGTGCTTAGCACTCTCTCTCAGGATTAGGCGGCGCTTAGCGCTCTCTTTCTCTTGCCCAGGTGGTGCTTAGCACTCTCTCAGCATAAGGCGGTGCTGAGCGCTCTCTTTCTCCAGGCCAGGTGGTGCTTAGCACTCTCTCTCAGGATTAGGCGGCGCTTAGCGCTCTCTTTCTCTTGGCCAGGTGGTGCTTAGCACTCTCTCTCAGGATTAGGCGGCACTTAGCGCTCTCTTTCTCTTGGCCAGGTGGTGCTTAGCACTCTCTCAGGATTAGGCGGTGCTGAGCGCTCTCTTTCTCCAGGCCAGGTGGTGCTTAGCACTCTCTCTCAGGATTAGGCGGCGCTTAGCGCTCTCTTTCTCTTGGCCAGGTGGTGCTTAGCACTCTCTCAGGATTAGGCGGTGCTTAGCGCTCCCTCAGGATTAGGCGGTGCTTAGTGCTCTCTTTCTCTGGGCCAGGTGGTGCTTAGCACTCTCTCTCAGGATTAGGCGGTGCTTAGCGCTCTCTTTCTCCAGGCCAGGTGGTGCTTAGCACTCTCTCTCAGGATTAGGCGGTGCTGAGCGCTCTCATTCTCAGGGCCAGGTGGTGCTTAGCACTCTCTCTCAGGATTAGGCGGTGCTTAGCGCTCTCATTCTCAGGGCCAGGTGGTGCTTAGCACTCTCTCTCAGGATTAGGCGGTGCTTAGCGCTCTCTTTCTCCAGGCCAAGTGGTGCTTAGCATTCTCTTTCTCTGAGCCAGGTGGTGCTTAGCACTCTCTCTCAGGATTAGGCGGTGCTTAGCGCTCTCATTTTCAGGGCCATGTGGTGCTTAGCACTCTCTCTCAGGATTAGGCGGTGCTTAGCGCTCTCTTTCTCCAGGCCATGTGGTGCTTAGCACTCTCTTTCAGGATTAGGCGGTACTGAGCGCTCTCTTTCTCCAGGCCAGGTGATGCTTAGCACTCTCTCTCAGGATTAGGCGGTGCTTAGCGCTCTCTTTCTCCGGACCAGGTGGTGCTTAGCACTCTCTCTCAGGATTAGGCGGTGCTTAGCGCTCTCATTCTCTGGGCCAGGTGGTGCTTAGCACTCTCTCTCAGGATTAGGCGGTGCTTAGCGCTCTCTTTCTCCAGGCCAGGTGGTGCTTAGCACTCTCTCTCAGGATTAGGCGGTGCTGAGCGCTCTCATTCTCAGGGCCAGGTGGTGCTTAGCACTCTCTCTCAGGATTAGGCGGTGCTTAGCGCTCTCATTCTCAGGGCCAGGTGGTGCTTAGCACTCTCTCTCAGGATTAGGCGGTGCTTAGCGCTCTCTTTCTCCAGGCCAAGTGGTGCTTAGCATTCTCTTTCTCTGAGCCAGGTGGTGCTTAGCACTCTCTCTCAGGATTAGGCGTTGCTTAGCACTCTCTTTCTCTGGGCCAGGTGGTGCTTAGCACTCTCTCTCAGGATTAGGCGGCGCTTAGCGCTCTCTTTCTCTTGGCCAGGTGGTGCTTAGCACTCTCTCTCAGGATTAGGCGGCGCTTAGCGCTCTCTTTCTCTTGTCCAGGTGGTGCTTAGCACTCTCTCTCAGGATTAGGCGGTGCTGAGCGCTCTCTTTCTCCAGGCCAGGTAGTGCTTAGCACTCTCTCACAGGATTAGGTGGTGCTTAGCGCTCTCTTTCTCCAGGACAGGTGGTGCTTAGCACTCTCTCAGGATTAGGCTGTGCTTAGCGCTCTCTTTCTCTTGGCCAGGTGGTGCTTAGCACTCTCAAGATTAGGCGGTGATTAGCGCTCCCTCAGGATTAGGCGGTGCTTAGTGCTCTCTTTCTCTGAGCCAGGTGGTGCTTAGCACTCTCTCTCAGGATTAGGCAGTGCTGAGCGCTCTCATTCTCAGGGCCAGGTGGTGCTTAGCACTCTCTCTCAGGATTAGGCGGTGCTTAGCGCTCTCATTCTCAGGGCCATGTGGTGCTTAGCACTCTCTCTCAGGATTAGGCGGTGCTTAGCGCTCTCTTTCTCCAGGCCATGTGGTGCTTAGCACTCTCTTTCAGGATTAGGCGGTACTGAGCGCTCTCTTTCTCCAGGCCAGGTGATGCTTAGCACTCTCTCTCAGGATTAGGCGGTGCTTAGCGCTCTCTTTCTCCGGACCAGGTGGTGCTTAGCACTCTCTCTCAGGATTAGGCGGTGCTTAGCGCTCTCATTCTCAGGGCCAGGTGGTGCTTAGCACTCTCTCTCAGGATTAGGCGGTGCTTAGCGCTCTCTTTCTCCAGGCCAGGTGGTGCTTAGCACTCTCTCTCAGGATTAGGCGGTGCTTAGCGCTCTCATTCTCAGGGCCAGGTGGTGCTTAGCACTCTCAGGATTAGGCGGTGCTTAGCACTCTCTTTCTCTGGGCCAGGTGGTTCTTAGCACTCCCTCTCAGGGCCAGGTGGTGCTTAGCAGTCTCTCTCAGGACCAGGTGGTGCTTAGTGCTCTCTTTCTCTGGGCCAGGTGGTGCTTAGCACTCTTTCTCAGGATTAGGCGGTGCTTAGCACTCCCTTTCTCTGGGCCAGGTGGTGCTTAGCACTCTCTCTCAATATTAGGCGGCACTTAGCGCTCTCTTTCTCAGAGCCAGGTGGTGCTTAACACTCTCTCTCAGGATTAGGCGGTGCTTAGCGCTCTCTTTCTCCGGACCAGGTTTGTGCTTAGCACTCTCTCTCAGGGCCAGGTGGTGCTTAGCGCTCTCTTTCTCCAGGACAGGTGGTGCTTAGCACTCTCTCTCAGGATTAGGCGGCGCTTAGCGCTCTCTTTCTCCAGGATAGGTGGTGCTTATCACTCTCTCTCAGGATTAGGCGGTGCTTAGCACTCTCTTTCTCTGGGCCAGGTGGTGCTTAGCACTCTCTCTCAGGATTAGGCGGTGCTTAGCACTCTCTTTCTCTGGGCCAGGTGGTGCTTAGCACTCTCTCTCAAGATTAGGCGGCGCTTAGCGCTCTCTTTCTCAGAGCCATGTGGTGCTTAACACTCTCTCTCAAGATTAGGCGGTGCTTAGCGCTCTCTTTCAACGGACCAGGTGGTGCTTAGCACTCTCTCTCAGGGCCAGGTGGTGCTTAGCGCTCTCTTTCTCTTGGCCAGGTGGTGCTTAGCACTCTCTCTCAGGATTAGGCGGTGCTGAGCGCTCTCTTTCTCCAGGCCAGGTGGTGCTTAGCACTCTCTCTCAGGATTAGGCGGTGCTTAGCACTCTCTTTCTCCAGGACAGGTGGTGCTTAGCACTCTCTCTCAGGATTAGGCGGCGCTTAGCGCTCTCTTTCTCTTGGCCAGGTGGTGCTTAGCACTCTCTTAGGATTAGGCGGTGCTTAGCGCTCCCTCAGGATTAGGCGGTGCTTAGTGCTCTCTTTCTCTGGGCCAGGTGGTGCTTAGCACTCTCTCTCAGGATTAGGCGGTGCTGAGCGCTCTCATTCTCAGGGCCAGGTGGTGCTTAGCACTCTCTCTCAGGATTAGGCGGTGCTGAGCGCTCTCATTCTCAGGGCCAGGTGGTGCTTAGCACTCTCTCTCAGGATTAAGCGGTGCTTAGCGCTCTCTTTCTCCAGGCCAGGTGGTGCTTAGCACTCTCTCTCAGGATTAGGCGGTGCTTAGCGCTCTCTTTCTCTGGGCAAGGTGGTGCTTAGCACTCTCTCTCAAGATTAGGCGGTGCTTAGCGCTCTCTTTCTCCGGACCAGGTGGTGCTTAGCACTCTCTCTCAGGATTAGGCGGTGCTTAGTGCTCTCTTTCTCTGGGCCAGGGGGTGCTTAGCACTCTCTCTCAGGATTAGGCGTTGCTTAGCGCTCTCTTTCTCTTGGCCAGGTGGTGCTTAGCACTCTCTCAGGATTAGGCGGTGCTTAGCACTCTCTTTCTCTGGGCCAGGTGGTGCTTAGCACTCTCTCTCAGGATTAGGCGGCGCTTAGCGCTCTCTTTCTCTTGGCCAGGTGGTGCTTAGCACTCTCTCTCAGGATTAGGCGGCGCTTAGTGCTCTCTTTCTCTTGGCCAGGTGGTGCATAGCACTCTCTCAGGATTAGGCGGTGCTGAGCGCTCTCTTTCTCCAGGCCAGGTGGTG
The DNA here is from genome assembly GCF_902459505.1 of Geotrypetes seraphini. Taxonomy (NCBI): domain Eukaryota; kingdom Metazoa; phylum Chordata; class Amphibia; order Gymnophiona; family Dermophiidae; genus Geotrypetes; species Geotrypetes seraphini. The sequence goes on along the minus strand of NC_047090.1, from coordinate 191,891,762 downwards.
CTTAGCACTCTCTCTCAGAATTAGGCGGTGCTTAGCGCTCTCTTTCTCCAGGACAGGTGGTGCTTAGCACTCTCTCTCAGGATTAGGCGGTGCTTAGCGCTCTCTTTCTCCAGGACAGGTGGTGCTTAGCATTCTCTCTCAGGATTAGGCTGTGCTTAGCGCTCTCTTTCTCTTGGCCAGGTGGTGCTTAGCACTTTCTCTCAGGATTAGGCGGCGCATAGCGCTCTTTCTCTTGGCCAGGTGGTGCTTAGCACTCTCTCTCAGGATTAGGCGGTGCTTAGCGCTCTCTTTCTCCAGGCCAGGTGGTGCTTAGCACTCTCTCTCAGGATTAGGCAGCGCTTAGCGCTCTCTTTCTCCAGGACAGGTGGTGCTTAGCACTCTCTCTCAGAATTAGGCGGTGCTTAGCACTCTCTTTCTCTGGGCCAGGTGGTGCTTAGCAATCTCTCTCAGGATTAGGTGGCGCTTAGCGCTCTCTTTCTCTTGGCCAGGTGGTGCTTAGCACTCTCTCTCAGGATTAGGCGGCGCTTAGTGCTCTCTTTCTCTTGGCCAGGTGGTGCTTAGCACTCTCTCTCAGGATTAGGCAGTGCTTAGCGCTCTCTTTCTCCAGGACAGGTGGTGCTTAGCACTCTCTCTCAGGATTAGGCGGTGCTTAGCGCTCTCTTTCTCCAGGACAGGTGGTGCTTAGCATTCTCTCTCAGGATTAGGCTGTGCTTAGCGCTCTCTTTCTCCAGGACCGGTGGTGCTTAGCACTCTCTCAGGATTAGGCGGTGCTTAGCACTCTCTTTCTCTGGGCCAGGTGGTGCTTAGCACTCTCTCTCAGGATTAGGCGGCGCTTAGCGCTCTCTTTCTCTTGGCCAGGTGGTGCTTAGCACTCTCTCAGGATTAGGCGGCGCTTAGCGCTCTCTTTCTCTTGGCCAGGTGGTGCTTAGCACTCTCTCAGGATTAGGCGGTGCTGAGCGCTCTCTTTCTCCAGGCCAGGTGGTGCTTAGCACTCTCTCTCAGGATTAGGCGGTGCTTAGCGCTCTCTTTCTCCAGGACAGGTGGTGCTTAGCACTCTCTCTCAGGATTAGACGGCGCTTAGCGCTCTCTTTCTCTTGGCCAGGTGGTGCTTAGCACTTTCTTTCTCTGGGCCAGGTGGTGCTTAGCACTCTCTCAGGATTAGGCGGCGCTTAGCGCTCTCTTTCTCTTGGCCAGGTGGTGCTTATCACCCTCTCTCAGAATTAGGCGGTGCTTAGCGCGCTCTTTCTCCAGGACAGGTGGTGCTTAGCATTCTCTCTCAGGATTAGGCTGTGCTTAGCGCTCTCTTTCTCTTGGCCAGGTGGTGCTTAGCACTTTCTCTCAGGATTAGGCGGCGCTTAGCGCTCTTTCTCTTGGCCAGGTGGTGCTTAGCACTCTCTCTCAGGATTAGGCGGTGCTTAGCGCTCTCTTTCTCCAGGCCAGGTGGTGCTTAGCACTCTCTCTCAGGATTAGGCGGCGCTTAGCGCTCTCTTTCTCTGGGCCAGGTGGTGCTTAGCACTCTCTCTCAGGATTAGGCGGCGCTTAGCGCTCTCTTTCTCTTGCCCAGGTGGTGCTTAGCACTCTCTCTCAGGATTAGGCGGCGCTTAGCGCTCTCTTTCTCTTGGCCAGGTGGTGCTTAGCACTCTCTCTCAGGATTAGGCGGCGCTTAGCGCTCTCTTTCTCTGGGCCAGGTGGTGCTTAGCACTCTCTCTCAGGATTAGGCGGCGCTTAGCGCTCTCTTTCTCTTGCCCAGGTGGTGCTTAGCACTCTCTCTCAGGATTAGGCGGCGCTTAGCGCTCTCTTTCTCTTGGCCAGGTGGTGCTTAGCACTCTCTCTCAGGATTAGGCGGCGCTTAGCGCTCTCTTTCTCTTGGCCAGGTGGTGCTTAGCACTCTCTCAGCATAAGGCGGTGCTGAGCGCTCTCTTTCTCCAGGCCAGGTGGTGCTTAGCACTCTCTCTCAGGATTAGGCGGCGCTTAGCGCTCTCTTTCTCTTGGCCAGGTGGTGCTTAGCACTCTCTCTCAGGATTAGGCGGCGCTTAGCGCTCTCTTTCTCTTGGCCAGGTGGTGCTTAGCACTCTCTCAGGATTAGGCGGTGCTGAGCGCTCTCTTTCTGCAGGCCAGGTGGTGCTTAGCACTCTCTCTCAGGATTAGGCGGCGCTTAGCGCTCTCTTTCTCTTGGCCAGGTGGTGCTTAGCACTCTCTCAGGATTAGGCGGTGCTTAGCGCTCCCTCAGGATTAGGCGGTGCTTAGTGCTCTCTTTCTCTGGGCCAGGTGGTGCTTAGCACTCTCTCTCAGGATTAGGCGGTGCTTAGCGCTCTCTTTCTCCAGGCCAGGTGGTGCTTAGCACTCTCTCTCAGGATTAGGCGGTGCTGAGCGCTCTCATTTTCAGGGCCAGGTGGTGCTTAGCACTCTCTCTCAGGATTAGGCGGTGCTTAGCGCTCTCATTCTCAGGGCCAGGTGGTGCTTAGCACTCTCTCTCAGGATTAGGCGGTGCTTAGCGCTCTCTTTCTCCAGGCCAAGTGGTGCTTAGCATTCTCTTTCTCTGAGCCAGGTGGTGCTTAGCACTCTCTCTCAGGATTAGGCGGTGCTTAGCGCTCTCATTTTCAGGGCCATGTGGTGCTTAGCACTCTCTCTCAGGATTAGGCGGTGCTTAGCGCTCTCTTTCTCCAGGCCATGTGGTGCTTAGCACTCTCTTTCAGGATTAGGCGGTACTGAGCGCTCTCTTTCTCCAGGCCAGGTGATGCTTAGCACTCTCTCTCAGGATTAGGCGGTGCTTAGCGCTCTCTTTCTCCGGACCAGGTGGTGCTTAGCACTCTCTCTCAGGATTAGGCGGTGCTTAGCGCTCTCATTCTCTGGGCCAGGTGGTGCTTAGCACTCTCTCTCAGGATTAGGCGGTGCTTAGCGCTCTCTTTCTCCAGGCCAGGTGGTGCTTAGCACTCTCTCTCAGGATTAGGCGGTGCTGAGCGCTCTCATTCTCAGGGCCAGGTGGTGCTTAGCACTCTCTCTCAGGATTAGGCGGTGCTTAGCGCTCTCATTCTCAGGGCCAGGTGGTGCTTAGCACTCTCTCTCAGGATTAGGCGGTGCTTAGCGCTCTCTTTCTCCAGGCCAAGTGGTGCTTAGCATTCTCTTTCTCTGAGCCAGGTGGTGCTTAGCACTCTCTCTCAGGATTAGGCGTTGCTTAGCACTCTCTTTCTCTGGGCCAGGTGGTGCTTAGCACTCTCTCTCAGGATTAGGCGGCGCTTAGCGCTCTCTTTCTCTTGGCCAGGTGGTGCTTAGCACTCTCTCTCAGGATTAGGCGGCGCTTAGCGCTCTCTTTCTCTTGGTCAGGTGGTGCTTAGCACTCTCTCTCAGGATTAGGCGGTGCTGAGCGCTCTCTTTCTCCAGGCCAGGTAGTGCTTAGCACTCTCTCACAGGATTAGGTGGTGCTTAGCGCTCTCTTTCTCCAGGACAGGTGGTGCTTAGCACTCTCTCAGGATTAGGCTGTGCTTAGCGCTCTCTTTCTCTTGGCCAGGTGGTGCTTAGCACTCTCAAGATTAGGCGGTGCTTAGCGCTCCCTCAGGATTAGGCGGTGCTTAGTGCTCTCTTTCTCTGGGCCAGGTGGTGCTTAGCACTCTCTCTCAGGATTAGGCGGTGCTGAGCGCTCTCATTCTCAGGGCCAGGTGGTGCTTAGCACTCTCTCTCAGGATTAGGCGGTGCTGAGCGCTCTCATTCTCAGGGCCAGGTGGTGCTTAGCACTCTCTCTCAGGATTAAGCGGTGCTTAGCGCTCTCTTTCTCCAGGCCAGGTGGTGCTTAGCACTCTCTCTCAGGATTAGGCGGTGCTTAGCGCTCTCTTTCTCTGGGCAAGGTGGTGCTTAGCACTCTCTCTCAAGATTAGGCGGTGCTTAGCGCTCTCTTTCTCCGGACCAGGTGGTGCTTAGCACTCTCTCTCAGGATTAGGCGGTGCTTAGTGCTCTCTTTCTCTGGGCCAGGGGGTGCTTAGCACTCTCTCTCAGGATTAGGCGTTGCTTAGCGCTCTCTTTCTCTTGGCCAGGTGGTGCTTAGCACTCTCTCAGGATTAGGCGGTGCTTAGCACTCTCTTTCTCTGGGCCAGGTGGTGCTTAGCACTCTCTCTCAGGATTAGGCGGTGCTTAGCACTCTCTCAGGATTAGGCGATGCTTAGCGCTCTCTCAGGATTAGGCAGTGCTTAGCGCTCTCTTTCTCCAGGCCAGGTGGTGCTTAGCATTCTTTCTCAGGATTAGGCGGTGCTTAGCATTCTTTCTCAGGATTAGGCGGTGCTTAGCACTCTCTTTCTCTGGGCCAGGTGGTGCTTAGCACTCTCTCTCAGGATTAGGCGGTGCTTAGCGCTCCCTCAGGATTAGGGGGTGCTTAGCGCTCTCTTTCTCAAGGCCAGGTGGTGCTTAGCACTCTCTCTCAGGATTAGGCGGTGCTTAGCGCTCTCTCAGGATTAGGCGGTGCTTAGCGCTCTCTTTCTCTGGGCCAGGTGTTGCTTAGCACTCTCTCTCAGGTTTAGGCGGTGTTGGTCACATCAATCAGCTGGAGCGATCTTCCTCGTTCTGAAAGCTTTTTGTCACCTGGATCGCGACCGAGTGGTGCTAGTCCATACGGACAACCAGGTCACCATGTGTTATATCAACATACAGGGGGGAACTGGGTCCCTGTCCCTGTGCCAGGAGGCGATGTGGCTCTGTGATTGGGCCATCTGCTGCAACATATTCCTTCTAGCGGTCTTCATTCTGGGCCTTCACAATTGTCTGGCGGACTGGTTGAGTTGTCTTCTGCAGCCTCACGAATGGTCCCTCCATTCAATGATTCTGCGTCAGGTGTTTGCTCGTTGGGGGACTCCGGACGTCGATCTGTTCGTCTCAAGTTTCAAGTTTATTAACATTTGATGTATCGCTTATAACAATATCTAAGCGATGTACAGTTTAAAAACCAACAGATTGTGGTAATACATATAATTTATATACGTTAGACAATTGACAAAACAATTTGGACAGGCATGAATAAGTAGGAAGGAGGGGGAAAGTTACAATTACATTGTTTGTTAAAATTTACATAAAACGGAAAATACATTAGGTATAAATGGGGTGAGATGAGAAGAAAATATTGTTAATTATTAGAAGGATATAAAAAATCTAGAATAGGTCATATCATAAATCAAATGCGTCTTGAAATAAATAAGTTTTTAGAAATTTTTTAAAAGTGATAAGATCTTTTTCGTTTTTAATAAAATTTGGAAGGGAATTCCACAATGAAGGGGCCACCACTGAGAACATATCGTTTCGTCTAGTGCCGATTATTCTTAACGATGGGACTGAGAGCAGATTTGACGAAGATGATCTTAAAGAGCGAGAAGGGTTGTGTGGGACAATCATTTTTGATATAAATTGGGGTTCGTTAAATCTTAATGTTTTATAGACCAAAAATATAGTTTTGAAAGTGATTCGGTGAGAGATGGGGAGCCAGTGTGATTTGATAAATAAAGGGGTAACATGATCGTATTTTTTTGCTTTATGAATTAATTTTATTGCAGTGTTTTGGATAATTTGAAGCCGTCTCTTTTCTTTCTGGGTTATATTGATTAAAAGGGAATTACAGTAGTCTAATTTTGAGATAATTAGAGAATGAATTAGAATATTGATTGATTTAGAGTCTAAAAAGGTGGAAATTGAACGCAGAAGCCGTAGTCTGAAAAAACAGGATTTAACTGTTTCGCTAATATGGCTATGAAATGAGAGATCCACGTCTATTATTACTCCTAGTATTTTCATTTGGGATACGGATTCAATAGGGGCGTTGTCTAATATAAATGGTGTTTTTGAAGTTATGTTTCCTTTCCAAGTAAAAAGCATTGTTTTTGTTTTTTGAGTATTCAGGGATAGTTTATTATTGTTTAACCAGTTTTTTATTAGTTCTAGTTTGTCATTGATAATTTTTATTTCTTCTGCATTTTCTGGGTTAAGGGGGTGCATAAGTTGAATGTCGTCTGCATAAGAGAAGGCTGTAAAACCCAGTGACTGTGCAATAGTAATAAGAGGGGATAAAAAAATGTTAAATAAAAGGGGCGATAATATAGACCCTTGTGGTACTCCATATGATAAGGTGAAATTTGCAGAATAAGCATCACTGAATTTAACTCTAGCAGTACGGTCTGATAGGAAAGAGGTTAACCAATTAAGGATTTGGCCTTCTATACCTAATGATTGCATACGGTTGAGTAGGAGTTCGTGATCAATTGTGTCGAATGCAGCAGATAGGTCTAGAGAAAAGAGAACTACGGATTTGTGGTGATCGAGATAATAATGGATATTTGTTATGAGACCGATCATAGAATGTTCCGTGCTGTGATGTTTTCGAAAACCGGTTTGGTTAGGATGTAGTGCATTCGAGGATTCGATGAATTCTGAAAGTTGTTCAAAGACTAGTTTTTCGGAGAGTTTCATTAAGAAAGGTAAATTGGAAATAGGGCGGTAATTGGATATGTCGTCTTTGCTAGTTTTAAAATTTTTTATAATTGGAGTGACGATAGAGGTTTTCCACGAGATAGGGACGGTGGCAGAAGAAAAACTGTTTTGTATAAGGGAAAGAATAAAAGGGCCGACGAAATGAAAAAATTTCTTTAAATAGAGCGGTGGAAAAAGTTCTAAAGAAGAGCCTTTTAGATTGATTGTCTTTAGATGTCTTTCAAGATCCTCCAAGGATGGTATTCTAAGATTTGTACATTTGGCTGTTGGAATGAAGGTATTTGTGATTGGATTTTCCAATTCAGGTGAGATTGTTGTATTATTTTTTACGATATTTTGTCTAATCTTCGCGATCTTTTGGCAAAAATAATCAGCTAGTTCTTGCGCTGTTGGAGTTGGTTTTTGATTTGATATATTCTTTTTTTTATCTGGATTAATAGATTTTAGAATATTAAATAGAACCGAAGTGTTTTTTGCTTTTTGAATCTTGTTATTGTAGTAAGATTTTTTAGCCTGGATGATTTTATTTTTATAAAGAGTAGCATTATCTTTGAATCTTTGGAGGTTAATAAGAGTTTTAGAGGAGCGCCATTTCCTTTCTGAGGCACGAAGTTGTGTTTTTAATTGAGATAGTTCTTTAGAATACCAGGGGTTTATAGATTTTCGAGTGAATATTGTTTTGGTGATTAATGGTACTTTGGTATTTACAATGGATTCTAGGGTTGAGTTCCAGAATTGAAGTTGTTCTTCAATAGTATTAAATTTTTGACTGTTTATGGAAGGGCTGAAAAATGGTGTAATATCCGAATTTTCTAATTTGGAAAAGTCTCTGTATGAAAATGTTTTAAGTTCAGAGTGAAGATTTGGGGTAAAAGGTTCTGTAAGATAAAAGTTAACAGAAATAAAATTATGATCGGACCATGGGACTGAGAGAATATTTGGAGCTGAGTTGGAAATCAATTGAGAAGTAGATGTCAAGATCATATCTAGTATATGTTGAGCTTGATGCGTGGGTTCATGGATTAATGTTTTCAGATTTAAGTCTTTGAAAAGGTTTAAAGTGTCTGAGGTATTTGGGTTATTAAAATTATCGAATTGAATATTGAAATCTCCCATTATGATTGGGCAATTGGCAGTTGAACAGAAGTCAAAAAGCATGTTATGGAATAGTGTTAATTTAGCGTATTCAATTGGAGGTGGAATATATAATAGCAGGAGATCAATTTTTTGTTTTAAGTTAATTTTGATATGAAGAAATTCAATTGTAGAGTTATTGATAGATTGGTCTTGAAGTTTAATTAGGTTTTTTAGAAAAATTATGGCTAATCCTCCGCCTTTTCGATTATGACGGTGGTTCCATATAAAATCATAGTTAGAAGGACAACAAAAAGAAAGGTAGGCTTCCTCACCTTCGGAGAGCCAGGTTTCGGTGATACAGAGGATGTGTAGGTTATGTTGGAGAATGGAGTCTTTTAAAAGGTGGTATTTGGTTTTAATGGATCTTGAGTTAATTAAGCCTAGTCTTAGATTCGAAAATTTAGGGGTATTATATGTTTGAAGTGATAATATAGTATTTGATACTGAATTGTTTATTTGAGAATTAAAGGTAGTTATTGGTAATAGTGTACATGGTGTTGATCTAGGGGGTCTATAAGGGGTGGGTCTGTTATTTAATTGAACTGGAATGTTTTGATGGTTCATGTCCATGATTATATTTATATTAATGGATATATTTGAGGAGAATGACAGAAGAATGAAAAATGCTAAACATATGTAAATCGCTTGCATGAATTTAGGTATCAAAGGAGTTGAACAAGTGGTGGAATGGTAGTTACTGGGGGCGTCCTCAGGAGGCGAACGAAGGAGCGAACTAAGGAGCAGGTCCTGCTCCTTTTGCGTGCTCCTTCGGTGCGCGCCGCAAAGGATCCTGTTAAATAGCACATGCGCTAACCTGATTGGGGGAGGAGTCCGGCGGGCTGCCGCTTTGCGGCGGCAGAGGAGAGGGCAACAGATAGACTACAAAGTAAAATAAAAACAATGAATATAACTTAAAACAGATAAAATCAATAAAACATTGAAATAACTTCCTCGTGCAGCCAGGAGGTGAGGTGAGTTAAGGTGCAGTAGTCAAGGCGTGCGCCGCAAAGGATCCTGTTAAATAGCACATGCGCTAACCTGATTGGGGGAGGAGTCCGGCGGCAGAGGAGAGAACAACAGATAGACTACAAAGTAAAATAAAAACAATGAATATAACTTAAAACAGATAAAATCAATAAAACATTGAAATAACTTCCTCATACAGCCAGTTGTTCAGACTCGAGGCGGATACTTTCCTGCTGGATTGGAAGGACCTGTTTCTGTATGCGTTCTCTCCATTCCCTCTGATTCTGAAGACTCTCGTCAGGCTCAAATCCACGAGTGCCACCAAGATTCTGATAGCTCCTTGGTGGCCCCGACAGCCATGGTTCTCCCTCCTGTTACAACTCATTTCAAGGGAGCCTCTTCTTCTGCCTGTTTTTCCTTCACTGCTTACACAGGGTCGGGGTTCTCTATTTCATCCCAACCTACAGTTTCTGCACTTGGTGGCTTGGTTCCTCGAGACTTGATGCCCTCGTTCTAGTTCTCCCAGCCTGTGCAGAATGTCCTGGAGGCGTCTCAGAAGGAGTCCACTCGCCAATGTTACCATCAGAAGTGGAACCGTTTTTCTTCCTGGTGTGCTGCTCGACAGCAGGAGCCATTGTCTGCCTTCTTATCTGCTGTCCTGGACTATCTGTTACACTTATCTGGCGCTGGACTCAAGTCCTCCCCGGTTCGAGTCCACCTTAGTGCCATTACTGCTTTTCATCAGCCGATTGACGGGAAACATATGTCTGTTCATCCTGTGGTCTCCCGCTTCATGAAAGGCCTTTTTCACGTTCATCCGCTCCTTAAACCTCCTCTGGTGGTTTGGGATCTCAACGTGGTCCTTGCTCAATTGATGAAACCCCCGTTTGAGCCGCTAGCGCGGGCTCACTTGAAATATCTTACTTGGAAGGTTGTGTTTCTTATTGCTCTCACTTCTGCCTGTCGGGTCAGTGAGCTTCAAGCCTTGGTAGCGGACCCACCTTTTACTGTCTTCCATCATGATAAGGTGATTATCCCAGGACAAGCAGGCAGGTATTCTCACTAGTGGGTGATGTCATCCGACAGAGCCCCGATACGGACATCTTGCAAGCATGTCTTGCTTGAAGAAACTCAGAAGTTTCGAGATGCCCGCACCGCGCATGCGCCAGTGCCTTCCCGCCCGATGTACCGGGCGTGTCTCCTCAGTTCTTTTCTTTCCGCGGAGCTGAGAAGTTTCACTTCATTCTGCGCTGACTGAATTTCAGTATAATTTGCCTTCTTTGTACCGCGTTCTTGTTTTATTTGATTTATTTCTACTTTAATTTAGTATTTTAAAAAAAAAAAAAAAAAAATTTAAAATTATTTCTTCCGGCGGTTCGGCCGGGCCGGCCTCGTGGCTTAGGCCCAGCGCCTTTGACCTTGCGGCGACGATTTTCCGGCCTATGTCCCGGCCAATCACCGGTTTTAAAAAGTGCAGCAAGTGCCAGCGTGCGATTTCGTTGACGGACCCGCATCGACGCTGTCTTCAGTGTCTTGGTCCAGAACACATACCGAAATCGTGCCGGCCTCGTTCCACGCTTACTGCGCGCTCGTTTAAACGGCGCTGCTTGCTCTGGGAGTCGATGTTTAAGATGGAGACTGCTAAGGAGCCGCCTGCTTCCACTTCTACTGATGTTTCGCCGGTCCGTGCGAAACCTGCATCGACGACTCCTGCATCTGGCCTTGTGAAGCCGGCATCGTTTACACCGACTTCAGCCTCGAGTTCGACGCCGGTGCCTGTCCCCGTCTCCTCGGCTCAGGTACCGCCTTCCACTGTCCCTCCGGTGGTCATCAAAGTGCCTAAAGCTAGCAAGCAGAAGCACTTGGCCACCAAGGAGCGCGAAGACCGTGCTGGAGGACCCCCCTTTCGGTGCGGATCCCTCCATATCGGCTTCGCTGCGATCCCTGCTGGAAGCTCAGTTTATCGAGCTTATGCAGTCTATGGGACCCCGGCTTATCGCCTCCATTCAGGGTGACCTCCCGGTCCCGGGGGGCGGACCGCCCCCTCCTCCTCCTCCTCGTCGTTCGATACTCGACGAGGAGGATCGGCGGAGGGCGGCGGGGGCCTCGAGACAGGCTTCCTTTAGTGATATGCCACCTTTGGAGCCCATCACGCCTCCTCGCCATCCGAGTACTATGCCAGCCCCTGATAATCGAGTCCTGGGCATACTGCATCGCAGGAAGAGTTCTTCCGCACTCCATACCAGGCCTGGGTGGCGTCGCGTGAGTCTGCATCTTTACCACATCTGCGATCCACTGCATCTAGTCCCATCAATTCCGTGGAGGCTTCGGGGGACCGTGCGATGCATAGGAGGTCTCGTTCTCCATCCCGGCACCGGGAGGGACATCGATCTCGACACTCATCTCGGCACTCCTCGCGTCATTCGGAGGTGTCTCCACAAAAGAAGATGCAGCGTATGGGATACTCCTCTTCGGATTTATCCCCACCTGAGGGACCGGAGTATGAGGAACCATCTACCTCCCATTCTCCTTGCCGCTCTCAGTTCTCTCTGGACCCGGAGGCTTCCACTTCTTCTAGTCCGTCTCGCCGGCCGGCGCTGGCGGACCAACTGTCCTTTTCTTCCTTCCTCCGACAAATGGCGGATGACTTGGATGTAACTTTGGACACTGGTTCTCGATATTCCAAGGAGTATCTGGACACCATGCACTTGCCTCATCCTCCGGCGGAGTCGCTCCGGCTTCCTCTGCATAAACTGCTTGATCAGACTTTCATGCGCTGTTTTGAAACTCCTTATTCCATTCCTGCAGTTCCCAGCAAGCTGGAGGCTCGATACCGCATCGTCCACCACAAAGGGTTTGAGGGAGCGCAACTTTCTCATCAGTCCCTTCTGGTCGAGTCCTCCCTCAAACGATCCCATCCCTCTCAGGTTTACGCCTCAGTACCACCGGGCCGAGAGGGGAGGACGATGGATAAGTTTGGTAGACGTATCTACCAGAACTCTATGATGGCATCTCGAGTGCTCAACTACAATTTTTTCTTTTCCTCATATTTGGATTTCTTCTTGCCGGTGCTCCGCAAGTTCATCCCTTTCATCGATGCTCAGGCTCGATTCGAGTTTGAAGAGGTGGTGGCGACCCTTTCCCAGTTGCGCCTCCAACTGATGCAATCCTCCTACGATGCCTTCGAGCTCTCGGCACGTGCTGCTGCCTGTTCGGTAGCCATGCGTCGCCTGGCATGGCTCCGTACGATTGATATGGATCCGAACCTCCAAGACAGGCTTGCAAATGTGCCTTGTGCGGGAGCGGACCTGTTCGATGAGTCTATTGAGACTGTTACTAAGAAACTTTCGGATCATGAGAAGTCCTTCCAGTCTATCCTGCGGCCTAAGCCCAAGCCTCAGCAGTCTCGACCCACTAGGCCGCCGTTGATTTATCAACGGCGTTATCAGCCGAGGCAGGCTCCTCCTGCGAGACAGCCTGCGAAGAGACAGCCTCCCCAGAAGCCTCAACAGAAGCCTCAGATGCCGGCTGCACCCAAGGCTACTCAGCCTTTTTGACTCTCTTCCAGGGAGCATAACCGACCTCGTTCTGTCTCCCCCTGTTTTTCCCATTGGGGGTCGTCTCCATCATTTTTGTCACCAATGGGAGTCCATCACCACGGACCTTTGGGTCCTTACCATCGTAAGAGAAAGATACTCTCTTCATTTCCAACGGGTCCCCCCGGACCACCTTCAAGCTTGACGCAGACCGCTCTTCTCCTTCAGGAGGCTCAGGCTCTGCTTCGTATTCAGGCCGTCGAGCCGGTTCCATTAGATCAGCAAAACCAGGGGTTTTACTCCCGGTACTTCCTCGTTCCGAAGAAGACGGGCGATCTGCGTCCCATTTTGGACCTTCGGGTCCTCAACAAGTTTTTGGTCAAGGAGCGGTTCCGTATGCTGACCCTTGCTTCCCTCTATCCCCTCCTCGAGCAGAACGATTGGTTATGCTCCCTGGATCTCAAGGAGGCCTACACTCACATCCCTATTCATCCGGCCTCCCGCAAGTTCCTCAGATTTCGGGTGGGACATCTACATCTGCAGTATCGAGTGCTTCCATTCGGCCTCTCCTCGTCCCCCAGAGTCTTCACGAAATGTCTGGTGGTGGTGGCCGCTGCTCTCCGGAACATGGGTCTTCAGGTGTTTCCATACCTCGACGACTGGCTCATCAAGGCCCCGTCAGCTCCAGAGGTCATTTCAGCGACCTTGACTACCATTCGTTTCCTGCAAAGCTTGGGCTTCGAGATCAACTTTCCCAAGTCACATCTTCAGCCCACCCAGTCTCTCCCCTTTATCGGGGCGGTCCTGGATACCATTCAGCTTCGAGCATTCCTTCCTCCTCAACGCATGGATGCTCTCCTTCTACTCTGCCAGTCGGTCTCTTCTCGCCAATCCATCTCAGCGAGACACATGATGGTCCTTTTGGGCCACATGGCATCTACAGTTCATGTGACGCCTTTTGCCAGACTACATCTCCGAATCCCTCAATGGACCCTGGCATCTCAGTGGACTCAGGTGTCCGACCCATTATCCCATCACATTGTGGTCACTCCTGTTCTACGGCAGTCGCTTCTTTGGTGGATGACCTCTTCGAATCTATCCAGAGGTTTGCTGTTTCACTCTCCCCCCCACCAGAAAGTTCTCACGATCGATTCTTCGAACTATGCCTGGGGGGCGCATCTGGATGGTCTTCGCACTCAGGGGTTCTGGACCAGTGTGGAACGACTCCATCAAATCAATCTTCTGGAGCTCAGAGCCATCTTCAATGCTCTCCAAGCTTTTCAACATCTGCTTCACGACATGGTGGTCCTTATTCGCACAGACAATCAGGTCGCCATGTATTATGTCAACAAGCAAGGGGGCACGGGCTCGACCCCTCTCTGCCAGGAAGCTCTTCGAGTCTGGGATTGGGCAGTTCGCCACAACGCCTTCCTCAAAGCTGTCTATATTCAGGGGAAGGACAACGTCTTGGCAGACAAATTGAGTCGTCTTCTCCAGCCTCACGAATGGACGCTCCATTCCGACACCCTTCATCAGATCTTTGCAATGTGGGGGACACCTCAGATAGACCTCTTTGCAGCCCCTCACAACTTCAAACTGCCTCAGTTTTGCTCCAGGATTTACACTCCTCATCGCCTCGAGGCAGATGCCTTTCTACTGGATTGGGGGAATCGCTTCCTCTATGCGTTCCCTCCGTTTCCTCTCGTTCAAAAGACTCTGGTCAAGTTGAGATCAGACCATGTCACCTTGATTCTGATTGCTCCTCGGTGGCCCAGACAACCTTGGTACTCCCTTCTGCTTCAACTGAGCAGCAGGGAGCCAGTACTTCTTCCAGTGTTTCCTTCACTACTTACTCAACATCAGGGTTCACTGCTTCATCCCAATCTGCAGTCTCTACACCTGACAGCTTGGTTCCTCTCAACGTAACTCCTCACCAGTTTTCTCCAGCGGTGAGAGAGGTTTTAGAGGCTTCCAGGAAGCCTGCTACTCGACAATGCTATTCTCAAAAATGGACTAGATTCTCTTCCTGGTGTATTTCCAATGCCAAGGAGCCTCAAGGAGCTTCCCTTTCCTCTGTATTGGACTATCTTCTACACCTGTCTCAGTCTGGTCTCAAGTCGACATCTATATGAGTCCACCTGAGTGCTATTGCGGCTTTCCATCAGCCTCTACAAGGGAAACCTTTGTCTGCTCATCCTGTGGTTTCCAGATTTATGAAAGGACTTTTTCATGTCAACCCTCCTATCAAACCTCCTCCTGTGGTTTGGGATCTCAATGTTGTCCTGTCTCATCTCATGAAGCCTCCGTTTGAACCTCTCAACAAGGCTCCACTTAAGTATCTCACCTGGAAGGTGGTTTTTCTGGTGGCCCTCACGTCTGCTCGCAGGGTCAGTGAGCTTCAGGCCCTAGTGGCGGATCCGCCATTCACAGTATTCCATCATGACAAGGTGGTTCTTCGTACTCATCCAAAATTCTTGCCTAAAGTGGTCTCTGAATTTCACCTCAACCAATCCATCGTGCTTCCAGTGTTCTTTCCAAAGCCTCATTCTCACCCTGGAGAATCTGCTTTACACACTCTGGACTGTAAACGTGCTTTAGCTTTCTACTTGGATCGCACAAAGCCACACAGAACTGCTCCTCAACTTTTCGTCTCCTTTGATCCAAACAAGTTGGGACGACCTGTATCGAAGCGCACCATCTCCAACTGGATGGCGGCTTGTATCTCTTCCTGCTATGCCCAGGCTGGATTATCCCTTCCCTGTAAGGTCATAGCCCACAAGGTCAGAGCAATGGCAGCCTCTGTTGCCTTCCTCAGATCGACACCGATTGAGGAGATTTGTAAGGCTGCCACTTGGTCCTCGGTTCATACATTCACCTCTCATTATTGTCTGGATACTTTCTCCAGACGGGATGGACAGTTTGGCCAAACAGTGTTACAAAATTTGTTCTCTTAAGTTGCCAACTCTCCCACCATCCCATTGGGGTTAGCTTGGAGGTCACCCACTAGTGAGAATACCTGCCTGCTTGTCCTGGGATAAAGCAATGTTACTTACCGTAACAGTTGTTATCCAGGGACAGCAGGCAGCTATTCTCACGTCCCACCCACCTCCCCTGGATTGGCTTCTCAGGCTAGCTACCTGAACTGAGGAGACACGCCCGGTACATCGGGCGGGAAGGCACTGGCGCATGCGCGGTGCGGGCATCTCGAAACTTCTGAGTTTCTTCAAGCAAGACATGCTTGCAAGATGTCCATATCGGGGCTCTGTCGGATGACATCACCCACTAGTGAGAATAGCTGCCTGCTGTCCCTGGATAACAACTGTTACGGTAAGTAACATTGCTTTCTCCGTACCCATCCTAAATTCTTGCCTAAGGTTGTTTCTGAGTTTCACATCAACCAATCCATTGTTCTTCCTGTATTTTTTCCAAAGCCCCATTCTCACCCTGGAGAAGGGGCTCTGCATTCTCTTGGTTGTAAGCATGCGCTGGCTTTCTACTTGACCACACCGCTCCTCATCGTTCTGCTCCCTGGCTGTTCCTCTCTTTCTATCTTAATCGCCTGGGTTGCTCTGTTTTTAAGTGGACCATTTCTAACTGTTTGGCCGCTTGTATCTCTTTCTGTTACGCTCAGGCTGGCCTCTCCCTGCCGGGTCGAGTCTCAGGCCACAAGGTCCAAGCAATGGCGGTGTCTGTTGTTTTCCTCCACTCAACTCCCATTGAGGAAAACTGTAAGGCTGCCACTTGATCCTCAGTTCATACTTTCACCTCTCACTACTGTCTGAATGCTTTCTCCAGGTGTGATGGCCACTTTGGCTAGTCAGTTTTGCCAAATCTTTTCTCCTAAATTGCCAACTCTCCCTCCATCCCATTCTGGTTAGCTTGGAGGTCTCCCACATATAGACATAAGGTCAGTAGTTGCGCTCTTTCTCGTATCTGGGCTGGGAGATGGGCTCTCTGTCTTGGTGCTGTTAAATTCTTAGCACTATCTCTGTTTCTCTAGGTGGCGAAGATGGGACGTCGAGTTCGACCCCCCTATGACAGTGCACAGGAGGAGAGTTCTGGCAGTGGCAATGGAAGAGACTCAGCTGCTGCACTTTTGCCTGGGGAGGTGGGTGTTGTTCCGGTGGGCTATGCACATCAGCCCAACCAACTTCCTAAGCGTTATTTTGCCACTGTAGCTCAAGAGAGAGTTATTTGATTTTGCAGAATTGAAATGCTATGTTTTGACATTGTTTCAGATCATTGATTGAATCATATCAACAATTTTCTTTTCTTTTCTTTTTTAATTCTTTATTCATTTTATCTCTTACAACAAGTGAATAATTAATTGACATATTGAAATGTATACATCACTTGAATTTCTTATCATTTTAACCTTAATACATAAGAATTGATCTCCTTCCTCCCACCCCTTCCACATTATATCAAATCAAATATATCAGGAGAAGAACAAAAATTAGGGAAAAGGATGGAATAGAATTTTTGAGATTAATTAATGGACCGAAGATTCCCGATCATATTAAAAGTTTAGATGAGCCTATATCATTAAAAGAATTGAACACGGCGTTAAAGTCTCTTAGAGTTGGATCCGCTCCAGGTGGTGATGGTTTCACGGTAGAATTTTATAAATCATTTCAAATTACTTTGTTACTTCATTTATTAAATTTATATCAGTCTCAACTAACTAAAGGTTGCATTATAGGTACTATGGCAGAGTCGTTAACTATAGTTTTGCCAAAGCCAAATAAAGATCCCACTTTGGTTTCAAACTACAGACCTATCTCATTAATCAATGTAGATGGAAAACTTTTAGCTAAGATATTGGCTTTACGCTTAGCCAAGGCTCTCCCTTTTTCAAGTGTGGATCGCCAAGCCCTCATGATGTTCCTATTTCTTCAGAAGAAAACTCCAAAGGAAATCCATGAATGTATGATACAAACATTGAGTGACAGTGAATCAATTCTTTTATTTTTTACTGCATCAGATTTACAAAAACTTGATGTAGCTGCAGGAAAATACTTTTAAAACCAATAGGAAGAAATATTTTTTCACTCAGAGAATAGTTAAGCTAGTTGCTTATTTTATAATTCACAACAAGTGTACAGTAAATATCAAACAATTAGAATACAATATCACTTGAAAATTTACCATATCGTACAACAAAAAGATATAACCCCCCACCCCCTCCCACTTCCATATACAACAAAAAATATACCACATGAATATAATATCTTATCATTCATATATATTATTATTATTTTTTTATTTTTTTTATTTATAATTTTCAATTTACAATTCAAGTATCACTTGTACAGAAAAATAAAGATAAGCCAATAATATAAACATTTCTGCTCCCAAACTTGTTACAAGAAAAATCATATAGCTTAACTTCAACTCTAGTCCACTATAAGGATCCAAGGCATACATAGCGGATAATTAAGGTAGTATTAACAAACTAAATTGCTATATAAAAGAAAATAGGCCCTTTAGGCAGAGACAGGTTTAACAATAATCAATTATCCTCTTATTCCCCCTTAAACCTGAGGTGCTGTACACAAAAATGTTGTCAACTGGCTTGGATCAAAGAAAACATATTTTTTCATACGATATTATATCACACATTTACAAGGGTGTCGAAGATAAAAGATCGCCCCCAGAGCTATAACCCCTGGTTTTAGAAGAAGAAATTCACGTCTCCTTTTTTGTATATCTCGAGCCAGATCTGGAAAAATCAATATTTTAAGTCCCATAAATTTCTTAAGTCTATTTTTGAAGAAAAGCCTGAGCAACCAGTTCGCTGGGGTAACCATTTCTATGTCAGAACGCTCCAATATTGCAGTAACATCTAGCGGTTGCTGGTCCTTTTCTTGTAAGCGCTGCTGTTCCTCTCTTTTAATAGGTAGATAATAAGCCTGCGTAAGAGGTGGCAACATATCTTCAGAAATTTCCATCATATAACGTTTCACTATGTCTCTCGGTGATATTGTTGCGATCCTCGGAAAGTTAATTAATCTGAGGTTATTGTTTCTAGAGGAATTTTCTAAGGATTCCAGCTTCCTTCTCAAGTTAGTATTATCTTTAATTAGTGTTTTTCTAATCTGTTTAGAAACTTTTAACTCCTGATGGATATTTTCTATGGAGCTTTTAGATTCATCAAATTCAACTTTTAAATTCCCCATTGTAACCTCTTGAACTTTAAGAGTTTCTTCCAACTGGTTCAGTTGGGGTTTCACAGATTTTGCCAAATCTGCCACCAGATCCCAAAGAGAATCCAGGGTTACCTCTCTGGATTTTTCAGTATGAAATGCATTAATAAAATGAGAAGTCTCACCAGTTGATGTTGATGTTCCTTCTTGAACAGCATTTCTCTGGTTCCAGATTACCCCTTCAGTTGTTGTGCTCTCAGTCTCTTCCAAACTCTCCTGAAAAGAAGAGTTAGTCTCCAGTCTCCCCTCTCTGATATCTGTGGCCTCCGGGGGAGAGCACTGCTCATGCTCCAACAGCACTTCCTCTCGTGGGGAGCTGGTAACCTGAGGAGGAGGGGGAGGTACTCTGGCGTCGGGGCTTAATGTTGTTTCCAAGCCCAGGGAGTTAACATCCGTTCCGCTCCGGTGCGACTCCAGTGGGACCCCCGACGCCCGGGGTGTCTCCTGCATACGTCGAAGGATCTCCTCAATGTTGCCGAACACCGCTGCACCGGGCTGCCGCGAGGCTCCAGCGGCACTGCGTCCTCTTCGTTTCGGCATGAAGAAGGGAGCAGAAGTCTCGAGCAGTGGGTTAAAAGTTGTTGGAGGTAAGACTCTTCAGCGTGCTAATCAGCCGGAAGGGTCTGCAGCCATCTTGGATCCTCATATATATTATTAATAGAAATCCACCCCCCCGATCCAAGTGTAAATTATTCATTAGAATAATTTAAAAATGTCCCCCACACATCCTTAAATTTATTATAGTAACCTTTTTGAACTGCCAACGCTCTTTCCATTTTAAACACATGACATACTGAATTCCACCAGAAACAATAATTCAACCTTCTACAATCTTTCCAGTTACACGTTATTTGTTGAATGGCAACTCCTGTCATCATCAAAAGCTTATTATTAGCAGATATTTGAGGCTTAGCTCTCATCAGCATGCCAAATAAAATTGTGTCGTATAATGCTACATAATTTTCCATTAAATGATTTATTTGATCCCAAATAGAGATCCAAAAATTTTTAATGAATATTATTTGGTACTTCAATGAGATTTAAAAGCCAAATTTCAGCGAATAATAATAAACTTTTATTAATATTAACAGGGGTTGCCATTCAGCAGATTACAGGGAATTGGAAAGATTATACTAAACTGAATTATACTTTTTGGTGGAATTCAGTGTGTCATATTTATAAGATGGAAAGGGTATTTGCTCTACAACAAGGCAATTATAATAAGTTTAAAAAGATTTGGGGGCCATTGACGATTTATTCTGGTGATCAGACATCTTAAACACCTAAATATTGGACAAGATAAGGGGGGGTGGGATTATGAAGGATAATAATTGATAATTGTTATTTATTAGTATATGGGTGGGAGGGGTGGGCTTCTTATATAATTATTTATTTGGAATATTACAAATAAGAATGTCAAGTGATTAATTAAGATATTTATGAATGATTGTTGTACACTTGTAATTTTTGAAAATAAAGATTTAAAAAAAAAAAAAAAAAAATTTTAATGAATGGACAATAAAACAACAAGTGATCTAAAGTTCCAGCATCAAGGTTACAATGCCGGCGTGGCTTGGAGCGCGCACGATATGGCAGCCTAACCGCAGCGCTCCCGTATCCAGGCAACAAACGGAACAAAAATAAAACTTCTACTTTCTCAAATCGATATTAAAAATATATAAAACAACGTCGGAAATGGCTAGCATGAAGCAGGGGAAAGCTGAAAAACCTTCAACATCGGGAATATCAGCAAAAAGAACAAAAGTAACTCCCCTGTCACCATCGAGTGTGCCGTTCCCGATGGAGACTGAAGAACTCACTGAAAAGTCTGATATTATGACTGAACTGTTCAAAATAAAACTGATGCTGACTGAAAATGCCAATAAAATATCTGAAGTAAAAGAAGAGCTTCTTAACATGAAACAAGAGATCCAAACGGAGAGACTGAGAATGACAGTGCTGGAAGAAAAAATGGAGAGGTTTGAATCCCTCACACAGGAATATGACAAAGAAAAAAAAGAAGTAGCAGCTTTAAAAAATCAAATGGTGGACATGGAAAACCGAGGAAAAAGAAAGAACATCAGAATTTTGGGGCTGGCTGAAAATATTGAAGGGGGAGATCCTGTACAATTCTTGGAAAATCTTTTACCTAAACTGCTTCAGCTCAATTCAAAATGGCCGTTAGAAATTGAAAGAGCCCACAGAATCCCCACAAGAAAGCCAGTAAATCAGGCTGCTCCAAGACCTTTGATATTCAAGGTTTTAAGGTATCAACAAGCTCAAGAAATATTAAAAATGGCAAAAGCAAATAAAAACTTGAACTATAAAGGATCAAAACTGATTTTAGTTCCGGATTTTGCTAAATATACAGCAAACATAAGAAAACAATTCCTCACATACAGACAGCAGCTGAAAGAAAAAGGATACATATATGGACTATATTATCCATCTACTATGAGAGTATCCAGTGGAAATAAATCCATATATTTTCAAGACCCTGCAAAACTGAAAGAATTTTTGTCACAAAAAGAACCTATGTTTACATAAAAAACAGAATAATTCAGCTGAAGAAAGAAGAAAGAAGAAAGAAGATGGAAAAAAGGGAAAATAAAGAAGATTATTAAAAAAAAAAAAATTTTTTAAGACATAAGAAATGTTATTAATTGGAAAATAATTTATTGATATAGTGGATGCAATAATATAATATTATTTTATTAAATTAATTATTAATGGATTAATAAAATATTAACATCCATAATCATTAATATTAAAAAAAAAAAAAATAAAATATAAAAAAAAAAAAAAAAAAAAATTTTTTTTTAATTATTAAAATATAAATAAATGATTTATTTACTTAAAAATTTATATAAAATACACATTTTAATCAAAATAAAGAATTCATTCAATTATATAGCATATTAATTTATTATGATTAATGAATAATGAAATGATTTACAATGAAAATATCATTAAAAATATTGAAAGGAAATTTTATTATTGCTATATTGAGAATAAGATACAAAAATGAAATATATTAATTTATTATAAATACAATATTTTAATTCTGTGTAAGAAAATTATAATTTTATGAAATATATACAATAATTTGATTATTGACAGGATTAATTAATAAAATAGATGTCTACTATAAGATTTTTATTTAATTCAATTATTCAGTCACATTAACTTATTATAAAAATAAGAAATTAAGTTATTGATTGGTAGATAATTAATAAAATATGAATTTATTATAAAACTTATTTATTGATATAAAATGTATATTTTATTCAAATATTTATTCAAATTAATTTATTATGAAGATGATCTAAGAAATGATTGAAATGCATTATTATTAATAATAATATTTTTATAAAAATGGATATATTTAATTCACATGATGAATAACAGAATATATAGAGAATAAGAGCTATAGTTGTAATATATTTATTTATTCAGAGTATTATATTACATATATGCATGATATTGAATTTAATTTTATGAATCAAATATATATAATTCTCAATAAATTTATAAAATTTTATAGATTAAATGGACATAATTTACAATTATATAAGGGTGGAAGTATAAAGAATATAGTGAATTTAGAAATATGTTTTTGAATAATATAATGAATTATTAGTTGCCTGGGAAAGGAGATTTAGGTTTTGCATGACCAATGCGTGTTCCAAATCAGAATAAGATAATGGGTGGGGAGGGAGGGAAAATAATGGGTGGGATAAGAGATAAATTTTTATTGAATGTGCTGGGAACTAATCGTGTAAATTATCATAGAATATTGGTTACAACATAATTATTAATTAGATGGACATAAAAATGTATTCCCTGAATGTCAATGGTTTAAATCATCCTATTAAGAAGAAGAAATTATTATCGTTCCTTAAAAATCAAAATGCGGACATTTACTTCATTCAAGAGACCCATCTTTCAGAAATTGAATCAAAAAAATTATCTGGAGGTTGGATTTCTAAATGTTTATTTGCACCGGCTTTAAAAAAAAAAGCTGGAGTGGCTGTTCTAATAAACAAAAAATGTAATGCAGATTTTAAATTAATTAATTATGATCCCTTAGGAAGATGGGTACATATCGAAATGGTTCTGGGAAATACAACCCTGAATTTATTCAATTTATATGCTCCTAATACGAATCAAATGGAGTTTTTTAAACAAATTCAACAATTACTTTTACCACTGGCTACATCTAATTTAATAGTAGCAGGAGATTTCAATGCTGTAATGGATCCGATATTGGATAAAAAACCAAGTAAAGTTATAAAATCATTAGGTTTAGATAATTTGATTCTATCTTGTGATTTAGTAGATATATGGCGAATTCTTCATTTTAATGATCAGGAATTTTCTTTTTGTTCTCAGGTCCATAAATCTTTTTCACGAATTGATTATATATTTGTTTCTAATAATATAGCGCAGCGTGTACTAAAAGCAATAATTGATCCCATTATAATTTCAGATCATGCTGGTGTGTGGATTAACCTTCAAAATTATGATGTTGAAAACTTTGATTCAATATGGAGATTTAATAATGATTTATTAGAAGATTCAAAATTTCTTGAAGATTTTAAAATAAAAATGCAAGAATTCTTTCAATTTAATGAATCAGATACTATTAATGCTGAGATCTTATGGGATGCTTTTAAAGCAACTATGAGAGGAAATATTATTTCATACTCAACATTTATTAATAAACAAAAAAAAAAAACAATTTATTGAAATAGGAAAACAAATTAAATTACTAGAAAATAAATTAATTGAGAAATGGGAAAATAAAACATTACAAGAAATATTAAAATTAAAAGTTAAATATAATGAGATTTCTTCTCAAATTGTGAGAAAAGACATTTTCAATAAACAAGTACAATATTATGGAAATTCAAATAAAGCGGGAAAATTATTAGCAAATTTTCTTAAAGTAAAGAAAAGAAAATCTAAGATTATTGCAATCAAAGATACACAAGGTAACACACATACCAACACAAAAGATATTATAACACAATTTCTTGATTTTTATAAAGAATTATATACTTCCAATTCTTATAAAAATAAAGAACAAGATGGATTAAATTTTTTAAATTCATATATTGGACCAAATATTCCAGATCATATAAAAGGAAGTCTAGAAGAACCTATATCTTTAAAAGAGTTAGAAACAGCATTGAAGTCTCTTAGAGTTGGATCCGCTCCAGGTGGAGATGGGTATACTGTTGAATTTTATAAATTTTTCCAAAATATCATATTACCACATCTGTTAAATTTATATCAATATCAAATAAAGAATGAAAATATTTCTGGTACTATGGCAGAATCGATAATTATAGTTTTACCAAAACCAAACAAAGATCATACTCTTGTATCAAATTACAGGCCTATTTCATTATTGAATGTGGATAACAAATTAATGGCTAAAGTATTAGCATTAAGATTGGCAAAAGCCCTTCCTTTCATTATTGATGTACATCAAACAGGATTTATTACTAAAAGACATTCTTCAAATAATACTAGATTAGCATTCCACTCATTAAATTTAGCAAAAAATATAAATGATCCAGCTTTTTTAATATCTTTAGATGCAGAAAAAGCCTTTGATAGAGTGGAATGGAATTTTATATACCAAGCTTTACAATGGTTTGGTATAGGATCCGGTTTTATTAAAATGATTCAGACATTGTATAGCTCTCCTGGAGCAAGATTATATATTAACAATAATTTATCAAATAGATTTAACTTGCATAGGGGAGTTAGACAAGGATGCCCTTTGTCTCCTTTACTTTTTGATATTGTCCTAGAACCTTTATTAATTGCAATAAACAAAACTAAGGAGATAAAGGGAATATCATTTACCAGTTTTGAATTTAAATTATCTGCATATGCAGATGATATATTATTATATTTAAGAGAACCGGAAAATACTATTCCATGTATACTTAATTTAATAGAAAAATATGGTACTTTTTCTGGATATAAAATTAATTGGAACAAATCTGAAATTCTCCCAATAAACGTTCATTGTACCAAAGGATTATTTGACCCATATTCATTTATTTGGAAAGAAGATGGAATAAAATACTTAGGAATTATCATCAAAAACACAATTGAAGATACAGTCAAAGAGAATGAAAAACTTTTATTGAAAAAAATAACAGAAATGTGTGAGCAATGGAATCCACTACATCTTTCTTGGTGGGGAAGAATTCAAACAGTTAAAATGATGATATTGCCTGTGGTTTGTTACCAAATGAGTATGATTCCAATATTTTTTCAGGGGTCATTTTATAAAAAAATTAACAATGTTCTTACAAAATTTGTTTGGTGTGGGAAAAGACCAAGAATCGCTTTAGTATCATTACAAAGACCAATTATGGAAGGGGGGGTAAATTTTCCAAATTTTTATAGGTATCATCAAGCCTATATTTTAAGACAGGGTATGTATTGGATCCTCCCAGACCTTTTAGAAAATGTACCAGATTGGCTGTATTTAGAATGGCGGCTCCTGTTCCCTTTATATCCAGAACAGTTAATAACTATAACAATGCCTAAAAGATACAAAGACCACAGAATTTTATTTGACACTTGGAAAACATTGAGATATATCAGTAATCTATCACCAGAACCTATTGCTAAATCTCTAAATCAATCAATATGGATAAACTCCAGGATCAGAATTGGCGGATTTAAAATCGTCTGGAAACAATGGATAAATGCAGGAATAAGAACATTGAATGATGTTATATCAGAAGGATCACTGCTTAGTTTTTCACAATTGCAAAATAAATTTGGATTAAATAAAACACAATATTTTAAATGGATGCAATTGAAGCAGGCCATTCAGGAAGGGTTCCCTGAATGGAAAAATCTAAATAATCAATATAGTCTACAGGCTCTATGTTTCCAGACGGATTTTTTGGGTCACCAAGCCGCAAAATGGTACAAACTGATATACGGATTTTTAAATAAAAAAAAGAAAACAGGTCTTAGGGATATTTGGAGTATTGAGATTGGTCAGACAATTTCTGAATCTCAATGGCCACGATTTTGGTCCTGGAGATTAAGATCTACAAGGTCAGCATCTATGAATCAAACATGGTTGTTTTTATTACATAGAGTGTTCTGGACCCCAACGCGCCTGCAAAAAATAGATAGTACTAGATCTAATAGATGCTGGCATTGTAAATTGGAAATTGGGACGTTAGATCATTTAATCTTTTTCTGTCCCTGTGTAAACGCATTTTGGAATTCAATTTGGCCCCAAATTAATAAGTTACTAGAAAATCATATAGGACTCTCATATGACACTATATTATTTGGCACTGCAATGAGAACTAAGAGTCCGATTTCAGCAAACAATAATAAGCTATTACTAATATTAACAGGAGTCGCCATGCAACAAATTACTCAAAATTGGAAAGATTATACCAAATTAAATTATACCTTCTGGTGGAATTCTGTCTGTCATATTTATAAAATGGAAAAAATAATAGCGTTACAACAGGGAAATCTTCCTAATTTCAAGAAAATTTGGCAACCATTGACAAATTATTCTAATGATTAGTTTCTTAGCACAATGATAAAAATTATATATGAATGGGGTGGGAATTGATTAATTAATGGAAACATATTATATAAAAAGGGGAAGGGATTTATATTTTATATGTTATTGTATAATCTTTATCATATTATATTTTAAATAATATGAATTATTAATGATAAAATTTTGATATGTAATAATTGATAATATTATATATGAATCAAATATTGTAAGAATGGAAAATTTATAAATAAAAATTTAAAAAAAAAAATTTAATATGTCCCCTCTGAAAATTCCTAACAAACTGTATATTGTAATTTTCACTGTATTTTTTGTAATTTGCGACCTTTTCCTAACAGGTCCTCTCGGAAATTTCTTAACGAAATGTATATTTTATATTTTCGCTTTCTTAAAGTTTCTGTACTCTGTATTTCCTCTGACTATCTGCAAATTGTAACTCGCTGAATGTCCAGCTCTCTTGAATGTAAACCGCCTAGAAGTCGCAAGATTGTGGCGGTATAGAAGAATAAAGTTATTATTATTTAAAAAAAAAAAAAAAAAAAAAAAAAGGTTACAATGCCAACGTCTATTAACCTAGAGCAATCCAATTTTTGTAAATGAACAGGGGTCCAGAGTGCTTTAATGATACAGGAAAAACCATGTTTGCCTCATAGAAGCAGACATCGTACACTTCAACCTCCAGGACCAAATATGTGGCCACTGAGATGCATTAATTTGATGCTTAATCTCAATGCTCCAAATATCTCTAAGACCATTTTTTGGTTTTTTATTCAAATAATTAGATAATACTTTATACCACTGTGCGGCCTGGTGTCCCAGAAAGTCTGCCTGAAAACATAGGAATTCTACTGTAACTCGCTGTGCCGTTTAAAGGAAGCATTGAAAGAAAAAAAAAAGGAGTTCTCTTTTTGCAAGACAGTGTGAGCAGGGTAATTGCACACAAGCGCACTCGTAGCTTTTCTCAAGGTTTGTAAAAATGCATAATGAAATGATGCAAATGTTTATCCAAAAGCATAAGGTTAGTTGCATCATGAGAATTATTAGAGATGCCAAAAGCTGGCCTTGCTAGTAACGAATTCCAACGTTTTACCAGTTACACATCCATATATATCCTAAATGACAACATTCCTTCGCTACAATCTAACTGGTCCACATTATTTGCTTCCATATAAGGCTGGCTTCTATACCTTCATATGGGCGTGTCAAAAGCATTCCTAAAAATTACATTCTTAAACCTAAAAAGTTACATTCTCATATTAAGCTTACATGTTTTATAAAGAAGAAATACATAGACAGGTATTGTAATGTATTCACCAAACTAAGGTTCACATACAGCTTTTAAATCCCTTCCTGGTACTATCTCTGTGCTGAGAAATTCATGTCTCTTTGTCTAACTGAAATTAGAGAGAGAAGGAGGGATTTACCCCCCCCCCCCCCATCAGAGTTTCACAGAGTAGAAAAAGTTGCTTAAGGTCAGAGGTTAAATCCCAGATGTAGTCTTCTCAGAATTTCTTCAGATTTCACATATATGAAATCAAAGTAAAATGTATTCTAATCTACACTTGTTACCTATAGCTACATAAGTAAATTCCTATTGTGTAGTTTTAATGACTTACTGACTTACTAAAACTTAATTCTGGATATATACATACAATGATACACATGTGGATTCGATTTGTCTTTCTCACTGCAAAATCAGGGCCCCTTGGAATGTGAGGCAACCAGGTCAGAGGCCAACTCCTGTCTGCCTATAACTTCCCTGAGGACCAGCCTAGTCCAGGCTAGACACACCTCAGAACAAAGAAACCTTATGAAACCTAAGCTTTGCCATCTGGGGTTAATTTGCTATGGTGCTTATCAATCACACTAATGTCCCAGTCTGCCTTCCTGTTCCTTCAAGCACATCAATATGTTAAGATTCCCATTTTTTGCTTTGCCTCTCTGATTATGATATTCTGGCTTATCTAATATTTTCTAGTTTCATATATTTATGTATAGCCACTAATACCACATTCTCACCTGCTCTTGGATTAAGCCCTATCTATCAACAGGTTTTTTCTAACTAGTGAATCCTGGTGCAATGTGAGAAAGTGTAATGGCTGAATTTTTTTTATTTCATGTTTGCTCATTTCACCACATCTTCCTGTCCAGATAAATAAGCTGGCCCTCCCCAGGCCTACTTAAGGCACAGGACAATCTCAAGTGCACCTGCTCACACGGCTGGCTAAACAATGGATGTTTTGACACAATTGGGGTTTCAGTGCATAGACCAGGGGTGCCCAATAGGTCGATCGCGATCGACCGGTAGCTCGCCAAGGCAAAGTGAGTCGATCATCCAGGACTCACTTTGCCTTGGCGATCTATCGGGCCAATCAATCTTCCTCTCCCCGACGTCAATTCTGCCGTCGGAGAGGAAGTTCGGGCCAGCCAATCGCTGCCTGGCTGGGCGGAACTTCCTCTCCGACGGCAGAATTGACGTCAGGGAGAGGAAGATTGATCGGCCCGAAGCAGAGAGAGCATGGGGTGGCGGCGGCTTTGGGGCCTGTTATCCATTGGTGGCGTTTGGGTCCTGTTCCCTGATGGCAGCGGCAGTGGCTTGGGGAAGGGCAGGGAGAAAGAAAGAAAGGGGGCAGGCAGGGAAACAGAAGGAAAGAAGAGAAACAGGTAAAAAGAAAGGGGGCATGAAGAGAGAAAGAAAGAAAGGTCAGGGAGAGAGGAAGAAAAAGTTGGGGGAGGGAATGAGGTGTGTAGGAGAGGAAGCATACAGGCTGAAAGAAAGATTGGATGCACAGTCAGAAGAAGAAAGTGCAATCAGAGACTCATGAAATCACCAGACAAGGTAGGAAAAATGATTTTATTTTAAATTTAGTGATCAAAATGTGTCTGAATTTATATCTGCTGTCTATATTTTACAATATGATCCCCTTTTACTAAACTGCAATAGTGGTTTTTAGTGCAGGGAGCCTATGAGCGTCGAAAGCAGCGCTGGGCATTCAGCGCAGCTCCCTGCGCTAAAAAATGCTATTGTGGTTTAGTAAAAAGGGAGGGGGGTGGGTATTTGTCTATTTTTGTATGGTTGTTACTGAGGTGACAGTGCATAGAATCATCTGCTTTGACCTCTGAAAAAACCCCAGAATAGGAATGATAATTAACAATTCTATGCATACAGTGTGCGTTGTGTTTTTTTAAAATTCTATTGTTGGTAGATCATTTTGACTTGGTCATTTTAAAAGTAGCTCGTGAGAAAAAAAGGGTGGGCACCCCTGGCATAGACCATCCACCCTACTCACCAGATCTTGCTCCATCTGATAATTTTCTGTTCTAAACTTTAAAAAAAAGTTTGAAAGGGCAACAATTTTCGAGTGATTTGGAGGTGATTGAAGCAGTAATTTAGTGACCAGATATCAGAGTATCATTTGGAAAGGTTACAGAAACTTCAGACATGACGTTCCAAGTGTTTTGAACTTTGGGGTGAATATATGGAATAAGGTGTAAGTTTCATGACTCCACGTTATTTCCTTCTTTTCAGCCTTTGCTCATACCCCGACTCTGAACACACTAAGGGATCCCTCAGAGCAGTGCAATGCCCTTAACATGTGCTAAGGCATCTGTGTTTCTCTTTGAGTAGGAGAGTGGCCTTATGGTTTATTCATTTATTTAAGTATTTTTTTTTTCTAAATCTTTATTCATTTTTTCATGCTGACCTGCTCCCTTATTTATTTATTATTTTGCTTTTTATTTTGTTTTGTTCAGTTTGCGGTTTTTATTCAACAAGGAACTGCTATGCCTGCTTGG
This sequence comes from Geotrypetes seraphini, assembly GCF_902459505.1. Taxonomy (NCBI): domain Eukaryota; kingdom Metazoa; phylum Chordata; class Amphibia; order Gymnophiona; family Dermophiidae; genus Geotrypetes; species Geotrypetes seraphini. The sequence goes on along the minus strand of NC_047090.1, from coordinate 191,862,078 downwards.
AGAGGAGCAGACTTTAGTCTGCAGCTGGCAGGTGAATCCGTGGACCTGTGTGTGGAGCTCAGAGCTCCAGGCCTTCAGCATTTGCTCGCTTCCTTGACTTGGTCAGGAGTTTGAGCACAGGCTGTTAGGTATCAATAGCGTCCTTTGGGGCTTTCACGATGCCAGCTGTGATTTCTCTTCTCCCTCCTCCTTTTGGCATTTGTCCCAACCTGAGGGAAGGAGGCTCAGTCTAACTAAGGGCCAACTGGCAGCCAGAAGATCTCCATTGGTAGACTTGAGGCAGAAATTCTTTCCCTGAAGGCAGGCTGATTCAAGATAGCAGGCACCAGAAGGCACAGTGAGTACGCTAGAATCTCAACTTCCCCCGAAGCACCAACAGCAGTGATCCTGAGACAGAACCCCATCCCTCCCTCAAGCCCTAAAGCAGTGGCAGTCCTGAGCCATGAATACCCCACCTTCCGCCCTGATGCACCAGCTCAGCAACGGTTCTGAGCCACAACCCCCTCACCCCCCCCTGGGTCCCTCAAACCTCAAAGCAGCAGTCCTGAACTGTGAACTGCCTCCTCCCTCACCCTCCAGCCCCGAAGAACAAAAGTGGCAGCAGTCCTGAACCATGCCCCCCCCCACTCCCTCCCTCTAGCCTTGAAACAGCAGAAGCAGGTGGCTGTCCTAAGCCGCAAACTCCCTCACCCAAAGCGGCAGCCTGTCAGCTGGAGGCAGCGCTCAAATCAGGCTGCTTGTGGCACAACTGGACACCACTTTTGGGTCCTCAGTGCTAGCGGCAGGTTCATCTGCTCTGCCCTAGTCTCTGGGAACTGCTTTGGTACGTTCCTCTGGTTCAAGACGCATATGTCTTTTGCACCAGGCTGCCCAGTGGTATAAATTAATATCTGGATTTTTAAATAAGAAACTGAAAACAGGTCTAAGAGATATTTGGAGCATTGAGATTAAGCACCAAATTACTGCGTCTCAATGGCCACGAATTTGGGCTTGGAGGATGAGGTGTTGTCACCAACCAGCTCAGGACAATGGGCCCTTAGCGGCTGGGACAAGGGAGTTGTGCTCTTGTGAGCCGCGGTGAGCTGCACAAGGAAAATAATAGCGGAAGAAAAATACTGCCACACCAGGTAAGGGTAGTTACTTAAATCAAACTCAGGATTTATTCTTTCACTGGTAGTAAACATAAACCTTGTCAGGATATTTCTGCGTTTAGCAAATAGTCCCAAAACAGTAAAAAGAATAAAAGACACAAAACAGCAAACTGTCCCAAAAGTGGAAATGTCCCAGTTCAAAGCTTTCTCTAAGATTCAGGCTATTGGCTTCAGCCCCTACTCATTTCCAAGCAATGAAAAACCAAAATATTCAAAATTCAAACAGTTCTTAAATTGACTACCACAGCACTAGTCAGAGCTACGGCTGTGACTTACCCAGCTGCTAGAATACTGGGCAGGTAGTGCGCTTCAGGTGATAAACTGCCAAACAGGCCCACAATCCCACCACAAAAATACTTGAGGCGAACCCCCACTACCTGGGCTGGATACAGTCCTTTTCTCATGAAAGAGAAACCAAAAAAAAAAACCACCTTCACATGAGTCTTTCAAATCTTCTGGAGCTCTGGGTTTCTAAAGCTCCTACAGGGCATAACATAACCATGGAAGTCCTTCATACAATAAGGTCACAGCTACTCACTTTTATTCCACGAGTGGCTTGCCTTCCATGAAGCAAACTTCCATTGGCAGAATCTCACTCACTGGAGCAGCAGATGAGTCCGGGTCAATTTCCATGGCTTGAGGTTCTTCATTCTCCTTCAAAGCAGATTCTTCTCCAGCTTCCATCAGCTCCATAGATTCCAGTGGAGAACTGCCATCAGTATCTCCCAGCCCTGAGCTCTGCTGCCTGTCCTGTGCCTCTCCTCCTTTTAACTGACTTCCCAGGAGCTTTCCTCTCTGGGCAACTAGTTTGCAGCCCCGCCCCCAACCCTCAGGTGGGAAGTGTTTCCTATCAGCAACCCTGGGCCTGAGAGGGGTATGGGCGCTCTGCACTCGTGCTCTCTGACTCCCTCTAGAGAGCAAGGGAGAAATAGCATCAGGAGAATCAAAAAAAGGTTTATCTGTAACACTGGGGGAAGGGTTGGCCTTTAACCCCCAGAGACCCAAATATAGAAAAAAACGTAAAAAAATGTTTTCGAACGTTCACATGTTGTTATAGGAGGCTTGTGATCCCTAAATCAGTGTTTTTTTTTTTTTTTTTTTGACATTTTAGTAACTTTTGGGGAGGATGTTGTAAAATTGCAACGCTGGGCCTGTAAGGTAGCAGAATTTCAATAGTGTCACTCTCTCTCTGAACACATGTAAGGAATAATTAAAAGTTTATTTGTACTTTACAGCTTATAAAGACCCACCTAAGTTTATGTATATACACAACAACAATAGTATAATAAAGAAAAAAGTAATTTTTATTATCAATTTAATACAAAAAATGAGTATCATATAAAAACGCAAATTTTTCCCTGTGAAGCGCCCATTGACTTCTATCAGCGGTAATCAAGAAATTTCGTGTTTTTGCACAAAAAATTTCATGTTAGCGCAAATACGGGTAAAAACGGCCAGCTATGAAATAGCACTTGTGCTATCTTCATAGCACGGTTTTGTGAATCGAGCCCTATATGTGCATGTTTTATTTGTTCATTTATTCAGTTATGGTAGTTCCAAAAACAGTTATTTTGCTCTGAAAAGCACAGGCGAACATTGCACTTCCTGCAAAGTGTGTTGGTATAGCCTTTTGCACAGTGTCGGCACCGTCCTCTATCGGCTTAGATGGGAAAATGTCCAATCATGTCCTTGCAAACTTCCTTTGGAGGGTGTGCATTTGACTTTTTGGCTGTCATGGCAGCTGAAGAACCTCCATCATCTGTAAACTGCCTCTTTTGGGAAGTCAAGGTGCCCCCTCTTGATGAAACTGGGCTTGCAGATGGTTGCCCTCGCTTTGACACTGACCCAGCCGTTCCGATCAGGATAAGAGAAGATGCCAACTGGGCCTGAAACATTCTCCTGTTTAGCATCTGTTTCTTTGGGATTTCCAAAGCTTTGCAGTCCCTTTTGTACAGGAGCCAAGCATTGATCACAGCTAGGTTAATGGTGTGCCAGAAGATGTAAAGGTACCAGCGGTAGGACTTCAGTGGAAACTTGTATTTTGCTGCAAATGAGTCTAACAAATCCACTCCGCCCATGAATTTGTTATAGGCAGCCACGATATAAGGCCTCTCAACTTCAACAAATCTTTTGGCAGTTTTGTCCCAGCGTTGAATCTTCTCCACTGGTTGTGGGCCAGCAAAGGAAGACACAAGTGTAACCTGTCTGTTGTCAAACCATTTCACAGCACAAATGTTGTGATTTGACTCCACTCTGACATCAAAGCTTCCTCTTCCCTTTTTCTTCAAGCTTTTCTCATCCTCAAGATTACAGTTTGGAAGGCGCACTTGTCTGGCTGTTCCTGTGTAATGAATTCCACAATCCAGCAGCCTAACTATCAATGGGATGCTGGTGAAAAAGTTGTCTGCATAGATCTTGTAGTTGTGACTATGTGGAAGTGTGGAAGCAAGTTTCATCACAACATCCCCTGATAGTCCAAGTTCAGATCTTGCCCGTATTCCATTCACACTGCCTTGGTACACATCAAAATCACAAAGTATACCAGAGATTCCAGTCCTTGCCCACAGCTTGAACCCCCATGGGTTTGGCTTGCTACGCATGTACTGTTTGATGCTGCTGAATTTCCCCCTGAAAGGGATCATCATTTCATCAACAGAGTTATGTTCTTCAGGGACCACTTTTAGGCATTTCTCTCTGAAAGCATCAAGCCATGGTCTGAGTTTCCAGAGTTTGTCACTTTTTTGTTCCATCTCAGACACGGTTAGATTGTTCACAAAATGTAATGATGTCAACAGAGACTGGAATCTGTTTCGTGACATTACATCAGCGACAGGACTGTATCTTGTGTCTGCTTCCCAGTACATACGGACTCCAGGCATTTGGACAAGACCCATCTTCAGATACATGCCAATCATCTGCTCTATTTCCTTTGTGTTTGTGTTTATAGATGATCCTTTCTTCTGAAAACTGTACTGATTTGTGTTATCTGCCAGAGCGTTGATCATATCTTCTGTCACAAACTTCTGAAAGTACTCCAGTGGTGTGCAGAGGGAATGGACATCATTACTCCAAAGCAGGCAACAGGGTTGTATGACTTCATGGCCAGATAAACAGACCTATTTACACATTCAACCATCCAATGGTGTTGCAGAACTGAACAATAGGTTCTATTAGTAATGTACATGAAGTTTTAAAAAGAAAAAAAATGGGGGAGGGTTTATTTTGTAGCCTTAAATGTGATGTTGTAATATTACAACACTGGGTCTCAGGGGAGTGCAGACAAAACCTTGCTATCACTTTGACCCACTGTTGTAAAATTACAACATAGAAATAACCAGCTCTAAATCTCTTAAAATCAGTATATTCAATGATGTCATAAAATCTGCATGATCTACACATATTAATGATCACATAAAAAAATATTTCAAGCTTTTTACTTACTTTAGTCCTGATGTATCCCGTCCAAAACAACAAGATGATATACTCCAAAGCAGGCAACAGGGTTGTATGACTTCATGGCCAGATAAACAGACCTATTTACACATTCAACCATCCAATGGTGTTGCAGAACTGAACAATAGGTTCTATTAGTAATGTACATGAAGTTTTAAAAAGAAAAAAAATGGGGGAGGGTTTATTTTGTAGCCTTAAATGTGATGTTGTAATATTACAACACTGGGTCTCTGTGAGTTAAACTGGGCTCTGCACTAGGGACACACCTAGCAGGCATAGGCTGCGTACCACAGTGTACAGTGTCTGCATCTATGAGACCAACTTGGTTTTTTTCTTTTACATAGAGCATTTTGGACCCCGGTTCGTTTACAGAAGTTAAATAGCTCTAAGTCAAATAGATGTTGGTACTGTCATCTCGAAGCTGGGACATTAGATCATTTGTTATTCTATTGTCCATTGATTCTTGCTTTTTGGAAATCAATAAATTGTTTGTTTTTGGAAATCAAATAAATTGTTGGAAAATCTGGTGGCATTATCGTATGATACTGTGCTGTTTGGCATGTCAATAAGGGCTAAGAGCCAAATATCATCTAATAATAACAGGGGTTGCCATACAACAGATTACGAGTAACTGGAAGAGACTGAATTATAGTTTTTGTGGAACTCTTTATGTCACAATTATAAAATGGAAAGGACAATAGCCACACAGAAGGGGAATTTTGGAAATTTCAGGATATTTGGGAGCCATTAACAAAATATTATAATGATTGAATATTATTTTCCCCTTTAAATATGCATGTCCAAGGAGGGGAGAAGGGTATTTTGGTTTGATTATTAAAGTAAGGTATATAGGAGTGGGGATTATTGTATGTTTTCTTGAATTAAAGATTGTTATTGATTAGGGGGAAGGAGGGGATAAATTCTGATATGGATTTTAACAGAATATTAAGTGCTGTATATGAGTTTAAAATGTTATATATGCTGTTACACTTATTGTAAGTTTTAAAAAATGAATAAAGAATTAAAAAAAAAAAAAGGCATATGAGTCTTGAAGGCCTGCCCTATCTCAGACATGTATGTATTTTCAGGTGTTTGATTTTCTCTTGTCAGACAGGTCTGAGGAGTGATAAGATAACTTTCTTACAAAAGGCAATGAAAGATTATAAGAATTACAATATACTCAGGAAGGTGGTCTGTTTGGTTCCACTTTATTGTTTTATTATGTTCCAATTGGTTCTTTAATTGTATTTGTTTGAGAGCAGAACAGAATTAACTTTGTCAGGGAGTTTCTCATGCCCCTCTTCGTTAAGTCTCCTCCTGTAGGGATTGTCAGCTGCTTTGGTATGAACTGAGGAGCAACAGAACAGCTCTGTGATGGAGGTGGAGCCAAAAAATGTAGATGCCTTCTACTCAATTCACGATTAGAGGTGAATAACCCACTGGTTCAAGCCTCATATGCCTTTCTACTAGAAAGAAGATTATCAAGCCCATCTTTATAGCATTCACATTCACTGGCCATACACTCCATAGTTTGAGTGCTTGTCTTCAGTCCATGCCACTCTCCCCAAATCCTGCTACACTTGTTTCCCACCTGGGCAACTATGTATGAAAAGACTGGAAAATAGCATTGTTATGGGACATATGTTTTCCTTTTTGATTTATTCAGATATATGGTGGTTTAAAATCTTTATTTTTAGGGCCTTCCACCCAAACCAGCTCGACGTCAGGGAGGCTGGGCAGATGACACTCCAGGATTCACAAAGTGAGTACCAGCCACCTGTAATCTCAGGAAACGGAAACCAAGTTGTAAAACTATTTTTTTCTGTAAGCTTAGCCAAAAAAGGGGTATTTGAAATGGGTTGGTAATTTGAAACTTCATGTGCACTAATTTTGTAGTCTTTAATTATTGGGTAAATGATTATTTCTTTCCATGCTTTTAGAAATGTTTCTGTAGTTAAGCTAGAACATATCAGATTTAAAATATCTGAACCAAAGAATGAAACCTTTTATGTTTAGTGTGTTTAGGGTTCTCTGTAGATCCTGAAGGGTGGGTATGTTAAATCTTGAACATTTAGACAGATGAAGACTTGAAATTTCAGCTGGATTAAATGAAGAGTTTGTAAATTCAGATTTATTTAAAAACTTATTAGCAGAGTCATCTGAACAAAGAGAGCTGATGGTACTTGCTTTAGAAATACAACTTCTGATCTTTTTGACTTTTGTAGTGAAATAAGAGGCAATGGCTTGGGCAGAAGATAATTGTATAGTCAATTGTGACTCTTTGAACCATTTTCGACTTCATCTCTCAAACACCTCACTTGGAAAGTTATATTCCTCAGATCTCTAGAGTTAGGGAACTTCAAGCTCTTGTGTCAGATCCACCTTATACCACAGGGTAGTTCTTTGCACTCATCGTCTTGGAATTTCATCTGAACCAATCTGTAGTTCTTCCTGTCTTCTTCCCAAGACCACATTCTCAACCTACTTGAAGCTGCACTTCACACTTTGGACTGTAAACATACTAAGAACATAAGAATTGCTGCTGCTGGGTCAGACCAGAGGTCCATCGTGCCCAGCAGTCTACTCACGCAGCGGCCCTTAGGTCAAAGACCAGTGCCCTAACTGAGTCCAACCCAGATGGGCTAGTCGGATTGACCAAGCAGTTCTGCAAAATTTATTTTCTACTTAGATTCCAACTTCCCTCCAACCCTTGTGGGTTTGCCAGGCTCATGGTAGTATTAGAAATCCTCTTCTTAGATTTTGCATGGCACTCTTTCTCCTTTAATTCCTCTATCTTGGAATTCTGCGAGACCTGATATTACCAGATCTATCCAAAAGCTTAAGTTATCGTTCCCCTCATTAAAATGCATTATCTATACTGGAAAATTAGGGAAATCTCTTTACTTTAAAATTACCTTATTTAAATGTTTATTGATTTTCAAACTTTGATAGTGCAATACAATTGGTAAATCATAAATACTGCATAAAACGCACTAATAACTATACAATTATTACATTAAACAGTCATTTACTAAATTACCGAGCTTTGGAATAATTTTCCTGTCCAGCTGCGTAACTTGGCCCCTTTCCAATTATTTCGAAAACCTCTGAAAACTTGGCTATTTTCAAAAATGTAAATTTTGCTTCTTAACTTTTTTACTGCACTGACAGTCCTGCAAGGCAATGTCAGGTGGGAAGGCACCTGACGGGTGGTGTTCGAAAGATTTAAAGTGACAGTACACTTTTCACTGTCTGTGCCAGGGCTCCATGGGTGACATCACCCCCACATGTGAGAATATCTGCCTCCTATCCTTGGATAACACCTGCTACAGGTAAGTAACTATGTTTATCCCAGGACAAGCAGGCAGCATATTCTTAACTGATGGGTGACGGCACCGACGGAGCCCCGGTACGGACAATTTTAGAGTGATTGCACTCTAAGAACTTAGAAAGTTCTAGTTAGGCCGCACCACACATGCGCGAGTGCCTTCCCGCCCGATGGAGGCGCGCGGTCCCCAGTTTCTTAGTTTCTGCGGAACTAAGAAGACGCGTGTTTTTCAACGGCCATTGAAATTTTTTCGCTTGCCTTCCCGCTCGCGTATTTTTTCTTCGAAAAAGTTCTTCTTTTTTCCTAAGTTCCCGACGTCCCAAAAAAAAAAAACCAATTTTCTTTTCTTTTATTTTTTCTCGGGTTCGCCCCGGCAGGGCCTGTTGTCATCATCGAAACCTCCGCTTTCAATTTGGCGGAGGCCGTGTTCACCTTCATGCCCCCTCAGCCAGGGTTCAAAAAGTGGCAACGGTGTGCGCGCCCCATCTCGTTGACCGACCCGCACAATTGGTGTGTTCCATCTTACCTACGTTGACTTTGAATCCAGCGCCTCGAGAGAACAGTTAGTTCCATCTACCCTTCCTTCCATGAATACAAGAGCAATAGTGCCTGTTTCCCAGAATGGTCATTCTCCATGTGGCACTTACTCCATCTGTAAACACTGCATTGCAACTAAGGAATATATGCATCCAGTCACGAAGAAAAAAATATATCTCAAAAACAAAACAGATTGCAATACTTCCTCCTTGATCTATGGTTCATTGAGAAGACAAAAAGGATGATTAAAACTAGACTGGTAGAGCACAGAAGTTGCATCAACAGACACCATTGGAGAGATAACAATCATACGATTGCTGATTTGAAGTTCTTCATAATTGGAGAGGTGATAATCTTGATCAGAAGTTATTGCGAGAAGAACAAAAACCAATATTTGTTCATGATTGAATGCTGAATTAGAACGAATAGAATGCTAGGTATAATCAAGAAGGGTATTACAATCAGGACAAAAGAAGTTATCCTGCCGCTGTATCGGGCGATGGTGCGCCCACACCTGGAATACTGCGTCCAGTTTTGGTTGCCATACCTTAAGAAGGATATGGCGTTACTCGAGAGAGTTCAGAGAAGAGCGACACGTCTGATAAAAGGGATGGAAAACCTTTCATACGCTGAGAGATTGGAGAAACTGGGTCTCTTTTCCCTGGAGAAGAGGAGACTTAGAGGGGATATGATAGAGACTTATAAGATCATGAGGGACATAGAGAGAGTAGAGAGGGACAGATTCTTCAAACTTTCAAAAACTAAAAGAACAAGAGGGCATTCGGAAAAGTTGAAAGGGGACAGATTCAATACAAATGCCAGGAAGTTCTTCTTTACCCAACGTGTGGTGGACACTTGGAATGCGCTTCCAGAGGACGTTATAGGGCAGAATACAGTACTGGGATTTAAGAGAGGATTGGACATTTTCCTGCTGGAAAAGGGAATAGAAGGGTATAAATAGAGGATTACTGCACAGGTCCTAGACCTGTTGGGCCGCCGCGTGAGCGGACTGCTGGGCAAGATGGACCTCAGGTCTGACCCAGCAGAGGCATTGCTTATGTTCTTATGTTCTTAATACAGTTTTCATATTTTTCAAAGCACACTACCAGAGCATTAATTGATGGTTTTCCTTTCATATATTATTATTTTAAGTCATTTTATCAATTTACATTTCTGCAAAAAGTATCATAATAATAGGTAAGAACATAAGAATTGCCGCTGCTCACCCGGCGGCCCCAGCTCTGAGTCCAGCCTTCCCTGCGTACATTCCGGGTCAGCAGGAACTTTGGCTTGAATCCCTGGAGGGTGAAGAAGAACTTCCTTAGATTTCTTGCAATTAATAAAATTTATGCAATCGTCATAGATTTTAACAGTTTCCATATATTTAATGTACTGAGAATCATCATCCTATACTTTTCTACAGCTTTCTCGATATTAGTTCTCTTTTCAATTGAATAGTCATAATCAACACAGAAGCTCCTGTTCACATATTTGTATATTTCATTAAATTCATTTAATCTTGGTACATTTATTGCATATTTTTAATAAATGGCAATGCTTTATACATTTGGTTCACATCTAAATACTTAGGGTCGGTTTTACAAAGCCGCGTGGCAACTGCGCCGAAGCCCTTTAAATCTCGATGGGCTTCAGGGCGTCTGTGTAAAACAGGCCCTTAATTTTTAATGGTTTTAAACTTATACTTTTGAAATTACCATCATTTTAATTCATTCAAATATGGCCGCAGAAGCACCCTTTTTACCTCCCCTTCCTTTCCTTTTGGTTCTTGGCCGAGCAGTAGCGCTTTGTATTTTTGCGCCTTTTTCTATTTCTCACGATGCATTTCAGTTTCATTTCGATGCGGTGTTTGCTGCAATTGTAAGTTCTTCTGTATGCTATGGTTACCTACAACCAGTTTGTCTTCTTTTCTGCTTAACTTTTCCTACCATACGTTCCCTCGTATATAGAATCCCGACGTACTTTGTTTGCCAGGTTCTCAGGTGTTTTCTACATCGCGCTCCTAGTGTGCCTAATTGTCCAACCGCTTTGGTGTACATTACATTACATTAATGACTTCTATTCCGCCTGTACCTTGCAGTTCTAAGCGGATTACAACAAAAAGATAACTGGACATTTCCAGGAATAGGAATACAATTAACGGCTTTGGGCCTAATACATCTAAACGATAGCTGGACGTTTTCAGGAAGAGGAATACAGTTAAAGGCGTTAGGTCTAAATCACATTTTGAAGGGAGGATCCTAAGAAGGGGAGAGAGGGGAGAAGAGTGGGGTTAGGAAATTAGGATAAATTTCTTGAATAGTATGGTTTTGATTTCTTTTCGAAAAGCTTTGAGGTCAGTTGAAGCTGTCAGTAGGTTGGTGATGGAGGGGTCCAATTTAGCTGCATGTGTTGCTAGTAGGTTGTCGTACATCTTTTTGCGCTTAGTTCCTTTATAAGGGGGGTAGGAGAAAGGGGACTGGGTTCTCCTTTGTCTGGAATAGAGGTTCCTATTTAGGCGGTTGTTTAAGTGAGAGGGTGCCGTTCCGTTTAATGTTTTGAATAATATGCAATATAGCTTAAATTGGATGCGGGCTTGTATTGGAAGCCAGTGTGAATCTAGGAAGGCGTTGGTGATGTGGTCAAATTTTCGAAGGGAATAGATCAGTCTGAGGGCAGTGTTCTGGACAGTCTGTAGTTGTTTTATTAGGTAGGTGGGACAAGGAAGGTAGAGGATATTGCAATAGTCCAGTAGACTTAGGACTAGGGATTGAACTATGAGTCTGTATTGTTCTTTGCCGAAGAATTTTCTAATTTTGCGAAGGTTGCGCATGGTAAAGAATGCTTTTTGTGTGATTTTGTTGATTTGCACCTGAAGAGTGCAGCATCTATCTACTGTTACTCCAAGGAGTTTGAGAGTGGTCTGTATAGGATATTTGGTGGTTTTTATTTCTAGTTCAGTTATCGAAGGGGTTTTGTCTTTTTCAAGCAGTAGAAATTTAGTTTTGTCTGGATTGAGCTTCAGTTTGTGTTCTGTCATCCAGTTTTCCACTATTTCTAGGGTTTTTACCAGGTTATCTGTTGTAGTGGGGTCTTGTGAGTCAAAGGGAAGGAGTATGGTTATATCGTCTGCATAGCTGAATGAGGTTACTTCGAGTTTATCTAATAGGGTACCAAGGGAGGCAATGAAGACATTGAAGAGCATGGGTGAGAGTGGTGAACCTTGAGGTACTCCGCAGGGATTGGTCCAGGTTTCCGATATTAGATCTTTTGTTTTTACTCTGTATGTTCTTGTTTTGAGGAATCCTTGGAACCAGTTGTATACTCCGCCTGATATTCCTTTTGCTTCTAATATCTGAAGAAGTATACTGTGGTCAACCAGGTCAAATGCGGCTGAGAGGTCTAGTTGAATTATCAGCATCCTTCTTCCTTTGCTAAGGTGTTGTCGGGCTGTATCTAGAAGGGAGACTAGCAGTGTACAGACACTGGGATGCGTTTCTAGTATTTCTGCATCACTCTAGCTTTCTTTGGTCCCTTCATTTTTACACTTCAAATGTATTTGAGTATTATCCCAGGACAAGCAGGCATGATATTCTCACATGTGGGTGACGTCATCTACGGAGCCCCGATGCGGACAGCATTTCAAGCAAACTTGATTGAAGATTCAAGCTTGCTGTGCTGCATCACGCATGTGTGCCTCCTGCTCCACTAGAGGGCGCATCCCCTCCTCGTGGTCTCCAGTTCGTTTTTTTCCGCTGTGATAAGAAGACGCGTTTTTTCTTAGCTCTGCCCCAGTGCCTTCTTTGCACCGCGATTTGTTGTTTTTTCTTCGTTAAAAGTCGCTGTGCGTATAAAATTTATTTCTTCTTCCTGCTCGTCGCGCTTTTCGCACTTTTTTCTCGCGATCCGGGGGCTCCCGGGTCATCGCGGCCGCGTGGCCTGATTGGCCGCGGTCACCTGGACTTCCTATGTCCCGGCCCGTTTCGGGCTTTAAAAAGTGCACCGGGTGCGAGCATCTTCTATCACTCACAGACCCGCATCGCTGGTGCATCCTCTGCCTGGGGGCCAATCATCCAACAGAAACTTGCCCCCGGTGCGCAACCTTCCAACACCGGCCGCTCCGTTGACGACGGGCCCGCATGGCGGACCTATTTGCTGCCGATCAACCCTCGACCTCGGCCTCGAGATTGGCCCCGGCCTCGGCCCCGCCTCGGGACTCGACCTAGAAGACCCCGAGCTCTCAGAAGTCTTTGGCTCCAGGTAAGTCCCCTCTTCCTTCCTCAGGTTCCATACCTCCAAAGAACCCAACCTCGGGGAAAATGGCCGGACAAGGGGAGAGTTCCTTGCCCACGGCCCCGGCGAAACCCCCGAAGACCTCGGGACGTGCCTCCACCACTCGGGAATGCTCTGAATCGAGATTGCCCCCTGTGGAGTGCACCACGGCCTCGGACATGCCGTAGATGCTGTCCGTGCCGGTATTCCAGGAGCTGCTCCGAGCAATGATCACAACAGAGCTCTCCGCTGCCATGGCTCACCTTCAACCGGCCTCGACCTCGACCTCTCGTGCGCCAGACCAGCCTGAGCAACGCGTCGAGACCCTTCGAGGCAAAGCATGCCGTTTTCGCCGCCTCTCTTCTTCCTCGGATTCCTCTCCGAGGCACTCGAGGCGCGCGTCCCCGGCGGAGCACCGCGGGGCGAAACGAAAATCGAAGCCCCTCTCTAAAAAGGCCCGGAGTTCGCCTCCGGTTCGAGGCCGCTCCCCCTCGACCCGATCGGGGGGACCGCTAAGGATTACTGAGCTGTCTCTCACTAACCCACAGCTCCTACTGACTCCCCCTTGGACCGGGGCTCCGGTCCGAGGCTCCAGGCTTTCGCCGAGGGAGTCCGGGGAGGGGTCCCCGACCCGACATCGGTCGGTACCCCGTACCCCGGCGGCGTCCCCAAGGGGCTCCTCGAGGCGACACAGGTCCTCGACCCGGGAGTGTTTCCATAGCGCATCCCCGGCGTCGGATCGAGGGTCCGAGCGAGAACCTCGCTATTCGAGGGAGGCTTCCCCTTCCTTCTCGGCGAAACGGAGGTCTCGGTCACCGTCCCCGCAAGGGGCCACGGGATCCCACCGACCTTCCTTCACGAGGTTCGTCCAAGACATGGGACGTGCCCTTGACTTGGACTTACAATCCAACTCGAGGTACTCCAAGGAGTACCTGGCGGAGCTGGATATGCCTTCCCCGCCCCGAGAGTCCCTCCGGCTACCGCTGAACCCGGTACTCCGGCAGATCCTCATAAGGAACCTCGAGACTCCCTACATGGTGACGGCAGTCCCATCTAAAATGGAGTCTAAGTACCGAACGGTGCCATGCCCGGGGTTTGAGCAACCACAGTTGTCCCACCATCCTTACTGGTGGAGTCTTCTCTGAAGAAAGCTCACCCCTCTAGAGTGTCCGCGGCGGTTCTTCCTGGACGCGAAGGCCGGACACTAGACAAATTCGGACGCCGTTTGTATCAGAACTCTATGATGGCCTCTAGGGTCCTGAACTACACTTTCACCTTTTCCTCCTACCTGAAACACCTCATTGGGCTGCTGGCTTCCTTCTTGGGGGACCTACCTGCCCCTCGCTAGGCAGCGTTTGGCCTCCTCCTCAAGGATTTTTCCAACCTCCGACTGCACTTGTTCCATGCCGCTTACGATGGCTTTGAACTGTCTTCCAGGGTCGCAGCCTTCGCGGTGGCCATGCGCCGACTGGCGTGGCTAGGGCTCGTCAATATGGACCCTAACCTGCAAGATCGGTTAGCTAACCTCCCTTGCGTCGGGAAGGAACTGTTTGACGACACCATCGAGGCAGCTACGAAACGGTTGTCGGAACACGAACGTTCCTTCCCATCCCTTGTCCGGCAAAAACCTAAACCACAAGCCTCTCGCCCCTTCCGGGGATTGCCTCGCCGCTACCCCCAGAAGTCTACTCCGGCCTTTTCCAGACAGCCGCTGCGACGCCCCCAGGCTCACTCTAGGGCTCCACCAAAATCACAACCCATTGCACCTGCGAAGCCGTCTCCGTCCTTTTGACGGGATGAGCGGACGGGGCGGGCCCCCTCCGCACCTCCACCTGGTCTCCTTCCCATCGGGGGCTGCCTACAAGCCTACTACCCTCGCTGGGAAGCCATTACGTCGGACTCATGGGTCCTTGGCGTGATCTCATCAGGGTACTCGCTCAACTTTCGGGAGGTTCCTCCCGACAGCCCACCGAGTGCATGTCCTCCCAATCAAGCGCAGTTGTCCCTCCTCCTCTCCGAGGCACAGGACCTCCTTCGCCTGCGGGCGGTGGAACCGGTTCCCCAAAATCAAAGGGGCCAAGGGTTTTACTCCCGATACTTCCTGGTACCGAAGAAGACGGGAGACCTGCGCCCAATCCTGGACTTGAGGCGCCAAATTTCTGATGAGGGAAAAGTTTTGGATGCTTTCCCTTCCGATTCTTTACCCCCTGATCGACGAGGGCAATTGGCTCTGCTCCCTCGATCTGAAGGAGGCCTACACCCATGTTCCGGTGCACCCTGCTTGTCGCAGATTCCTCCGCTTTCAGGTGGGGGACCTCCACCTACAATACCGGGTCCTCCCCTTCGGCCTGTCCTCATCCCCCCGAGTCTTCACGAAGTGCCTCGTAGTGGTCGCAGCTGCCTTACGCTCCCAGGGTCTGCAAGTATTCCCATACCTGGACGATTGGCTGATCAAAGCCCCAACCAGGGAGGGGGTTATCTCGGCGACCCGACAGACTATTACTTCGCTTCAGTGTCTGGGGTTCGAGATAAACTTTCCAAAATCCCAGCTGTGCCCCTCTCAGTCCTTACAATTCATCGGGGCCGTACTGGACACGGTCCGTCTTCGTTCCTTCCTCCCCCCTCAGCGGCGGGAGGCGTTGGTAAATCTGAGCCGACAGGTATCGAGATCGACCTCGGTCTCGGCACGACAGATGATGACGCTCCTCGGCCATATGGCCTCCACAGTCCACGTTACCCCGCTTGCTCGCCTTCATCTGCGGTTACCACAGTGGACTTTGGCATCACAATGGCGTCAGGATCGGGACCCGATCAACCGCCATGTGACAGTGACTCCTTCCTTGCAAAGATCGCTCCGGTGGTGGACCGACTCTTCGAATCTTTCCAAGGGTTTGCTCTTTCTCGCCCCTCCACACCACAAGGTCCTAACCTCGGACTCGTCGGAGTACGCTTGGGGGGCTCATGTAGACGGTCTACACACTCAAGGTCTGTGGACCACAGAGGACCGTTGCTGCCACATCAATGTGCTGGAGCTCCGGGCCATTTACCTTGCTGCGGTGGCCTTTCAGCATCTGCTTCACGACTGGGTGGTTCTCGTCCGCACAGACAACTAGGTGGCAATGTACTACGTAAACAAGCAAGGAGGGACGGGGTCTTGGCCCCTCTGCCAGGAGGCCTTACGGCTCTGGGAGTGGGCGGTCTCCCAAAACATCTCCATTCGAGCGGTTTACATCCAAGGGGAACAAAACTGCCTGGCGGACAGGCTCAGCCGCCTCCTCCAGCCACACGAGTGGTCCCTGCATTCTCAGGTGCTGTGACAGGTGTTCGACACATGGGGGACTCCCCAGATAGATCTGTTCGCCTCCCCTGACAATCAAAAACTGCCTCTCTTCTGTTCAAGGATATACTCCCCGGACCGTCTCGATGCCGATGCCTTCCTCCTAGATTGGGAGGGAAAATTCCTCTATGCGTTCCCGCCGTTTCCTCTGATTCTGAGGACGCTGGTCCATCTAAAATCTCTGAGGGCCACTCTGATCTTGATCGCTCCTCGATGGCCCCGCCAGCCTTGGTTTTCCCTACTACTTCAACTCAGTGTCAGGGAACCTCTGCTTCTGCCTGTCTTTCCCTCTCTGCTATCTCAGAGTCAGGGTTCACTGTTACATCCCAATCTTCAGTCTCTTCATCTGACTGCTGGTTTCTTTCCCCTTCACTTCCTTCCCCATATCTCAGTCGGTCAGGGAAGTGTTGGAGGCTTCTCGGAAAGTCTCGACTAGACTCTGCTATTCTCAGAAGTGGACTAGATTCTCTTCCTGGTGCTCCTCTCACCGCCAGGACCCGGTGTCTGTCCCTGTGTCTGGTTCTGGAGTATTTGCTCCATTTATCTCACTCTGGCCTGAAGACCAATTCCATTCGAGTCCATCTCAGCGCCATTGCTGCCTTTCATCAGCCCCTGGAAGGGAAGGCTCTTTCACTCCATCCCTTGGTTTCCCGTTTCATGAAGGGGCTTTTGAATGTTCATCCTCCCCTCAAACCGCCTCCAGTGGTTTGGGATCTTAATGTGGTTCTAGCTCAACTGATGAAACCTCCATTTGAGCCTATAGATAAATGTCATCTTAAGTTCCTCACTTGGAAAATGATCTTCCTACTCGCTCTCACTTCTGCTCGGAGGGTTAGCGAGCTGCAGGCCTTGGTGGCGGACCCACCTTTCACGGTATTCCACCACGACAAGGTGGTCCTCCGCACTCACCCTAAGTTTTTGCCTAAGGTGATATCAGATTTTCATCTCAACCAGTCCATTGTTCTGCCTGTGTTCTTTCCCAAGCCCCACTCTCACCCTGGAGAGGTGGCGCTCCACACTCTTGACTGCAAGAGGGCGTTGGCTTTCTACCTTCAACGCACTCAGTCTCATCGTACAGTTCCACAATTGTTTTTGTCCTTTGACCCTAATAGGTTGGGACGCCCAGTTTCCAAGCGCACCTTGTCCAACTGGTTGGCTGCTTGCATTTCTTTCTGCTATGCTCAGGCTGGTCTCGCGCTGCATGGTCGAGTTACGGGACATAAAGTTCGAGCGATGGCAGCTTCGGTAGCTTTCCTCAGGTCCACGCCTATTGAGGATATCTGCAAGGCTGCCACGTGGTCTTCGGTTCATACTTTCACCTCTCACTACTGCCTGGATACACTGTCCAGAAGCGATGGCCGGTTCGGCCAATCGGTATTACGTAATCTGTTTTCTTAAATTGCCAACTTCCCTCCACCCCTTTGTTATTAGCATGGAGGTCACCCACATGTGAGAATATCATGCCTGCTTGTCCTGGGATAAAGCACAGTTACTTACCGTAACAGGTGTTATCCAGGGACAGCAGGCAGATATTCTCACAACCCGCCCACCTCCCCGGGGTTGGCTTCTTTGCTGGATATGTGAACTGGAGACCACGAGGAGGGGATGCGCCCTCTAGTGGAGCAGGAGGCACACATGTGTGATGCAGCACAGCAAGCTTGAATCTTCAATCAAGTTTGCTTGAAATGCTGTCCGCATCGGGGCTGCGTAGATGACGTCACCCACATATGCCTGCTGTCCCTGGATAACACCTGTTACGGTAAGTAACTGTGCTTTTCTTACCATCAGTACAGATTCTTTGATTCAGCCACACATTTCTTAGGGTTTTGTTTGCTGCACATGTGGGTGTTGATGAAGTTGCACAAATAGATGTTTTTTTCATACACACTTCAGCTTCAGCATTCGTAGACCACACTAAGAGATGCACGTTTTGGTAAATCTAGCGTTAAGCATTATTTTTTATATGTATTCATTAATTTTTTGACATATATTACGCTCTCCCATAGTTAGCAATTGTTCTTAGATGTTTTAGACCAATTTGTGATTTTGGCACGTGTTCCTTGGTTCATCACATCTCCCTTATTTTAGGGATGGCTCGTTTGGGGATCTTTTGAGACATAATTGCTATGCAATTCCATTTGTTGTTTTGGTTGCATTGGGTGTATTGTTTCATCAACCTTTATCTTATACAGTGGTGCCTCACACAACGAACTTAATTCGTTCCAGGAGCAAGTTTGTTATGCGAAAAGTTCGTTGTGTGAAACGCGTTTTCCCATAAGAATACATGTAAAACAAAATAATTCGTTCTGCAGCCCTACATTTCCCTCCCTCCACCTCACCTTATATGCAGAGTTTGCCAGCTTTCTTTTTCACCCAGCCGCACGCTTTCAAAAAGCTGTGCACGCGCAGCTGCTGAAGTTGATCAATGTTCTCCTCTCCTGCAACTTCCGGTTTCCGGTTGCGTCAGAGGAGAAGATTGAACAACAGAGCATGCGCGCATGTGCTGCTCTTTGAAAGTGTGTGGCTGGCCGAAAAAGAAAGCCGGAAAACTCGGTATCTAAGGTAAGGTGGAGGGAGATGATGGAACACTACATTCAGACAGGAGGGTGCTGCTGTTCCCGGCTCACATTAGGAAGCGGCGAGAGTAGTTCCGCCCCCCCCCCGGGCCCCTCGGGCGACTTCGTTGTGTGAAACGAAGTTCGTTATAGGGAGCAAGACAAAAAGTTCGTTATGCGCAGCGTTCGCTGTGCGAGGCGTCCGTTATGCGAGGCACCACTGTATTTGTTGGCAATTTATGCATCAAGTCCAATCTCATTTTTATTTAAAACAATAATGAATGAATTTATATTACATGACATTTTTTGATTTGAATGCATTGTAAACACAAACATTCCCCCCTCTTTCTTCTTGTGATTCTTTTGTGCTCTTCTTTCTTCCCCCCTTTCTTAGTCTTTTTTTAGTGCACATTACAGGGGTTCAAGGAAGGTTTGGATAGGTTCTTAAAGGATAAGGGGATTGAGGGGTACAGATAGAAGTAGAGATAGGTTATAGAAATGATCAGGAACCACTTCACAGGTCATGGACCTGATGGGCCGCCACGCGAGCGGACCGCTGGGCGCGATGGACCTCTGGTCTGACCCAGTGGAGGCAACTTCTTATGTTCTTATTGCAATACTTGGATATTTGGATTGACATCTTTGGTTTTATCATTCAACACCAAGGTATGCTCCTCTATGTTTTGTTTTTTGTAAAATTTTCTTTATATAATAATAGTATAATTTATGTGTTTTTATTACAATTGTGTTTGTTTTTATTGTATTATTTTTATTAAAGTTTATCCGAAATGTACTTTTTATTCACATGTTTAATTTTTACACTTGTAATATTACAATATATATGGATGTTTTTCCAATATTTATGAATGTATCTATGCTCATTTGTATGTTAATGATTCATTTATGTGCGTGATTGTTTTAGGTGTAGTTCCTGATATAGTGATACATTTTTAATACACGTCTCTTATAGACATTCACAAATGTATTTTGATATTTATGTATTTATGCCCATTTGTATATTATGGATTCTTTTATGTGTGTTTTGTTTTATGTGGAGGTTTCTTGATATAATTATATAATTTTAATGCACATCTCATTTCTTAGACTCCTGAGGCAGGCCTCTTGGGCTGAAACACGATCGTGTCGAGTCTGTTTCATAATAAAAAGGACGGAGCACCATCTGATCTCCTTCAGTGTGAGGGAGTCTACAGAATGCTACCACTCCCCCTCACAGCGTCAGAACTAGTGCTGCCTGATTCACAATTCGAATTGATTCACCAATTCATTTCAGGTGAATCGATTCAAATCGATTGAAAAACAAAAAAAATCGGCCTCCCGATTCATTGTCTGACCCTCCCCCCTCACCCCCTAAAGCAGGATTGGCAGCACTGCCTCTTGCTGGCTGGCTGCTGCCTCTCCTGATTTAGAGGGCGAGGGGGGAGGGTCAGTCAGGAAGTGCTGCAGTGTCCGGCTTTCCTCCTGGCCTCCCGTGCCTCCCTTTACCTGATTGCAGCAGGGAGCAGCCTGCAGAAAGGATCGCGGGTACTTTAGCCTGTCAGCGATCCTCAACTTCCCTCGCTCAGCTTGTCCGCGATCCCCAGCTTCCCTCACTCAGCATCAGCTTCCTTCGCTCAACCTGTCAGCAATTCCCAGCTTCCCTCGCTCAGCGTCAGCTTCCCTCACTCAGCCTGTCAGCAATCCCCAGCTTCCCAGATTCAGGCTGGTTATCTGAGAGTCCCAGCTGTCCTAGATCAGGTTGTCAGAGCGCAGTATGCACTCTTGCTCCAGAACTGCCAAATGACCCAACTCAAAATGCGCTAGGGAGACCAGATTCCTGGAGGCCATACAGGACTGCTTCATGGATCAGCTTGTCAGAGAACCAACGAGAGGGAAGGCCACTCTGGATCTAATCCTTAATGGGCTAAGAGGACCTGCAAAGGAAGTGGAAGTAGTGGGACCGTTGGGAAACAGCGATCACAATATGATCAAGTTCAAAGTTGAAGTAGGAATACCGAAGGGAAAGAGAACCACAGCGACAACTTTTAACTTCAAGAAAGGAAACTACGAAGCGATGAGAGTAATGGTAAGGAAGAAACTTAGGAGCAGCTCAAAGAAATGGCAGACTGTAGAGCAAACCTGGTCTTTATTCAAGGACATGGTGAGCAAGGCGCAAAATCTGTATATCCCCAGATTCAGAAAAGGGTGCAAAAAGAGCCGAACAAAAGACCCGGCATGGATAACTAAAGAAGTGAAGAAAGCGATAGGTGATAAGAAGAATTCTTTCAAGAAATGGAAAAAGGGCAAAACCGAGGAGAACTGGAAAGAACACAGGCAGTATCAAAAAGAATGTCACCTCAAGGTTAGAAAAGCAAAAAGAGAATATGAAGAGAGGCTAGCCAGGGAAGTATGAAATTTCAAACCATTCTTCAGATATGTTAAAGGGAAGCAGCCAGCTAGGGAGGAGGTGGGACCGCTGGATGACGGAGATAGGAAGGGAGTGGTGAAGGAGGAGAAAGAAGTGGCGGAAAGACTAAACATGTTCTTTTCGTCAGTATTTACAAAAGAGGACACATCTAATATACCGGAACCTGAACAAATCTTCAAAGGAGACCAAGCAAAAAAATTAACATCCATGGAAGTAAGCCTCGAAGACGTACACAGGCAGATAGAAAAATGAAAAACTGACAAATCACTGGGCCCGGATGGAATCCCCCCTAGTGTACTGAAAGAACTAAAGGAGGAAATAGCGGAACTACTACATCAAGTCTGTAATCTATCCCTGAAAACAGGTGTGATCCCGGAGGATTGTAAGATAGTCAATGTTACGCCCATCTTTAAAAAGGGATCGAGAGGTGACCCGGGGAACTACAGACCGGTAAGTCTGACATCGGTTCCGGGAAAAATGACGGAAGCACTGATAAAAGATAGCATCGAGGAGCATCTAGAAAGGAATAAACGTATGATATCAAGCCAATATTGCTTCTGCAAGGGAAGATCGTTCCTGGCGAACTTATTGCACTTCTTCGAAGGAATTAACAAACGAATGGACAAAGGGGACCCTATAGACATCGTATACTTAGACTTCCAAAAAGCCTTTGACAAGGTAATAATAATAATAATAACTTTATTTTTGTATACCGCCATACCCCGAAGAGTTCTAGGCGGTTCACATCAATTAAATAGAGTTACAAGTGGTTCACATCGATTAAACAGAATAACAGCGGTTCAAGACCAACTTGATCAGAGTTGCCAGGGGGGAGGGGGAGGAGGTGAGGGGGAGGTTTATTTAGTTAGGAAGGGGCATTAAGGATCCTGGTCTTGGAAGAGGTGGGTTTTGAGCATTTTTCTGAAGCCGAGGTAGTTGGGGGCCTTGAGGGCCATTTGGGTTAGCCATGGGTTTAGCTTGGCAGCTTGGAAGGCGAAGGTTTTGTCAAGGAATTTTTTAGAGTGGCATAGTTTTAGGGAGGGGTAGGCGAAGAGTTGAATTCTGCGGGTGTTCTTGATGATGTGATTCAGGAGGAAGTGAGGGATGATGTAGCTTGAGGATAAACCAAACACTGTTTTATAGCAAAAGCAGGCAAATTTGAATAGGACTCTGGATTCCAGTGGTAGCCAGTGGAGTTTGTGGTAAAAAGGGGAGACGTGTTCCCATTTTTTCAGACCGAATATGAGGCGGACCGCGGTGTTTTGGATCATTTTGAGTCTCCTGATGGTTTTTTTTGTGGAGCTCAAGTAGATAATATTGCAGTAGTCTAGTAAGCTGAGGATGGAGGATTGTACTAACAGGCAGAATGAGGTGTCGTCAAAGTATTTTTTTATGGTGCGGAGTTTCCAGAGCACCGAGATACTTTTTCTGAAACTGAAGAAACTGAAAAACCATGGGGTGGAAGGAGATGTACACAAATGGATCAAGAATTGGTTGGCAGGTAAGAAGCAGAGGGTAGGAGTGAAGGGCCACTACTCGGACTGGAGGAGGGTCACGAGTGGTGTTCCACAGGGGTCAGTGCTTATACCGCTGCTATTCAGTGTATTTATAAATGATCTAGAAACAGGGACAAAGTGCGAAGTAATAAAATTTGCAGACGACACCAAACTATTTAATGGGGCTAGGACTATAGAAGACTGCGAAGATTTACAAAGGGACCTGAACAAACTAGGGGAGTGGGCGACGAGATGGCAGATGAAGTTTAATGTAGAGAAATGTAAAGTCTTACATGTAGGAAACAGAAACCCGAGGTACAGCTACACGATGGGAGGGCTGTCATTGAGTGAGAGTACCCAAGAAAGGGACTTGGGGTAATAGTAGACAAGACAATGAAGCCATCGGCACAGTGCGCAGCGGCTGCTAAGAAAGCGAATAGAATGCTAGGTATAATGAACAAGGGTATTACAACCAGAACGAAAGAAGTTATCCTGCCGTTGTATCGGGTGATGGTGCGTCCCCATCTGGAGTACTGCGTCCAATATTTGTTACCGTACCTAAAGAAGGATATGGCGATACTCGAGAGGGTTCAGAAGAGAGCGACACGCTTGATAAAAGGTATGGAAAACCTTTCATATGCTTTTAAGGATGACTTTAGTTTTTAGAAAAATCTTTTAGTATCATTTCCCCAACCTTATGTTTTTACCTTTAAGTGTTTTCTTTTCTCTCTAACAATTGGAGTTCCTATCCCTTTTTTCCTCTTGTTCCTGTTCGTCTTTGTCCTTGAATTGTTCTTTTCCTTTGTCTGTTTTAGATTAAATTATACTTTTACTGGTATATTATTATGACATGTTTGTACACCGCCTAGAAGTCTCAAGTAGGCAGTATAGTAAATTTTAAATAAACTTGAAACTTGAAAGATTGGAGAAACTGGGGCTCTTTTCCCTGGAGAAGCGGAGACTTAGAGGGGATATGATAGAGACTTACAAGATTATGAAGGGCATAGAGAAAGTGGAGAGGGACAGATTTGTAAAACTTTCGAAAACTACAAGAACGAGAGGGCATTCGGAAAAATTAAAAGGGGACAGATTCAGAACCAATGCTAGGAAGTTCTTCTTCACCCAGAGGGTGGCACTTCCAGAGGGTGTGATAGGTCAGAGTATGGTATTGGGGTTCAAGAAGGGATTAGATGATTTCCTGAGGGAAAAGTGGATAGAGGGGAATAGATAGAGGATTACTATACAGGTCCTGGACCTGATGGGCGCAAAATCTGCACATCCCCAGATTCAGAAAGGGGTGCAAAAAGAGTCGAACAAAAGACCCGATATGGATGACTAAAATAGTGAAGGAAGCGATAGGCAATAAGAAAAATTCATTCAGGAAATGGAAAAAGGACAAAACTGAAGGGAACCAGAAGGAGCACAGGAAGTATCAAAAAGAATGTCACCGTGTGGTTCGAAAGGCCAAAAGAGAATATGAAGAGAGGCTAGCCAGGGAGGCACGAAATTTCAAACCATTCTTCAGATATGTTAAAGGGAAACAGCCAGCTAGGGAGGAGGTAGGACCGCTGGACGAAGGAGACAGGAAGGGAGCGGTGAAGGAGGAGAAAGAAGTTGCAGAAAGACTCAACATGTTCTTCTCGTCTGTATTTACAAACGAAGACACAACCAACATACCGGAACCTGAGCAAAACTTCAATGGAAATCAAGCAGAAAAATTAACATCCATGGAAGTGAGCCTTGATGATGTACACAGGCAGATAGAAAAACTTAAAACTGACAAATCCCCGGGTCCGGACGGAATCCATCCAAGGGTTCTGAAGGAATTAAAGGAAGAGATAGCGGAACTACTGCAGCAAATTTGCAACCTATCCTTGAAAACAGGCGTGATCCCAGAGGATTGGAAGATAGCCAACGTCACGCCCATCTTTAAAAAGGGATCAAGAGGTGACCCGGGAAACTACAGACCAGTGAGTCTGACCTCGGTTCCGGGGAAAATGGCGGAAGCACTGATTAAAGAACACATCGATGAACATTTGGAAAGAAACAAACTTTTGATAACAAGCCAACATGGTTTCTGCAGGGGGAGATCATGCCTAACGAACTTATTGCACTTCTTCGAAGGAATTAACAAACGGATGGACAGAGGAGACCCCATAGACATCATATACCTTGATTTCCAAAAAGCCTTTGACAAGGTGCCTCACGAGCGTCTACTCCGGAAACTGAAGAACAATGGAGTGGACGGAGACGTACATAGATGAATCAGAAACTGGTTGGCGGGTAGGAAATAGAGGGTAGGGGTAAAGGGCCACTACTCGGACTGGATGAGGGTCACGAGTGGTGTTCCGCAGGGCTCGGTGCTCGGGCCGCTGCTATTTAATATATTCATAAATGATCTAGAAACAGGCACGAAGTGTGAGATAATAAAATTTGCGGACGATATAAAACTATTTAGTGGAGCTGGGACTAAAGAGGAATGTGAAGAATTGCAAAGGGACTTGAACAAACTGGGGGAATGGGCGGCGAGATGGCAGATGAAGTTCAAAGTTGAGAAATGTAAAGTATTGCATGTGGGAAGCGGAAACCCGAGGTACAACTATACAATGGGAGGGATATTATTGAATGAGAGTAGCCAAGAAAGGGACTTGGGGGTAATGGTGGACATGACAATGAAGCCGACGGCATAGTGCGCAGCGGCCGCTAAGAAAGCAAATAGAATGCTAGGCATAATCAAGAAGGGTATTACAACAAGGACGGTAGAAGTTATCCTGCCATTGTATCGGGCAATGGTGCGCCCGCATCTGGAATACTGCGTCCAGTATTAGTCGCCGTACCTTAAGAAGGATATGGTGTTACTCGAGAGGGTTCAGAGGAGAGCGACACGTTTGATAAAAGGGATGGAAAACCTCTCATACGCTGAGAGATTGGAGAAACTGGGTCTCTTTTCCCTGGAGAAGAGGAGACTTAGAGGGGATATGATAGAGACTTATAAGATCATGAAGGGCATAGAGAGAGTAGAGAGAGACAGATTCTTCAAACTTTCAGAAAATAAAAAACAAGAGAACATTCGGAAAAGTTGAAAGGGGACAGATTCAAAACTAATGCTAGGAAGTTCTTCTTTACCCAACGTGTGGTGGATACCTGGAATGCACTTCCAGAGGACGTTATAGGGCAGAGTACAGTACTTGGGTTTAAGAAAGGATTGGACAATTTCCTGCTGGAAAAGGGGATAGAAGGGTATAGATAGAGGTTTACTGCATAGGTCCTGGACCTGTTGGGCCGCCGCGTGAGCGGACTGCTGGGCATGATGGACCTCAGGTCTGACCCAGCGGAGGCATTGCTTATGTTCTTATGATGGACCTCTGGTCTGACCCAGCAGAGGCATTACTTATGTTCTTATGTTATGAAATTTTCAGCCAGCCCCAGGATTCTGATGACCCCATTCTGGCGGGTACTGATACCAGCAGCACTGATTGCAAATAGTGTAGGCAGTAGGCATTCTTGCTCCAGCCTCAGGAGCTGTCTTCCCTCTGCTGCTATCCTGCCTCTGACATCAGAGGAGGGGTGGGACCACGGCAGAGAGACGACAGCTCCTGAGGCCTATGGCAGCTTGCAAGGATCACTATAGTACCCACGATCCTTTCTGCAGGCTGCTCCCTGCTGCAATCAGGTAAATGGAGGCGCAGGAGGCCAGGGGGGAACACACAGGCCTTCCGGGGGGGGGGTGCAGGCCTTCAAGGGCAGGGTGCAGGCATTCGGGGGGAACAGACCGTCAGGGGAGGGGGCCCTGGTGTAGAAGTGCACAGAGGGAGGAAAGGGGGGAGTTCAAAGAGATGTGAATATTCCGGACTTTGGAGGAAAAGAAGTAATGGGTCTAAAAAAAGAGGAGAGGGATTGAGATGGTGGCAATGAGATTTAGGAATGAAAGGAACCGAAAGGGAGAGATGGTGGACCCTGGGGTGGTGGGGAAGGAGGGGGAGATGCTGGATGAAAGGGTAGTTGAGAAAAGGTGGATCTGTGGATGGGACGGGAAGCGGAAGGGGTGGACAGAGATAGAAGATGGATGGTTAGCATGAAGAAAGAAGGAGACCCTAACAAGCAAGTTATCAGAAGACAACCAGAGCGGGGGACCAGACAACAAAAGGTAGAAAAACTAATTTTATTTTCCGTTTTGTGATTACAATATGTCAGATTTGAAACATGTATCCTACCAGAGCTTTTGTTAGACCGCAAACATGAGCTAGGATTTAACAAAGAGGAAAAGTGTTTTTTGTTTGTTTATTTTGTTTACACCACAGCGCCAGTGTGGTTAGGAGAAGGCAAAGGGGGTGAAGAGGCTTTAAAATAAACCCACCAGGTTTGAAAAAAACCACCTAATTGGGCAGGAAAACCGAATCAAATCGAAAAATCAATTCAATAGGCTGAATCGAATCGAATCAAATTTTTTTCCCCTGAATCGGGCAGCATTAGTCAGAACTACCTTAATATAGGTAGCTCCTCCTTAGGGTGAGGTGAGGGGCCTAAAACAACCTGGGCCAATCAGAGCCTTAGGCCCCTCCCAGGATGCAGTGGGGAGGGGAAGGTCGCTGCTGCGGAAGGGGGTGTCAGGTGGGGGGGTTGCTTGACTTCAGTGGCACGATTTAGTTTTCAGTTTGGGTGGTTTTTTTTGCATTTATTCTGCACATCTGCCCATCGCTATCACTCATTTAAAAGAAATTGCTACAGTGGCCCATCGGTTTTTAATGAAGATTTTTGAGAATCTAGCCCTGGGAGATTTGGTTGTACCTGAATTACATTTCCTCTTTCACACCCTTAATATTATCAATGAATGGTTAGCAAAGCCAGTGGACAGGTGATCTGTACTGCTGAACAGTTTGTCAACACGTTGAAGGTGGTTGGCACAGTGCAGCGTGAGGCCTTGTCTCAAAGAGTTGAACGGCATCGCAAGAAGACATTGAGGCCCGGATTCATAAACAAGTTACCTTATGTTAAGCACCTTGATCATGCTTACTGGCACCTAATGTAAGTGCTTTAATTGGGCATGCACCATTAAGACCCAATTAGATCCTCATTTAAAAAACTGTCGCTACGCCTAGGTCCCTGGTGACCAGTGGTGCATAGTGACGCTGAAGCCCGGAAGTGGGCGTGTTTAAGGGCACGACGGACTTTGGCGTCACTATGCGCTGCTGGCCGCAGTTTTGACAAGACCCCCTGCACAGGAAATGCAGGCCTCTTAAACCTTGACCTATATTTCCAACATCTAGGGTCCTTGCTCACCACGATTCTGGAAGTGGTGTCTGTCCACGATTGCCATGCGTCAGGCACCCATTTTGTAGACGCCAGAACCAGCTCAAAACAGGCCTCTTCAGAGGGTTAGCTTGGTTCCACCCATTCTTCTCAGACAGTTTACAGATCACTTAACAGCAGGTCAGCAATTTCATGTTTGGAGATGCAAGAATGAAGAAGCAGGAAGGTTTAAAAAAAAAAAAAAAAAAGAGGAAAAGTGCCAAGAAGATTTCCTGTGGGACCTTCAGGACTATCCTCTCAATGTCAAGCATTGCACTCATCCCCATCTCCCTGCCAGCCATTAATTGTGGCCCTAGATCACTTGCATTGTCGATCCATCACTCCTAATTGACACTAATCACCGGTCTATCAGCATATTAATGAACAGCTACAGTAGAATTGTCACAATATATTGTACTTTCTAACAACTGCTGCTGACAGTTTTACCTTGTCCATTTCACCCTGATGACATATATTTGTACCCCTCAAATCTAATTCTGGACTGTGCATGTTCAGCATAAGTCAGAAAACAGGTTCTTCAGAAACAGGAAGATTCAGATGTGGAAGGGACAGACTGAGAATCCACTGACACTTGTATCTTTCTGCTTTTGCTCTTAGCGAGCATATTATACTTTGCTTGGCTCTCTGCTGACTTCAGGCCACTCACTCACCCCTATGTTTGCTGTTCTCCTATAGGTGACTTACCAAATAGCACTTCAACTAATCTTCACGGCTTTCATTCAATTTAGTAATTGTGACTCTCTTGTCTAAAGCCATTAGGCACCCAAGCTCAGTGTCAAAGTCCCTCCTCGAGGGCCGCAATCCAGTCAGATTTCCCCAATGAATATGCATGAGATCTATTAGCATATAATGAATTCAGTGCATGCAAACAGATCTCATGCATATTCATTGGGAAAATCCTGAAAACCCAACTGGATTGCGGCCCTCAAGGAGGGACTTTGACACCCCTGATTTAAACGATGTTTGGAACTGGTTTTCAAGGCACCAAAAAAAAATTGCTAAAATTGCCGAAATTGTGCCTCTGTAGTCAGTCAGTCAAAGAAGTTAATCAGATTTGTCTAACAAGACCTGCCTTTGGTGAAATCATGCTGCTTCGGGTGCGACGATTTGTTAATTCCAGAATTTTTACTATTCTGTATTTTAAATGTTTCCATTAATTTATTCACTACAGAAATCATGAAAATTTAAGAGCTAAATCTAGAATACCTTCCCTTTCCATGGGTAAATGTGCACTTCTCTTGTTCTTTTTCTTTAGATCAGTTGTAGCATGTAAGTCATAAATTGAGGACGGTCTCTTGGCCCTATGACTGAGATGAGAATCTGTCAAATACAGAGGTTGGAGGAGCTAATGCTCTGGCCCTACTGAAGATACAAAACTGAACCCTGGCTAAACTCAAATGATTACATCTTGTACATAAGAACATAAGCAATGCCTCCGTTGGGTCAGACCCATCCATCGTGCCCAGCAGTCTGCACACGCGGCGGTCCAACAGGTCCAGGACCTGTGCAGTAACCCTCTCTCCCCTTTTCCAGCAGGAAATTGTCCAATCCTTTCTTGAACCCCAGTACCGAACGCTTCCCTATTACGCCCTCTGGAAGCGCATTCCAGGTGCCATCACATGTTGGGCAAAGAAGAACTACCTAGCATCCATTTTGAATCTGTCCCCTTTCAACTTTTCCGAATGCCATCTTGTTAGTTTTTTGTTTTTTGATTTTTTTCAAACGTTTGAAGAATCTGTCCCTCTCCACTCTCTCTATACCTTTCATGATCTTGTAAGTCTCTATCTTATCCCCTCTAAGTTTCTTCTTCTCCAAGGAAAAGAGTCCCAGTTTCTCCAATCTCTCAGCATATGAAAGGTTTTCCATACCTTTTATCAGACGTGTCGCTCTCCTCTGAACCCTCTCCAGTAACGCCATATCCTTCTTAAGGTACGGCAACCAATATTGGACGCAGTACTCCAGATATGGACGTACCATTGCCCAATACAACGGCAGGATAACTTCTTTTGTTCTGGTAGTAATACCCTTCTTGATTATACCTAGCATTCTATTCGCTCTCTTAGCGGCCACTGCACACTGTGCCATCTGTTTCATTGTCATGTCCACCATTACCCCCAAGTCCGTTTCTTGGGTACTCTTCTTCAATAACATCCCTCCCATCATAAACCTGTACCTTGGGTTTCTGCTTCCCACATGTAATACTTTACATTTCTGAACGTTGAACTTTATCTGCCATCTCGTCACCCATTCCCCTAGTTTGTTCAAGTCTCTTTGCAATTCTTCGCAGTCCTCTTTAGTCTGAGCTCCACTAAATAGTTTGGTGTCGTTGGTGAATTTTATTATCTCACACTTCGTCCCTGTTTCTAGATCATTTATAAAAATATTAAATAGCAGCGGCCCGAGCACCGAGCCCTGCGGGACACCACTTGTGACCCTCCTCCAGTCCGAGTAGTGGCCCTTCACTCCTTCCCGCCAACCAGTTTCTGATCCATCTATGTATGTCTCCTTCCACCCCATGGTTCTTCAGTTTCCGAAGTAGGCGTTCTAATATCATTTAGAACATACAATATAATAAAATCATTCTCTTCATAACCAATAATAAAAAGTCAACCCCCCCTCCCAAATATCAGGGAAAAATGATAACTATTCTTTTTTCCACGCCGGGTCTTTTGTTCGACTCTTTTTGCACCCCTTTCTGAATCTGGGGATATACAAATTTTGCGCCTTGCTCACCGTGTCCTTGAAAAAAGACCAGGCATGTTCTACTGTTTGCCATTTTCTGGAAGTTTTCCTAAATTTCTTCCTTACCATTTCCCTCATCGCTTTGTAGTTTCCTTTCCTGAAGTTGAAAGTTGTTGCTATGGTTCTCTTTCTTATCGGTATTCCTACTTCAACCTTGACTTGATCATATTATGATCGCTGTTTCCCAACGGTCCCACTACTTCCTCTTCCTTTGCAGGTCCCCTTAACCCATTTAGGATTAGATTCAGAGTGGCATTTCCTCTCGTCGGTTCTCTAACAAGCTGTTCCATGAAGCAATCTTGTGTAGCCTCCAGGAATTCTGTCTCCCTAGTGCATTTTGAGCTTTCAAGACTCCAGTCTATCCCGGGATAGTTGAAGTCTCCCATAATAACCATGTTACCGCTTTTGCATTCGCGCTTCATTTCGGCTTCCATTTCTTCATCGATATCTCCGGTTTGCCCGGGTGGACGATAGTATAGGCCCATCTTTATTAAAGGCCCTTTGCTTCCTGGTATTTTAACCCAAAGCGATTCCAGCTTGTTGGTCGTCTCTGTTGTGTCCATTCTTGTCAATTGTATGCTTTCTTTTATGTATAGGTGCCCCAATTCTTTTCCCAGAGTTCTGTCCTTGATTTGCTGACAATTTATGTCACTGACTAACCTTTGCATCAGTGGTTCTCAACTAGAATGTCTTCAAGAGGTGGGAGGTATGACACAAAAAATTTGGTCTAGATCCTTAATAACCATCAGTGCTTGGAAACCGTCCCGTGTCATTCTTTAGTGTCCATCTCAACCTCAGTCCTTCTACACCAGCGTTCTTCAATGCAAGGCTTGAGGGTCAGCAGCTGGAAAACATCCTGTGTCCATTCTTTAGTGTCCATCTCATCCTCAGTTCTTCTATACCAGCATTCTTCAATGCAAGGCTTGAGAGTCAGCGGCTGGAAAACATCCTGTGTCCATTCTTTAGTGTCCATCTCATCCTCAGTTCTTCTATACCAGCATTCTTCAATGCAAGGCTTGAGAGTCAGCGGCTGGAAACCATCCCATGTCATTCTTTAGTTTCCGTCTCAACCTCAGTCCTTCTATATCAGCATTCTTCAATGCAAGGCTTGAGGGTCAGCAGCTGGAAACCATCCCGTGTCATTCTGCGGTGTCTATCTCAACTTCAGTCCTACACCAGCGTTCTTCAATGCATGGCTTGAAGGTCAGCGGCTGGAAACCATCCCGTGTCATTCTTTAGTGTCTGTCTCAACCTCAGTCCTTCTATACCAGCGTTCTTCAATGCAAGGCTTGAGGGTCAGCAGCTGGAAACCATCCCGTGTCATTCTGTGGTTTCCATCTCAACCTCAGTCCTTCTACACCAGCATTCTTCAATGCAAGGCTTGAGTGTCAGTGGCAGGAAACCATCCCGTATCATTCTGTAGTGTCCATCTCAACCTCAGTCCTTCTACACCAGCGTTCTTCAATGCAAGGCTTGAAGGTCAGCAGCTGGAAACCATCTCGTGTCATTCTTTATTCTCCGTCTCAACCTCAGTCCTTCTATACCAGCATTCTTCAATGCAAGGCTTGAGGGTCAGCAGCTGGAAACCATCCCATGTCATTCTTTAGTTTCCGTCTCAACCTCAGTCCTTCTATATCAGCATTCTTCAATGCAAGGCTTGAGGGTCAGCAGCTGGAAACCATCCCGTGTCATTCTGCGGTGTCTATCTCAACTTCAGTCCTACACCAGCGTTCTTCAATGCAAGGCTTGAGGGTCAGTAGCTGGAAACCATCCCGTGTCATTCTGCGGTGTCTATCTCAACTTCAGTCCTACACCAGCGTTCTTCAATGCATGGCTTGAAGGTCAGCGGCTGGAAACAATCCCGTGTCATTCTTTAGTGTCTGTCTCAACCTCAGTCCTTCTATACCAGCGTTCTTCAATGCAAGGCTTGAGGGTCAGCAGCTGGAAACCATCCCGTGTCATTCTGTGGTTTCCATCTCAACCTCAGTCCTTCTACACCAGCATTCTTCAATGCAAGGCTTGAGTGTCAGTGGCAGGAAACCATCCCGTATCATTCTGTAGTGTCCATCTCAACCTCAGTCCTTCTACACCAGCGTTCTTCAATGCAAGGCTTGAAGGTCAGCAGCTGGAAACCATCTCGTGTCATTCTTTATTGTCCGTCTCAACCTCAGTCCTTCTATACCAGCATTCTTCAATGCAAGGCTTGAAGGTCAGCAGCTGGAAACCATCTCGTGTCATTCTTTATTGTCCGTCTCAACCTCAGTCCTTCTATACCAGCATTCTTCAATGCAAGGCTTGAGGGTCAGCAGCTGGAAACCATCCCATGTCATTCTTTAGTTTCCGTCTCAACCTCAGTCCTTCTATATCAGCATTCTTCAATGCAAGGCTTGAGGGTCAGCAGCTGGAAACCATCCCGTGTCATTCTGCGGTGTCTATCTCAACTTCAGTCCTACACCAGCGTTCTTCAATGCAAGGCTTGAGGGTCAGCAGCTGGAAACCATCCCGTGTCATTCTTTAGTGTCTGTCTCAACCTCAGTCCTTCTATACCAGCGTTCTTCAATGCAAGGCTTGAGGGTCAGCAGCTGGAAACCATCCCGTGTCATTCTGTGGTTTCCATCTCAACCTCAGTCCTTCTACACCAGCATTCTTCAATGCAAGGCTTGAGTGTCAGTGGCAGGAAACCATCCCGTATCATTCTGTAGTGTCCATCTCAACCTCAGTCCTTCTACACCAGCGTTCTTCAATGCAAGGCTTGAAGGTCAGCAGCTGGAAACCATCTCGTGTCATTCTTTATTGTCCGTCTCAACCTCAGTCCTTCTATACCAGCATTCTTCAATGCAAGGCTTGAGGGTCAGCAGCTGGAAACCATCCCATGTCATTCTTTAGTTTCCGTCTCAACCTCAGTCCTTCTATATCAGCATTCTTCAATGCAAGGCTTGAGGGTCAGCAGCTGGAAACCATCCCGTGTCATTCTGCGGTGTCTATCTCAACTTCAGTCCTACACCAGCGTTCTTCAATGCAAGGCTTGAGGGTCAGCAGCTGGAAACCATCCCGTGTCATTCTGCGGTGTCTATCTCAACTTCAGTCCTACACCAGCGTTCTTCAATGCATGGCTTGAAGGTCAGCGGCTGGAAACAATCCCGTGTCATTCTTTAGTGTCTGTCTCAACCTCAGTCCTTCTATACCAGCGTTCTTCAATGCAAGGCTTGAGGGTCAGCAGCTGGAAACCATCCCATGTCATTCTTTAGTTTCCGTCTCAACCTCAGTCCTTCTATATCAGCATTCTTCAATGCAAGGCTTGAGGGTCAGCAGCTGGAAACCATCCCGTGTCATTCTGCGGTGTCTATCTCAACTTCAGTCCTACACCAGCGTTCTTCAATGCAAGGCTTGAGGGTCAGCAGCTGGAAACCATCCCGTGTCATTCTTTAGTGTCTGTCTCAACCTCAGTCCTTCTATACCAGCGTTCTTCAATGCAAGGCTTAAGGGTCAGCAGCTGGAAACCATCCCGTGTCATTCTGTGGTTTCCATCTCAACCTCAGTCCTTCTACACCAGCATTCTTCAATGCAAGGCTTGAGTGTCAGTGGCAGGAAACCATCCCGTATCATTCTGTAGTGTCCATCTCAACCTCAGTCCTTCTACACCAGCGTTCTTCAATGCAAGGCTTGAAGGTCAGCAGCTGGAAACCATCTCGTGTCATTTTTATTGTCCGTCTCAACCTCAGTCCTTCTATACCAGCATTCTTCAATGCAAGGCTTGAGGGTCAGCAGCTGGAAACTATCCTGTGTCATTCTTTATTGTCCATCTCAACCTCAGTCCTTCTACACCAGCATTCTTCAATGCAAGGCTTGAGGGTCAGCAGCTGGAAACTATCCTGTGTCATTCTTTATTGTCCATCTCAACCTCAGTCCTTCTATACCAGCGTTCTTCAATGCAAGGCTTGAAGGTCAGCAGCTGGAAACCATCCCGTGTCATTCTGTAGTGTCCATCTCAACCTCAGTCCTTCTACACCAGCATTCTTCAATGCAAGGCTTGAGGGTCAGCGGCAGGAAACCATCCCGTGTCATTCTTTATTGTCCGTCTCAACCTCAGTCCTTCTATACCAGCATTCTTCAATGCAAGGCTTGAGGGTCAGTGGCTGTCATACTCTGATTCTTCCCGCAGTTATCCATGGGGATGGGAAGGGTGATGAATTCTGTCACTGTGTCATTCTCTAGTTGAGAGCCACTGCTTTAGATGCATGCTCCTCTGTTTCCTATTGCTCAACACTGTAAGTCTAGAATATGGCAGCAGAGGGCAGGATTTCCTCAGGAATAGAACAGTGCGCTCACAATGATCTTCGCTTTGTACCCTGACAAATAGCCATAGGCCCACATGCATCCCATACCGTGCAGTGTTATCCTGCTAGTCTTGTTATGCTTACTCCTTGAATGGGAGATGCGTGTGTACCTTGATTGCAGGGTGATTAAGAAGGTTGACCTGTTTCTGGGCCATTCTATAACTCTTTAAGTTTTGCTTTGATTCATTCCAGCAGCCCGTGCCGAGTCTCTGCATTTGGTCTGCAGAGGGGGAGGGTGGGTGGGTGGAATTTAGGTAGTGACAGAATGGTGCCCCTTAGAGCCTCTGTGTTTTCTGTGATAAGACACCTATTAACAAGGCATCTGCTAAAGTGGTTGCTGCAGTCTCTTGTGTGGCAGCTAGATAACCTGCATTTAGACTTTAAAGTACACTCAGCTTCCACAAGGTCATTATCAGTCAAGTGTGCCCCTGTGCCTGACTGGCAGTGCTCCAGAGCTCAGGTTCAGTCAGAGACCCACTAGGACATGTTAATCACCATTAATCCCACTTATGTTCCCAGTTAAAACTGCTTAACTGTGTCCAATTAGTCACTGAGCAATGCTGGCTGCAGAAAAATAGACCCTTCTCTTGTACGTTTTTTTCCTCCTGTTAATTCTCTGCCATTCCACTAACAGTGAGGGAGAAAGAGAAGTCTGGAATCCATCATTAACATGAGATAGAACAGAGATTTTGAAGCCTAGACTCTCAAATTAGTTTTCAAATGAGATGTACAAACACTAAGATAGCCAAAGCATGCAGCTAGTTTACTTATACTTAGAGTGGTGCTGTGTAAATGCCCCCGGATGCTCTATGTGCCATTAACAAACAATAATCGGCCTCCAACAACTAACTGTTGACATTAATTGGTACCCAAATCCCAAAAGGAAGTCTGGCCATGGAACCGGTTGATAGTGTGCATTTGGATTTTCTGAAAAAATTAAGAAGTGATTGAAATGGTCAATATTCTCAATGGAGAAGGGTAAACAGTGGGGTTCCCCAGGGGTCTAGAGATGGCAATAACTTTTATTGATTCATTTATTTAGGCCGTCCTCCCAAAGGAGCCCAGAACGGGTTACAAAAGTACATTCACAGGACGGACTTGAGAGAAAAGTACATACTTAGTTGATATTGCAGAACATAACAGAAAGGTAATACATATTTTATGTTGCTGGATGATGGTCAGCGTTTGGGTTCTGGCAGGTAGCACAGAGAAGTTTTATTGGGAATAACATTTGGTGCAGTTTGGTTATGCTTGGAGCGTTTGACAGGATTATTATATTTTAGTGTCATTTGGGTTACGGTGGGAGACTATTTGTTGTACAGGAGATGCCTTTGAGTTCCATTTAGCCAGGAGTGGAGGCTTCTAATTAAATTTGCTGATGACATAAAGTTGTTAAGACGAATGAGGATTGTGAAAAATGACAAGAAGACCTTACTGTCAGATGACATTTAATGTGAGCAAGTACAAAGTGATACATGTGGGAAAGAGGGAGTCACCACACAGGAAAAGAATGTAAGTGTCATCGTTGAGGATACAATGAAACCCTCAGCTCTAAGAAAGCAAATAGAACGTTAGGAATTCTCAAGAAAGGCCTAGAAAACAAAGATGGAAGTGTTAGAATGCCATTGTATCGCTCTATGGTACAGCCACACCTCGAATACTGTGTCCAGTTCTGATCGCAGTATCTCAAAAAAGATATAGCGGAATTAGAAAACATACAGAGAAGGACAACGAAAATGATAAAAGGGATGGGACGACTTCCCTACGAGGAAAGGCTTAAAGCGGCTTGGAGAAGAGACAGCTCAGGAGTGATATGATAGAGGTCTAGAAAATACTGAGTGGAATGAATCACTTGTTCCAAAAATTCTAGGACTAGGGGGCATGCAATGAAGCTTCCGGAGAAAATGTAATTAAACTCTGGAATTCATTGCCTGAGAATGTGGTGAAAGATTTGGATAATTTCCCAAAAGAGAAGTCCATAGGCCATTATTGCGATGGCTTGGGGAAATCCACTGCTTATTCCTAGAATAAACAGCATAGAATCTATTTACTACTTGGGACCTGGGTTGGCCACTGTTGGAAACAGAATACTGTCCCAGTATGGCAATTCTTATGTTCTTATGGAGCCATTGTGACCTCACGGCTCTTAGGCATTGGTGGAATGAGGTATTATGATATCACAGTCTCAGCTCTGGAATGTTGCTACTGTTT
This sequence comes from Geotrypetes seraphini, assembly GCF_902459505.1. Taxonomy (NCBI): domain Eukaryota; kingdom Metazoa; phylum Chordata; class Amphibia; order Gymnophiona; family Dermophiidae; genus Geotrypetes; species Geotrypetes seraphini. Next base: position 191,824,927 of record NC_047090.1, on the reverse strand, counting down.
GGGTACTTGGGACCTTCGATCCCAGGGCTTGATGGACCTTCGATCTGTCCCAGTATGGCAATTCTTATGTACTTTTGAACGTTCTAAAAAGGTGCATGTGTTGTTACAGAATAACAGATCAGCGTGCCCAACCTGGGCACACCAGCATTTGCACCAAATTTCAGCAAGGGTAAGTCTGGTGACAAAAGTTGCAATCGGTGCTAAGGGTGCCAATCTTTTCCATGTGTATAGCTAAGGATATACTCTATATTTTGGGCTATGTGCTTCATGTTATATCTGGCTTTGATACATCCAGCACAAATAAATACGAGAAGGGGTATTTGGAGGTAGGGCCCACTTCTACCTATTTCTGTGTTTCTATTCTTAGTGTGTCCAGATCCCACACCGTTTGTTCTGTGCCTTTCATCCAGAGAAACTTTTCTCTCAGTGGGTGCAGAGGATGCTTCCTCCTACTATTCAACCATACAGAAAACAATATTGGAACTCTGGTGTCATTCCGTAAAAGCAGGACCAACCGCCTCCACTCTTTCATTCTCTGTCGGTATTACATTAACAACAAACATACAGATGTTATGATTCTGAGTGTGGCCAGGAGCCGGCCACAACATAACATAACATCCGCAAATACCATTAAGTTCTCTGCGAAGATTACATTCTGCCTTTAATGACTCAGAAGGTGCGAACTTGGGGGTTGAGCTCTTCCCAACCTGTTTTGCTATTATCAAGTAGCTCAGTTGTGTTCCTTCTTGATTAGGATATTGCAGACCATAACTTGGGAGTGCAGTTGGAACAATATTTGGTGGGACCCCCCTCCCCCCAAGTTAAAATTTGGGTTGTAGTCCTGAGATCACAAATCCTTTTTTACGGCATCTTGAGCAACTCGGGGGTGCCCTAGCTCCACCCTAGACCCCACCCCACCCCCATAATAATAGTACTAATTGTAATGCCATTTCTTCCATCCATTTTTTATATACACACAATTTAATCTTATTAATACATAATGGTAACCACAAAATAAAAAAAACACAAAGTATACTGTATGCAGAGAAAATGTTAATTATCATATACATTAGGTGTTTTTTCAGTTACAACTATAGAAAAATAGACAAATATAGAGCAAAATATAGATATAACTTATTTGTTGTCTGGTGATTTCATGAGGGTCTGGTTGCATTTCCAATATTTCTTCCTCTCCTTCGGACCCCATTCCCTTCCCTAACCAACATCTCTCTCTCTGTCCCTCTGTGAGTCCAACTTTTCTTCCTCTCTCCTATACCCCTATTGGCAATATGTCTCAAGTTTAACCTTTTCCTATTGTAATACAGTTTATATTACGCTGGTTCCAATCATAATTATTTTAGCAAAGTTTTGTATTATTCACCGTTATCATTTACGACTATTGTAAACATAATGTAAATGTCATAAGTCTGTAAATTCAAATATTTGTGTTCCTGGCTAGAGAATGACACGGTGAAAAAATTGGTCCCCGTCACCGCCCCGTCCCCGTCTCACCATCCCCGTCACCGCCCCGTCCCCGTCTCACCATCCCCGTCACCGCCCCGTCCCCGTCTCACCATCCTCTTCACCGCCCCGTCACCGCCACTGCCACCCCATTCACCGCCCCGTCACCGCCACTGCAATCCCATTCACTTTTCTTTATTTACGTATAAAGGAAACATTCTTTAAAACTTTAAAACTTAGTTAAATATTAGTTAATAACTATACAAAAACAAAACACGCAGAGAAAAAATTAATTAATATAAATTCTCAAAACTGACACATTTTGATCACTAAATTTAAAATAGTTATTTTTCATACAGTTTTTCAATCACTAATCTTCCACCACCCCTGGGGCTAGCAATGCAAAAACAAACACGACATGTACTTTAAATGCTGCCGTGATTAGCATAGTGACCGCGGCTACGGCTGCAAGTCTCCCCTCCCCCCAGCGATCACGGCAGGAGGGCACCCAACCCCTCCTGTAGACCCCCCCAACGGCCCTCCCGACAATCGCAGCAGAAGGGTACCCAACCCCTCCTGCCGGTCCTCCCAATGGCCTCCCCTAAGATCGCCGGCAGGAGGGTACCCAACCCCTCCTGCTGGACCCCCCCCCAACGAACCCTCCCACCCCGGAACCCCCTTAGTCTTACTTTCCAAGTTGGACCGGACGGCTCCTCACACGTATGGCCAGCAGGCTTGCCTCCGTCCAAATGAGGCGGGCCCGCCCCTACCCTGCCCAACCCACAGGATCCTAGGGCCTGATTGGTCTAGGCACCTAAAGCCACTCCCGCTATAGGAGGGGCCTTAGGTGCTTGGGCCAATCAGGCCCTAGGATCCTGTGGGTTAGGCAGGGGAGGGGCGGGCCCGCCTCATTTGGACGGAGGCAGGCCTGCTGGCCAGACGAGCGAGGAGCTGTCCGGTCCAACTTGGAAAGTAAGACTAAGGGTGGTGTTTCGGGATGGCGGGGTTTGTTGGGGGAGGGACCGGCAGGAGGGGTTGGGCACCCTCCTATTGGCGATATAGGGGGCCGTTGGGGGTGCCGGCAGGAGGGGTTGGGCACCCTCCTACCAGTGAGGGCGATCGTCGGGGGGGGGCGGGTTCTATTGGCAGGAAGGGTTGATCTGACAAATGAGGAGCACGGTGAAAACACAGGTAAATTGCGGTTCCTAGAGGGGGGGACATTGGCCTGCGGGGACAAATCTATTCACCGTTTTTGCGGTCGGTGAAAGGATTTGTCCCCGCGTCTGCGGCGATTTGCTAATGAGGTCACCATAACCCGCAGCCAAACCGCAGCCACGCAGCGGTTCGCTGCGGGGATCGCTCCCCGTGTCATTCTCTATTCCTGGCTCTTTATTAGTATGGAACATACGATAGCAATGACATTTTTGGAATGTCCCGTCATCCGGGACACACGATAGGAAAAGGTTAATAAAAATTTGATTTGATCGCAAAATCTTAATTCAATGCGATTTACAAGTACTAGTAAAATTGGGGTAAAAAAGAAAAAAACATATTACTCAAACAAGACAATTAAGACAACTGTGGACCGGACAAACACAAGAGGAAAAAAATTAAAAAAAGGATTAAATACAATTTACAAATAAAAACAAAAAGGGCAAGGTATGAAACACTGTCTCTTTGTCTTGAGAGATCCAGACATCTCTCCCATCCCCTCTACTGCCATATTCAACATTTCTCCCTCTCTCATCCCCCAGATCATGTGCAGCATTTTTCACCACTGCTCACCAGCCCCATGCCCATTTCTCCTCTCCAACACCATGCCACATCTCTCCCTTCTTCACTGTGCCCAACATTCCTCCCCCTTGCATCCCCTTCAATCTTTCCCTCTGGTCCCTCTCCACCACCATATCCAACATTTCTCCCTCTCATCCTTCTATTCCTCATGCATTTCTGTCTCACTCCTTTCTCTCTCCATGCCCAATTTTCCTTTCTTCCTTTCCCCATGTGCACCATCTCTCACTCACACACTCATGTTCAACAATTCTCCCTTTATTTTCCCTCCCTCCTATGGCCCAAGTTAGTGCCCCATGTTCATGCCCTCTTCCCTTCCTTTTGTTTCGAGTTCGTGCCTCCTCCCCAAAGCCAACCCGTCCACAGAGGCCACAGGCACTGCCGGGGATCCCTGCCTGCTCCCCGCTGAAGCCGCCACCGGGGATGCCTCCCTGCCTCCATCTGTCTGCCTGCTGCACTACCCACAGAACTGTCACACTCCAGCCCCTCCCAGCAGCAAATCCGCGCAGGGACAGGCTTCTTTGGAAAAAAAAAAAAAAAAAGAATATAAATGATAATCAACATTTTCTGTGAGTACAGTGTGCTGTATGGTTTTTTTTATTTTATTTTGTGGTTACCATTATGTATTAATAAGATTATATTGTGTGTATATGAAAAATGTATGGAAGACATTGTGTTACAATTAGTACAACTATTATGGGGGTGGGGTCTAGGGTGGAGCTTGGGCAGGGGCTCGGTTGATATTTGTTAGAATTAGGGGATTCTTGACTTGAATAAGTTGAGCAACACTGGTATAGATCCAAAAATGACTGGGTTGGGAAATGCTTTAGTGGATGGTGTCTAAAGATAATACTTTGCCCACCACACAAACCCCAGCCTGTACCACCAAACCAGTACCCTGGTCTGATCACCACTCCATGATCACTTTCAACCACAGCTATACAACAGTGATGCAATCAACCTAGAGAATCTCTCCACAGGCCTTTCTAACCTAGCAGGAACATCAAAACCGAATTCTCAATCTGTTGATGAAGCTGTCGTGGACTGGCACACTAAGGTAAAAACCCTAGGAAGGGCTGGCCCTGATCAAAGAGATCAAATCCTAACCCTGCAAATGTGTGTTGTATCAGAGGAGAAGCTTCCACTCACACACACATGATTGCAGGCAGGCTCGGCAGGCTTGAGCAACTTACTTACTAACATGCCACGAAGGTAAGGGGGAAGGAGATTCTTGGGCCGTGTGAGAGGGTGCTGAAAGGCAGTGAGGTGGCGAGAGGGAAGGGTGGTGGTGGAGAGAAGGCGCTGGAAGGGAAATGGGGAAAACGAGAGTGGGCAGAAGACGCTGGAAGGGAAATGGGGAAAACGAGAGTGGGCAGAAGACGCTGAAAAGGAAATGGGGAAGATAGAGTGGGGAGAAGACAGAGATGCCAGACTATGAGGGGAGCGGAGGGAAGAAGATGGGTGCCAGACCAATGGGGGGGGGGTGAAGGGAGAGGCACAGTAACAGAGCAAATGGAAGACGCTGAAAGAAGACAGACAGTGGATGGAAGGCATTGAATGAGAAGATGAGGAAAGCAGAAACCAGACAACAAAGGCAGAAAAAAAATTTTCTATTTATTTCCTTTTTTTTTTTTTGCTTTAGGATAAAGTAGTATACTAGCTGTGTTCATAAAAATTTGTAAACAAAGCTCTGGCAGCTGAACATCTCTTTCTCTAGTTCAACAGCCAGAACTTTGATTTCTAAGGAAGGAATAAACTAAATATTGCAGTGCGGAGGCTTGTAAGGATGCTACGGGGACGGCGCGGTGAAGGGGACAGCGAGGACGACGGGATGGTGGTCTGGGGACAGAATTTTTCCCCATGTCATTCTCTATATAAAATAGCCACCCTAGAGGCTAAAAAATAATACTATTCTGAACAACTATTAAAGACCTCCAAACTAGCAAAAAATATACTCACAACAGTGAACTCGACAGTGAAACGCTCACAGACTACTTCGCTGACAAAGTTTGACAAAATATGGTCTCACCTTGACTTTGCCACACTACAGACATTGTCCTCCTGTTACTCAGACCAAACAACTAAAACCACAACTGGGAACCTAACTGACTTCTAAAAGGTTTCCCGCGATGACATCACTGAGATATTAGACACAATTTGCCCTTCTGGCTCCATCATGGACCCCTGTACACCACGCCTACTAGTGGCCGTGAAAGATGCCTTTGCAGACTCCATCCTTCCTCTCATCAACACCTCTCTAGAAACAGTCAGACCAATTTTGAAAAACCCCACGCTCCACCCTAACATGCCCAGCAACTTTAGACCTGTCTCTAAGATCCTGGAAAAAACAGTATTAACCCAATTACATTTCTTCATTGATGAACAAGGCGCCCTGTCCGACTTCCAATCTGGATTCAGGAAATTCCACAGTACTGAAACCGTCCTTCTCGACATCGTCAACAACTGCTGGAAACTCATGGACAAGGGAAATAATGTCCTTCGACACTATTGAGCGGCTCTCTGAAATCAGAATCCAAGACATTGCGCTACTGTGCTGCTCCTCTTTCCTGAATAACAGATCCCAAAGCATTTTGCTCAACGACATGCTATCAAAACTGAAACTGATCAAATACAGTGTTTGCAGGGGGCTCTGCTATTCCCCCCTATTATTGTCATACTAATTCACCCGATAATATGACACAGGACCTACATTTGTTGGAGCTTTGGTCCTCGACCAGGCAGCTAGGCTTCAACGCTAAGAAATGCAAGATCATGCACCTCGGCAGCAGAAATCCATGCAGAACTTACACCTTGAATGGTGAGACCTTAGCTAGAACTTCAACAGAACGAGACTTGGGAGTGATCATCAGCGCAGACATGAAAACTGCTGTTCATGTGGAGAAGGCATCATCTAAGGCAAGACAGTTGTTAGGTTGCATCCGCAGGAGTTTCGTCAGCCGGAAGCCTGAAGTCATAATGCCATTATACAGAACCATAGTAGATGACGGCAGATAAAGACCCGACTGGTCCATCCAGTCTGCCCAACCTGATTCAATTTTAATTTTTTCTTCTTAGCTTGGTGAGACCTCATTTGGAATACTGTGTGCAATTCTGGAGGCCACACTACCGAAAAGATGTGCTGAGAGTAGAGTCGGTGCAATGGATGGCCACCAGGATGGTCTCGGGGCTCAAGGATCTATCGTACGAGGAAAGGCTGAAAAATTTGCGGCTGTACTCACTCGAGGAACGTAGGGAGAGAGGAGACATGGTCGAGGCGTTTAAGTATATTACCGGCCGTATCGAGATGGAAGAAGAGATTCTCTTTCTCAAAGGACCCTCAGCCACAAGAGGGCATCCGCTCAAACTCGGGGGTGGGAAATTTCATGGCGACAACAGGAAATATTTCTTCACCGAGAGAGTGGTTGATCCTTGGAACGAGTTCCCGGTGCAGGTGATCAAGGCAAACAGCATGCAAGAATTTAAGAGCAAATGGGATGCCCATGTGGGATCCCTTAGAGTGTTAAGCCAAGGGAACCTGTCACCAGGAGTGGGATCCCTAGGATAGTAGACTTGGGGGTGGCTTTGTAGAGTGGGCAGACCTAATGGGCTATGGCCCTTATCTGCCGTCATCTTCTATGTTTCTATGTTTCTCTACATTAGATCTGTTTTAGACATAGCCCATAAATATCAAATACAAATTCACTCCTTCTTGGATGACATCCAGCTATACCTACCACTATGCGAATCCCGTTATGCACAGATTGCGAAACTCCTAACATGCTTCTCAGAAATCAAAAACTGGATGTCCGTCAACAAATTACAACTAAATACCTCCAAGACAGAACTCCTTTGGATCTGCAAAGAACACTGCATCCTCTCCCATCCCTTGCTGCATTGGGACTCAAGTACTCTAACTGCAAAAGACCAAGTGTGCAGCCTAGGAATACTCCTTGATTGCAACCTGCCACTTTCCAACCATATCTCTCAGGTGGTATCTTCCTCATTTTCCTACCTGCAACAACTACTACTTTTCAGAGTCTGACTTCGTCCAACTACTCTATGCCTTACTTAGTACTCTTCCGCATGGATTACTGCAATGCGCTATTCAGCAGTCTCGCAGCGAAGAATGTAAGACGTCTCCAGCATGTTCAAAATGCAGCGATCAGGCTTCTGAAAAACCTCAGTGCCCGCAACCCTGTCTCTCAGGCTCTAGCATTGGCTCACTGGCTGCCCATAGTCAAATGTTGTGTCTACAAGGGCCTGATGCTAGCGTTCAAATCCATACACAACATGGTGTCGAGCTGCGTGATGGCTAAGCTTCCTTCATACGTGCCGAACCGGTCCCTCCGCTCCCAGGATGAAATATGCCTCAAAACACCCCCTGGTCGTGCCCTTCGACTGCAAACCACCAGCCGACAGCCCTGTTCCCACTTCATACCGAGCCACAAGAATCAACTACCCCCACAGATCGGATCCCTTGAAGGACTCCTCAGCTTTAGAAAAGCAATAAAAGCATACCTCTTCACTTAAACACCTGCCCTTGACCCATGGACTACAAAGACATGTATATTGGTACAGAACCAGTATGCGTCATGTAAGAAAAACTTGTAAAATCTTGCACTGTAATTATGCAAATCTAACAAGTAGTTTCAAGTTTATTAAAAATCATAAATTCTAAGCGTTTTACAATAAAAAATTTAAAAAGGGGTCCAGTTAAGAAATTATTAATGACATAACATTACTTACATGAAACAGTAGGATAGTGGGGAGAAATATAATTTGAAAGAGAGAACAATTGATAATAACATAGGGAAAAGGAAAAAATAAATTTTTGTATAGAAAATGAGTTAGAAAAGTCCCTTAGACCAATTAAGAGTCATATGTGTCTTTAAATAAAAAGCTTTTGAGGCCACCCTTGAATTTATCCAAATTCTGTTCAGGTAACGAATTCCATATTGTTGGGGCTATTGTTGCAAAAGAAGAAGCCATACGGGTACTAATAATTTTTAGGGATGGGACATGAAGAAGATGCTGTGATGCAGCTCTTAAGGTTCTTGGAGGATCATGTGGAATCAGATACTTGGTTTTCATGGTTTTGAAAGAGATTAAAGCAATTTTGTAAGTGATACGGTGATGGATAGGTAGCCAGTGAGCACTTTTTAATATAAGAACATAAGAATTGCTAATGCTGAGTCAGACTAGTGGTCCATCATGCCCAGCAGTCCGCTCACGCGGTGGCCCTCTGATATACTACCCATCCTTTACAAATGTATTACTGCAGCATAAGAAACAATGCCACAAAATTAACTTCAGCGCTGAGAGACATTAGGAATAATGGGAGTGTTAGAAAAAAATGAGGACAGTTGCTACCGGAATCACCACAACCGCCCGATCAAACGAAGGTGGCTCTTTCCATATGTATGAACGAAGGATGTTCCTTACGGTTGGAGCAACCACACCGATCCAATCAAAGTTTGAAGTGGAAAGGCATAGCCAGAATTGGGGGGGAATGGCTATTCATAACAATTCCCACCGGCAACAAGGTTCTGTGCTTTTTTTTTTTTTTTGCTTACCAGAAGAAGATGGGCTGTGAAGGTCTGGAGCCATTTCTGCAGCCCTGGCCACATGGATCAATGGCAGTATTTAGTCCAGTCTGCCAATGTTAAGTTCAGTGCTTCAGAAGTTAACTCTCTCTCTGCCACAGTTCTCTTACAGAGGTTTTGGTTAGTCACCTTAATCTGTCTGACACGTTTCAACATCTTCAGATTTCCCAATAAAAAGAGATTCTGCTGCAAAAAAACTGTCTCTTAAATATGTAAGATATACATATATTTAGCTCACGTATTGTAACACCTTTACTGAAGCTCATGAAAAGCACTCTGAATTGACTCCCCAGTCATTAGCAGTATAGAAGCTTCTAATATATGGTCCATCCAGTCTGCCCAGTCACACATATACATTCATGTTTAAATTGTCTTGTCTTTAATATTTCTGGGCAATAGACCATAGAAGTCCACACAGGACTATCTTTAGGTTCCCACTGCTGGAGTTGCCATCAAAGACCTCCCCAGCTCATCCTAAACTAAACCAGTTTGTTTTATACCATTCATTTTCTAATTAGAGATCATCTGTGTTCATCCCACGCTTTTTTGAACTCTGTCACCGTTTTCATCTCCACCACCTTCCTTGGGAGGGCATTCCAGGCATCCACCACCTTCTCTGCAGAAAATAAATTCCTCACAGTCCTCCTACTTCTGCCACCCTGCAACCTCAATTTATGCCCTCAAGTTTTACCATTTTCCTTTCTGTGGAAAAGATTTGTTTCTATATTAATATCTTTCAAGTATTGAAGCATCTGTATCATATCTCCCCTGTCTCTCCTCTTCTCTAGAGCAGTGTTTTTCAACCGCTGTTCCGCGGCACACTAGTGTGCCGCGAGATGTTGCCTGGTGTGCCGTACTGTCAGGGCCGCCATCAGGGCAGTACCACCAGTCTAGGGAGAGGGGCGGTCCGCCCCACGTGGACAGGAGAGAGCTGGACGGGGGACCCGCGGAGTTCAATACATCTCGAGCCGCGAGGCTCGTCTTCTGTTCCTACCTGCCCTGCAGCTAACATATAGCCGATCGCAAGCGTTCCCCGATGTCAGCGCTGACGTCGGAGGGAGGGCTTAAGCAAAGCCTGCCCTCCGACGTCAGCGCTGACGTCGGAGAATACTTCCGTTCGGCTATTTGTGCGCGGCAGGGCAGGCAGGAAGCAGAAGACAAGCCTTGCGGCTTGAGCTTCGTTTTGCTGAGAAAGTTGCAAAGATGGGCTGGGAGGCAAACACGGAACACAAAAGGGGGGAGGGAGTGCGTTTTGGACACAAGGCATGAACTTGGGAGAGAGGAAGGGAGGGAAAGAGATGCTGAGGTGGGGGAGGGAATGGGTTTTTGGACACAGAAGGCATGGACTTGGGAGAGAGGAAGGGAGGGAAAGAGATGCTGAGGTGGGGGAGGGAATGCGTTTTTGGACACAGAAGAAATGGACTTGGGAGAGAGGAAGGGAGGGAAAGAGATGCTGAGGTGGGGGAGGGAATGAGTGTTTGGACACAGAAGGCATGGACTTTGGAGAGAGGAAGGGAGGGAAAGAGATGGTTGTGTACACGGGGAATAGAAGAAAGGAGAATTTTTGGTCATAGGGAGGGAGTGAGGTACAGATAGTGGCATACCAGGGTGGGGGGGGGAAGGTCTGCCCCACCCCGGGTTTACGTCCCAAGGGGGTGCACAGCTGGCCACCCTCCAGTGTTGTCCCTAGGCCGGCAAACTGCGGCTCTGTAGCCATTGAGTGCCACCGCCGCCAACGGTGTTGTTGGCGGTGGCAGCATTATAAAATACTTTCTTTGTGTTTATTTGATTCCTATTCAAGAGAATTACTTTATATATAGTCAATATAGGCACAGAGTTAAATTTTTTAACATTTTCTAATGGTGGTGTGCCTCGTGATTTTTTTCATGAAACAAGTGTGCCTTTGCCCAAAAAAGGTTGAAAAACACTGCTCTAGAGTATCTTTTCTTCTACATCTTTTGGCGCAAACCCCATACCATTTTCATCACTTTTTTTCTGGACCATTTCAAGTCTTTTTACATCCTTATCCAGATATGACCTCTAAAACTGAACACAATGCTTCAGGTGGGGCCTTATCAGTGATCTGTACAGGGACATCATTCAGCTGATTATCCTTCTTTCTATGCAGTCCAGCATCCTTCTGGCCAAAGCCATCGCTTTGAAGCACTGTTCTTTGCCTTCAGACACTATCACCCCAAGGTTCCTCTCCCCATCTTTGCATATCAACCTCTCAGCATTTTCAGTTCTCTCAGATTTCTGTTCCTCAAGTGCATTAATCTGCACTTCTTTGCATTGAATTTTAGTTGCCAAACAGACCACTTTTCTAACTTTTGCAGATCCTTTTGGGGTGTCCACTCTGTTATAATTCTTGGTATCATCCGCAAAAGAGCAAACGTAACCCTTTAGCAATGTCACTCACAAATATATTGAACAGATTCTGACCCAACACCGATCCTTGTGGCACTCCAGTACTCACCTTTCCTTCCTCTGAACAAATTCCATTAACCACCACCCTTTGACTTCTGTCAACCAGTTTCTAATCCAGTTCACTACTTTGGGTCCTAAATTCTGCTCATCAAGTTTATTCAAGAGCTCCTTGTGACCCTGGGCAAGTCGCTTAATCCCCCCATTGCCCCCAGGTACATTAGATAGATTGTGAGCCCACTGGGACAGACAGGGAAAAAAGCTTGAGTACCTGAATAAATTCATGTAAACCGTTCTGAGCTCCTCTGGGAGAACGGTATAGAAAATTGAATAGATAGATAGTGTGAAAAGTGTCAGCCTCTGATAACCAGATCTGGTATTGTGACATCATAATGCCTCATTCCACCAATGCCTAAGAGCCAACATCATCAGTGATGTCACAATGGCTTCATTGTCCTAGACTTGGCTCACTTTTACTACATTATGGTTTTTAGAGTGGTGCAGTGGTTAAAGCTACAGCCTCAGCACCCTGAGGTTGTGGGTTCAAATCCCACACTGCTCCTTGTGACCCTGGGCAAGTCACTTAATCCCCCCATTGCCCCCGATACATTAGATAGATTGTGAGTCCCCCAGGACAGACAGGGAAAAATGCGTGAGCACCTGAATAGATTCATGTAAACTATTCTAAGCTCCCCTGGAAGAACGATGTAGAAAATTGAATTTAAAAAAAAAAAGAAACCATGTCAAAGGCTTTGCTAAAATCTAAGTAAATTAAATCTAATACACTACCTTGATCAATTCTCTGGTCGCCCAGTTAAAATATTCAATCAGGTTTGTTTGGCATGATTTACCTTTATTAAAGCCATGTTGCTTTAGATCTTGTAACTCATTGGATTTTAGGAAATTCACTATCCTTTCCTTTATTGTTCCAACAACTGGCCTGTGGTTTCCCACTTCATCTTTGCAATCCTGTGGAACCTCCCGTCTCTAAGGAGTTATTAAATCAATTTGTAAGAGGATCCAGCAGAACCTCTCTGAGCTCCTGTCCAATGGCAAACCCAGAGCAGAAGGATTTGTTTAGCAAGTTAGTCTCCAGCTTCTTTCTATGTTTTGCCTTCCTCCTTTCACTCCATTTGCTGTTCCGCTTGCGCTTTTGCCAAACATATCTGAGTGTGCCTTTGCCGTGCTTTTTGAATGCTATGCAGAGGAGGCAGTTTTCTTCTTCATGTTGGAATCCAAATAGCAGTAGCCGTTTCTCCTCTCCTGAATGCTGTTTGCTTCTGCTGCTTAAGGTACTGGGACTTCCATCCTTTGATCTCCTAAGCGAATGTTGAGCTAAACGTTTTCTCTGAAGTTACACAATTCTGTCCTTTCTTCCTCATTTCAGGTAGGTCAGATCGTTACTTTGGCTGAATGTTGGTTATTTATTGATTTAATTTGTTTTCTAGCCCGTTGTCCCCAAAGAGCTCAGAACAGCTTACAGGTTAAACATACATATTATATAGTTTCCAGGTTACAATTTGCCATAGATATCCTTAACGGTGCATGTTTTTTTCTTAATGTGACCCATATTGAGATCGAGAATGCCTTGGACATGGGCAGGAAATGGCTGTCATTCTTCCTCCTTTTTGTAGGTACGGGAGCCTGCTAAAACTTGAAAGCCTAAGGGACATATATCTAGTGTAGCTCTCATTGTCAGTAATTTGGACGATGTCCCCGTTTTTATCTGTGAGGTCTTTTATATGCCGCCTAAGTTATTTGCTGACCTGGCATTTAGTTGGTCAATTCAATGCGCTTCTAGTTTCCAAGGTTTGGCAGATTTTATTTTTCTCTTTGCAGGCTTCAGGTAAGGTGAATCGGCTTCTAAAACTACCATTGCCTCTGAGCTGAAGTAATATTTCATTGCTATATACAGTATTTAATTTTAAAAGAAAGATAATAATAATAAATAACAGTTTATATACCGCAGTACCGTTAAGTTTTATGCGGTTTACAAAAGATTAGAGAAGTACAAGTTGAGAGAAATTAAGGGAAGGGAGAACAAGTGGGGGAAATGACCAGAGAACCGTTAAGTAGGGGAAAAGGAGGAACGGGTCAACTATCTAGGTAAAGATCATCCTAAGGTTTGAAAACCTTCTACTAAAGATGTTTGAATCTAGTGGGAGGAGTTGCAAACAATCCTTCCAATTCCTTCTTACAAAGGATACAACATTTGGAACCAAAATTTATTCAGGCAGAGATTTTGAACATAAGAAATGCCTCTACTGGGTCAGACCTGAGGTCCATCGTGCCCAGCAGTCCGCTCACGCGGTGGCCCAACAGGTCTAGGACCTGTGCAGTAATCCTCTATCTTGGGAACTGCTTTGATACATCCCAAGGGCTCTGGACTGATCTGGTGAGAATGTAAAGGGAAAGAGAAATTTAAGTCTTATTTGCTCATTTTCTTTCCTTTAGTTTCACCAGACCAATCCAAAGGCCCTCTAATATATTTCCAGTTAGTGTACTTTAATACAGTATTATTCTTTTCACTCTTTAATCAACAAACTCCCTTCAGGTTTAACCTTCAGTTTTATTTAACTGTTTTAAGTTTTCAGTTTTTGTTATCAGTGATATGTTATCATCAGTATTATTAGTAGAACAATTTTGTCATTTGAAGCACACGACTGTTTCCATTCGTTAGTCATTGGGCATGACCCACAGGTTCTGGTCTGGTGGGACTTAACGGAAAAAATGAGCAGTCAGGATCTAATTACTCCTTTCTGTTAGGAAATGTTTCTTCTCTGGCAATGTACAATTTGTATCGTTCTGGGTGCCAGAGAGCTGTTATGTGTAAATATGTCTGAGCTTAGGGTCTGCCTATTCTTGGACTTCTACAGTAAATTGCTTTTATCAGTAAGACCCAGAGAAATTCAGAGCACAGATTCCTTAGCAATTTCAGCAACAGGTGAATTATTATAGTATAAGAAGAATGCATTTGCACAAAAATACCTCAGCATAGTTGTATGAGGGTTTCAATCAGGAATTGCAGGAGATGGTATATTTAATAATAATAACTTTATTCTTCTATACTGCCATAGTCAGATGACTTCTAGGCGGTTCACACCGAAGAGAGCTGGTCAGTCAGCGAATTACAAAATACAATTAGTGAAAGTATAACATATTAGACAAGAAAGGATAATATCAATTTAGTGTGGCTTCTATTTAGGAGATAAATCTGTCAAACAGTACAGTTTTGATTACTCTCCAAAAGGCACCTTTGATGTAGTTACCCAGCCAAGACTGCTGTTTGCTTGCTTGGAACATGAAAGACCTGTCCAGAAAGGACTTGTATTTACAGCTGGTGATCCTTGGATATGCAAATATGTTACAGTTTCTGGTTGACCGTGTGGGGTTGTGTAGCGCAAAATGTGGTAAAAGATAGGAAGGCGCTAGTACCCAGGCCTGCTTGAAGCAAATGCAAGCAAACTTGAACATTATTCGTGCCTCCATTGGCAACCAGTGTAACAATCTGTGGTAGGGACTAATGTGGTCGCTCTTCTTCAATCCGTATATCAAGCGAACTGCCTTGTTCTGTACTATTCTTAATTTTCATATTGTTTTCTTAGGTATACCCAGATAAATGATATTGCAGTAGTCCAGTATTGATAGAACCAAAGATTGCATCAGTAATCTAAAAGATGTAGGGTCAAAGTATTTTTTAATGGTCCTTAATTTCCACAGTGCGCTAAAGCACTTCTTCACCACTATATTCGTGTGTTCAACCGTATTTAGATGTGTGTCTAGTGCGATTCCTAGTATTTTTATAGTTTTAGAAATTGGGTATTCGTGACCATTTAAATCAGGGGTGTCAAAGTCCCTCCTCTAGGGCCACAATCCAGTCAGATTTTCAGGATTTCCCCAATGAATATGCATGAGATCTATTTGCATGCACTGCTTTCATTGTATGCTAATAGATCTCATGCATATTCATTGGAGAAATCCTGAAAACCAGACTGGATTGCGGCCCTCGAGGAGGGACTTTGACATCCCTGATTTAGATGTATCGATGTTCTGGTAATTTTGACCTTTGGGCTTGCCAAGAAAACTTTTGTCTTTTCTGTATTTAGTTTCAGTTTAAAGTTGGTTCTCCATTGTTCAATTTCAGTCAGACATCTGAATCTGGTTGAAATTGTCAAAATATCCAAATAGTTACATGATAATAAGCTGCCTCTTAACACATCTAAAACAGAGGTTATGCTATTTCCATGTAGGGAGGGACAGAAATTAGGAGTCTGCATAAACATAACTAAGGAAGTCACTAAGGTAAAGATATTCGGGGTCATTTTGGACCAGAAATTGAATTATCATGATCAAATAAGTTCACTTGTTAGAAACTGTTTTTATAGATTAAGGTTGATTAGATCATTATCCGCATTTCTTGATGAATCATCACTGAATATTTTAATACACTTGTTAGTCATATCAAAAATTGACTACTGTAATGCTTTGTACAAGGGAATAACCTTAAAAGAAATACGTAGATTGCAAACCCTTCAAAACACTGCAATAAAAATAATTACCAAAAGAAAAAAATTTGATCATGTGACTCCCCTAGTAAAGGAAAAGCCTTACTGGTTACCTGTAAATCATAGAATTGCATATAAAATAGCATTACTTACACACAAAACATTAACAAACAAAGGCTTCTAATTCCTTATATTCCTACAAAATCTTTAAGATCTGAAGAAAAGTCTCTCCTCTTAGTCCCTTCTTTTTCTAAGCCGCGCTAGCGGGGTTAAATCATGCGACTACTGAGCTGGCCAAAAACTACCGCCTGCTCAAGAGGAGGCGGTAGGGTCTAGCACAGCTGATAAAATGAGCCCCAAGACTCATTTATTCAAGGAGGGACACGATCTTTTCTGTCATGGCCCCTCAAATCTGGAATTCACTCCCAATCAATATAAGGGAAGACAAATTACTTAGTAAGTTTTAAAGTCTTTTTAAGGACACCTTTAACTGAGTTATTTGAATTCTATATAATCAAGATACTGACAGCGGACTAATAGTGTTATTAAGTGAAAACTGAGCGGGCAACCTTTTCCCATCCTATTGTTTCATATGCCCTTTTTATTTGTTTATGAATTGTATTTAATACTTTTTTTTTTCCTCTTGTGTCTGTTCTGTCAAAAGTTGTATTAATTGTCTGGTTTAATCAATGTGTTTTTTTTCTCTTACCCTGATTTTATTATTATTTGTAAATCACATTGGATTATGATTTTGCAATCAAATCAAATTTTTAAATAAACTTGGAAACTTTTTTGGGTTTTTTTTTTTAAAAATAAACCTTGATTACCGTATGTGGTCAGTTACAGATGAGCATTAAGGTAGAATTAATCCTGTGGTCACCAGAGTCATGGGAAGATTGAGCAAATGGCTAACTCGGTTCTAACTCTCTTTTTTCTTTCAGAACAATAAAGAAAGCTGCAGAGGAGCTGGAAGAGTATGTTGGACCATAACTGTATCTCTTTGGCATTTCAGCTTTATTTGATATACCACAAAGCCAATAATAAGAAATCTGAGTGGTTCATATGTCAAATTCAGGAAGGAATAGGTGGCAAAACATAAAAAGAGGCCTATGGTAGACAATGATAAAATAATAATAATAATTAGATAATAGTAATAAGAAGGGGGATGATGTTCTACAGGACAAGACATATTGCTGGAAGCTGCAGAGTGAGTGATAACCAACATTTAACCAAAGGTAAATGAATTGGTTTTATGGAGTGGTCTAAATTTCTTATGATCAAATATAAAGATAGAATCGGTTTAAAATCTAACAAAGTAAATAAATAAAATCACAGAAAAATGTACATATTCACAAAATAATACCACACAATCCAGAAAATGCTTGACAGAAAGAAATTTGTTGTGGATACTCATTAAAGAGCAATTACGGTATATACATCCCATAAGCTTAATCATGATAAAGGGCCACACAAATTTTCATGAAAAAGATTAACTGCAAATAATCACTTATGGTTATACTTAGCTTTTATAAATTTTCCAAAATTGTGTAGAGTACTATATTCAAGTCTACCACCTCTATTCCACAATTATGTATGTTCTCGACCGTGCTCAAACAAGGCGTCACCCCATTTTTGGGCCTTCAAAATGGTGAACCTCCTTTTAAGCAATGTGGAATTTTGTTGGTGAACTTGAATATAATTCTCTACACAATTTTTGGGAATTTATAAAAGATTGCTTACAGTAATACTCCCCCCTCCCCACCTTCTTTTAGCCACAGTAAAGGTTTCTACCATGGCCTGGAGAACTAAATGCTCCAATGGTGCTCTGATGCTCATAGAATTCCTATGAACATCAGAGAGAGTCGGAGCATTTAACAGCCCAGACCATGGTAGAAACCTCTACTGTAGCTTAAGCCTTTATTAAATTTTCATCAATTCCATTTATTAAATTCAGTTCAGACTCCTGGTCCAGTCCCTAGTCTTGGGACCTCTAGACTACTGCAACATCCTACACCTACCATGCCCCGCCATCATGATAAAACAATTACAAACAGTGCAAAATACAGCTCTCAGACTGATATACTTGCTGAAAAAATATGACCACATTACTTCCGCCTACCTAGACACGCACTGGCTCCCAGTACAAGCAAGTATACATTACAAATTCTACTGCACACTATTCAAAGCCTTAAGTGGCGATGGACCAACCTACCTGAACGATTACCTGACACAGAACAACACATCCAGACTTAGGAGAACACAGGCACCTTTTACTCACCCCCCAATCAAAGGCAAACTACGCAAGAAAATGTACGACAGCCTACTTGCCACCCAAGCAGCGAAACTCTCCAACCTGCTGATCACAACACCCAACTACAAAACCTTCAGGAAAGAATTAAAAACCGTGTTATTCAGGAAATTTGTCAAATCTAGCAAATGATCTAACTGACCTTTTCAATCTATACCCAGATCCTAATAATCTATCTTGTAATTTTATTGGGTATGTCCAGATCACCTCTTATGTAATCCACCTAGAACCGAACGGTATTGGCGGAATAAAAGACACTAATGTAATGTAATAAGACAAAAATATTTTAAGTTACAGAAACCAAAAAATTCAATGCAAAACAAACAGGCTATTTCAAAGAGTTTGAACAACTAAAAAAGATCACAATCTTTGTCCACCAAAAATCTTTATAAGAGTTTTATAGAAGGGAAAACATAGAAACATGATGGCAGATAAAGGCCAAATGGCCAATCTGACTGCCCATCTGCAGCTTCCACTATCTCCTCCTCTCCCTAAGAGATCCCACATGCCTATTCCATGCGATCTAAAATTCAGAAACAATTTTCATCTCCATCGGGAGTCTATTCCACACATCTACCACCCTTTCTGTAAAAAAGTGTTTCCTTAGATTACTTCTGAGTCGTTCACCTGTTAACTTCATCTCACACCCTTTCATTCCAGACCTTCCTTTCAAATGAAAGAGACTCGCCTCATAGGATAGATACGTTGAAATACTTATCTCCCTTCTTCCACCTTTCCTCCAAAATATACATATTGAGATCTTTAAGTCTGCCTCATACACCTTATGACGAAGACCACTGACCATTTTAGTAGCCTTCCTCTGGAACAACTCCATCCTTTTTTTTATCTCCCTATGCATCCTAGCATCCTTCTAGCTTTTGTTGTCACCTTTTCAACCTGTTTTGTCACCATAAGAGCATCACATACTGTCACTCCCATAATGGTTTGTTGCCCTTATAATAGCTCCTTTCAGTTCTGCCCACTGCTTTCCTACTTCTTCCAGACACCCTCTGAGTAACCCTTTTTTATGTAAATTTAAAAACTGTTGTGGATGTAGCTCCCTATCATGATTAAGCCTGTGGATTCATAGTTTATTTAAATTTTTGATTAAACGCTTATCCAAAGCGTTGTACATAGTGATTAAAAATAGCTGGGAGACAAACATTTTAAATAATCAGACATAAATGTACTAAACAAACAAACTTACAAATGTACTAAACAAACTTATGACATAGAAACATTAGGGAAAAAGGAGAGAACTACAATTTCTTAGAAAGAGTGCATAAAAGGGAAATACAGTAGAAAAGGGGGATAAGTTAAGTAAATACGTGTGTTAAAAAATCAGTTATAGGCATCTTTAAAAAGTAAGCATTTTAGGCTGCTTTTCCGTTTCTGCAAGTTTTGTTCAGCTCTGAGGTATAGAGGGAGAGAGTTCCAAATTAAAGGGGCGGTGACTAAGATCTTTAGGGATGGGACGTTAAGGGATGCTGTGAGGCTGATCTTAAAATTCTGGGAGGGTCATAAGGGATCAGTAGTCTGTCTATGAACGCCAGGGTATTAGTTTGCATAGTTTTAAAAGTCAAGAGGGCTGTTTTATAGGTCATTGTTCTTCAACCACCGGTCCATGGACTGGTGCCGGTCCACAGAAATTTTCTGGCGGTCCACAGGGCCCAAGACAGCGTTCTTCAACCGCCAGTCCATGGTGCGATCAACGCGGCGTCTTTGGGCCGGCTCCCTGAGTGCTGCAATGCAGAAAGCCGTGGGAAAAGGCTCCTATACGTGGCCTGCGCCTGAACCGGAAGCCTTCTCTCTGATGTTGCAACGTCAGAGGGGAGGCTTCCAGATGAGGCGCGGGACGCTGCCCACAGCTTTGTGCAATGCAGCACTCAGGGAGCCGGCCCAAAGATGCTGCATTGATCGCACAGTGAACCGGCCCAAAGATAACACCGGGGGGCAGGCTAGAAGGCAAGGTACATGGAGGGAGAGAGACAACAACGGTAGGGGGGAATGCTTTTATTTAGTGATTGATTTGTCTGTTCAGGAAGAAATACATTTGTTTCTTTTCCTCTGGGGTTGTACTGCTTGCAGAGTCTTGCATCTTAGGGTTTGTTTGTAAATATTAGTACTTTTAGTTTTTGGTCCTGCATTTGCATGGGGTTATCTGTTTCTGATAGGAATGAATGGTGAAAAGCATACAGTGTGCTTTTTGTATTTTAATTTTGTGGTTAACCGTTATGAGTTGTTAATACAATTATATTGTGTGTATATATGAAAAATGAATGGAAAAAATGGTGTTACAATTAGTACTATTATGGGGGCGGGGTCTGGGGCGGAGATTGAGTGGAGATGGGCACGACTTAGCCCAGTGTTCTTCAACTGCTGGTCCGTTAAATAATTATTTTATTTCCACCGGTCCATAGGTGTCAGAAGGTTGAAGAACACTGTTATAGGTAATCCTATGTAAGACAGGCAACCAGTGAGCTTTTTGTAACAAAGAGGTGACGTGATCAAATTTTTTAGAGCCCAAAATAATTTTAATAGCTGTGTTTTGTATGAGTTGAAGACATTTTATATCTTTTAGACACAGCCCTTTATATAATGCGTTACAGTAATCAATCTTAGAAATTACAAGAGAATGAATTAAAACATTAAGAGAATTTGCGTCAAGAAGGGGGACCAAAGATCTAATCATTCTAAGTTTATAAAAACAGTTTTGAGGACAAAATGAAAGTTTATTATCAATAAGAATACCTAATATTTTGGTTGTTGGAGTTGATTTAAGAGGGATATTGTCGATGTATACGAGGTAAAGATTTTTTGAGGTCTCCTTTAAATGAGTAT
This sequence comes from Geotrypetes seraphini, assembly GCF_902459505.1. Lineage (NCBI taxonomy): Eukaryota > Metazoa > Chordata > Amphibia > Gymnophiona > Dermophiidae > Geotrypetes > Geotrypetes seraphini. Next base: position 191,803,994 of record NC_047090.1, on the reverse strand, counting down.
GTACAACATAAATTTCTTTTTTTTATAATTCTTTATTCATTTTTAAACTTTCAACAAGTGTACAATATAAGTAATACATAGATTTACTAACATCACTTGATAAATCTATCAAGATCATAACAAAGGTATATATATCTAAACCCTTCTTCCCTCCTCCCTTTCCATACAATTATTTAATTGAATCAATCTTTGTCATATTTCTTTTTTTACATTTTTTTTTTTTTTTCATTTATATAAACCCTCCCCTTTCCCTTCCAATCATAAATAATGTTAATAAAATGGTGTTTATTCATTACAAAACAATGTCAATGGCCCCCATATTTCATTAAACCTTTTATAATTTCCATTTTGTATTGTTTATTAACTTGTGTGTTATTATTTTGTGAAGATGTATATTTATTCTGTGATTTTATTTATTTGCAATCTAAAGATACCTGGGAGTGAGATTGTTGTGAGGACAGAGGGGAGCGAGTGGGTGAATATAACAAAAAGGAAAGCAACTCAGAGTAGGAATCCTGATGGGTAATGACTAAGAGTTTGAAAAGAAATTGGGAGCCTTCAGCTTTATGGGAAATAGATACCTTATACTCAAGGGCTAAGAACTCAGGCATTAGTGAGCTAGGTTTAGATTCTGCTGTATTGATCCCGGTACTAGGTTGGACCAGTTAGGAAATGTGAACTACTATTGGAACAGAAGTATGGAACTGGTAGTATAATATAAAGCTCTTAAACAGAAGTGAAATATTAAAAAGTGATTTTGCCTCTCAGTTCTCAATAAAAGTCTAAAACCCAGGAGAATAACCTGAAATGTTCCCGTAATCTTGAGGCCAGTAGTTTGGTAGCTGTGCTCTTTCTTTTATTAATAATTTAAATGCGCATTTTCTAATGTTATTGTTTTTATAAACATCCTCTTACTTTTACTTTAACACATATTTGTCCAAATCGGGAACCTGGAGTGTAGGTATATACTGAAACATGGCCATATCAGGGTTTTTATATTAGTCAATAAGTTTTGTTGCCTTTTTTACACATGTCCTTAAATTTTTGTTTTTGAACTTTGATATTACGGCAGTATATTTTCACATGTGGGTAACGTCATCCACAGAACCCTGGCATGGACAGTCAAAAAGTATATTGTCATTTTAAATTGTTAAGACCGCCTGTACGGCACACATGCTAGTGCCTTCCTGCCTGACATTGGCTCGCGAGACCATCAGTTCTCAGTTTCCACGGAGCTGAGAAGCTGTATCATAGTGTTTCTCTCACTACGTCAAAATTAATAGTTTTTTGTGCATTCCCATTCGTTTTTCCCTTCTGTTTAGTCATATTTTTCCATTTAATTTATTTTGCTTTTATTTTTATTGAATTTCTTTATTGAATTTCTTCAGGCTCTCTCCAGCCTTTCAGACTGGGAGCATCAACCTTTTCTGGGTTGCTATCTACTTGACCTCTTTGGATCTTAGAATCCTTCAACCTAGCATTGACATTTTTTTTCTCACTGGGAACATTTTCAACTTCCCTTATCATTCGAGGTCTTTCATCATGAGTCCTTTGACTTGGTGTCGGCTATTTTCCCATTGATGTCAAAGGTGCCTAGCAGGTTCAAGGGTGTCAGGTCAAAAGCGCGCCGGGACAAAGGCGCGCGCAGACAATTGAGCGCAGCGTGGAGGCGTGCGCCGCAGAAAATGACTGTTTTTAGGGCTCCGATGGGGGGGCCCCCAGTTTACTTAATAGAGATCGCGCCACGTTGTGGAGGGTTTGGGGGGTTGTAACCCCCCACATTTTACTGAAAACTTCACTTTTTCCCTGTTTTTAGGGAAAAAGTTAAGTTTACAGTAAAATGTGGAGGGTTACAACCCCCCAAACCCCCCACAACGCCGGCACGATCTCTATTAAGTAAACTGGGGGGGGGCTCCCCAACAAAAACCCCCGTCGGAGCCCCTAAAAACTGTAATTTTCTTCGGCGCGCGCCTCCATCTTGCGCTCAGTTGTCGGCGCGCGCCTTTGTCTTTCGCGGGGTTGTCTATGAACCGGTTCAAGAAGTGTGTTCTGTGTAACTGGACCATTTTGGCAACTGACTCACACTCTTGGTATGTTAAGTGCCTTGGGCCCAAACACCAGGATATCACCTGCAAACTTTGTGCTCATTTATAGACTCAAACATTAAAAGCAAGGAAACTTCAGTATTGAAAGTTTTTTGGTGCAATATCAAAAGCATTAGATATGCCTGGGACTCTGGATTCCGATTCTCATTGTACTTCAGCATCGATGCCTGAATCAACTTCTGCTTTGGCATTGGCTCCCTCATTACATGTTGCCTGCATTGGTACTACCATCTTCAGATGGTAAGAAGAAGGCTAAAAACCACCAATAAAATAAAAAAAATACAAAGCACACTGTACGCAGAGAATATGTTATCATTTATATTTGGGGGTTTTGTTCAAAGAGGTCAAGGCGATATTACTTTAAAATATGCAGTGTCAGTAGCAACTATACAAAAATAGACAAATATACCCCCCTTCCCTTTTACTAAACTGTGATAGTGGTTTTTAGCGCAGGGAGCTCCCGACGCTCATAGGCTATCGCGGTTTAGTAAAAGGGGGCAAAATTTAGATAGCAGATATAAATTCTCAAAATGGACACATTTTGATCACTAAATTGAAAATAAAATCATTTTTCCTACTTTTGTTGTCTGGTGATTTCATGAGTCTCTGGTTGCACTTCCTTCTGACTGTGCATCCAATATTTCTTCCCTTCTTTCTGCCTCCTGCATGCTTCCTTGCCTCCAGACCTCATTCTATTCCCCATCCAACATCTCTCTCTGTCCCTCCATGAGTCCAACTTTTTCTTCCTCTCTCTCTGCCCCCTCCCCTTTCTTTTTTCTCTCTCTCCCTGCCCCCTTTTTCTTTCTTTCTCCCTGTACCCCATTTCTTTCTTTCTCTCTCTCTTTCTCTCCCTGTCCCCCCTTTCTTTCTCTCTCCCTGCCCCCACCAAGCCACTTCCGCCGATTTCTCCCTGTTTTCCTGACACCAGGCCAGGCATGGCATGTACAAGTGTTGGGCCCACAAGCCTTCCCCCCACCCCCGGAAATTTTTACATCGGAGAGGAAGTTCCGGGCCAGCCATGCAGCGATTGGCTGGCCCAGAACTTCCTCTCCGATGTCAGAATTGACGTTGGGGAGAAGGCTTGTGGGCCTGGTGCTTGTACGCGCCTGGCCTGGCATCGGGGAAGCAGGAAGAACAGAGCACAAAGGCAACATGAGTCTATCGCGGCTCCACGATCGACTCATGTTACCTTTGTGATCTACTGGTTGATTGTGATCGACCTTTTGGGCACCCCTGCTCTAGATCTACTTTCCCATCGGTTCTAGACTATCTCCGCTTCTCCTTTCTAGATTCTTGATGGTGGAGACAGAGATTGTGTCTGAATGCAAGAAGGCGTGGGAAAGACACATGGGATCTCTTAGAGAGAAGAAGAGATAATGGTTACTGAAAATATGCAGACTGGATGGACCATTTGGCTTTTATCTGCATCATGTTTCTATGACTCTACCATCCTGCTCCTTGCAATCTTAATATTATACTGGCAGCTTCATCTCTCAACTTTCTCAATTATGAAGTAGTCTTCCTTATTTGTACTTCTGCTCATTGACTCAGGGTACTTCAAACGCTTATATCAGATCCTCCATATGCAACCTTCTCCTTTTATCACACTCATTCCAAATTCCTCTTGAAGGTCATATCAGAGCTTTATCTAAACCAGTCTATAGCTCTCCCTGTTTTCTTTCCAAGTCCACACTCTCACCTGGGTGCACTTGCATTTTGCACATAGGGCTTAAATCTCACAAACTTCCTGTCGATTGCTACAGTCTTTCTATCCAAACACACTTGGAGATCCTGTCACCATTTCTACATGCCTCAAGAGCTGAATCGGGCCATCTATATTCCACTCCCATTGAGGACATCTCTTAACAGTCCTTGATCCTCAATTCATACCTTCATGTCCCACTACTCTCTCAACATTCTTTCCAGACGGAATGGTCGGTTCGGCCATGCAGTTCTAATAATATATTTTTCTACTTAGATGTAAACTTCCCTCCAAGCTTCTCAGATGCATGATCCTGGCAGCTAGGGAGTCCACATGTGAGAATATGATGTCTGCTTGTCCTTGGATAAAGCACAGTTACTCACTTGTAAAAGCTATTATCTGAGGGCAGCAGGCAGATATTCTCACAACTCTCCCTTCTCCCCTAGTTGGCTTCTTAGCTTTTTTACTGAACTGATGGCTGGGCAAGAAGGTTGGGCAAGAAGACACCTGCAAGCCTTAAAGATTTAAAGTGACAGTACACTTTTGACTGTCTATGCTGGGGTACCATGGATGATGTCACCCACATGTGAGAATATTTGGCTGCTACAGATGAGTAACTTTGCTTTTCTTCTGTTTTAGGGGGAACCTCTCCTTGTGATTATTTTGCTTCTCTGTTTTCCTAGCCATCCCCATTCCAGCTTAACATAATTGGTATTTGATCTTTTTCTCTTCCTACAGGCAACGATTCCGACAGCAAAGTCTGGAAGGATCTGATGAGGAGGGAGGTAAGAGTGGCAGTCCTGACAAAAAATTAGCACAAGACTTTCTTTCACCGCTAGTCACTTTTTCCCATTCTGAGAACTTCCCATTTATGCCCACTCTCTGTTTTCTGTTCTCTAGTCATTTGCCTATCCATCTTAGTATATCTCCCTCTATTCCATGGCCTTGTAATTTCCTGAAAAGTCTTACAAGTGGAACCTTGTCGAACGCTTTCTGAAAGTCCAAGTATACAATATCCACCGGTTCTCCACTATCAATTTGTCTGTTCACTGTCTCAAAAAATTGAAGTAGGTTCGTCAAACATGATTTCCCTTTCCTGAACCCATGTTGACTGGCTCTCATCAGGTCGTGCATGTCTAGGTGCCGGACTATGCTATCTTTGATCAGCGCCTCAACCATCTTTCCAGGGACAGACGTGAGACTCTCAGGTCTCTAGTTACCTGGCACTCCTCTCGATCCTTTTTTAAATATCGGCGTGACGTTCGCTATCTTCCAGTCGTCCGGTATCTGTCCTCTTTTGATTGACAGGTTGGCAAGTTTTTGCAATAGTTCTCCGATTTCAAATTTCAGTTCTTTTAGGACTCTCGGATGAATTCCATCTGGTCCAGGAGATTTATCACTTAAGTTTGTCGATCTGGTGATAAATTTGGTCCAAGTCCACTTCTACTGTGGTGAGGCTGTCCTGTACGACTCCCTTGAACACTTTCATTGTGTCATGTATTGTTGCGATGTCTTCCTTTGATCTTATGGTTTGGAGTTTCAAGAAAAAGTTTAGTTTTTTTCTGCATTTAATTTCAATTTAAAGGCAATCATACAGAGTTCAATCTGACTCAGAATGGTTGCTAAAGAATTTTTAAGCTCAGATGACAAGCTTTCTTGAATTCAGATACCTTCTTGGTCTCCACTTGGAGACCATTCTACAAAATCTTTCCCTCTTCTGTGAAGATGTATTTCCTCAGGTTACTCTTGAGTCTGGCCCCATTCACCTTCATCCTATGCCCTCTTTAGACCAAAATCTGCCTAAGCTCCCTTAGTATCCTCTCATTGGTCCCATAGCAAGTTCTTTATAAATACGTTCTTGTGTGAACGATGGTGGATCGGAGCCAAAAACCCCAAAAGTGGGGATGGAACTGCAAAAAGTCAGGTTTTATTTAGACATTTCTCCAGTTGCTTTTTACTAAGCCATCGCCATCAAATTTCATCAGACCTTCACCAGTTGTCGTTTTTTCTGTGAAGGTTAAACCAATTCTGCTTTTTCCTCAGTGTCATTGCCTTGTAATTCCACCCTGGCCTTCTTTTTGTGCTCTATCTTAAAGTCTTTGTTACCTTGCTTTACATCTTTTTAATTCTGCCCATATTTTGCTATCCTGATCTTTCTTCTTTTCTGTTTTATGCCTTTCTCCTTGTATATTTTTCTAAGACCTAAGAAAAGCAGCAGCATCCCATGTGAGCCCTGGGTTGAGTTTGGCCCATTTGTGTTCACGCTGTCAGTGCTGAAGCCCCTCCTTCCTGGTTCTGACCTTTCTGGAAATACCACTTTGCTGGATGCACAATCATCTGTGAGAGAGCTGTCAGAAATAGCTCTGCTTCAGGAGAAAGATGAAGGCCACTCTAAGATCCCCAAATGTTGACCCTAGTGACAGGGTAGTTGGAAATTACAGACTAGAACAAGAGAGCAATCCTAGCCTCTAGTGATCACTGCCTTGCTTACTGCATCTCATCTCCCTTCCATATAGATATTCCCGTCATCCCAGACTTGGAAGAGGTTCAGGAGGAAGACCTGGCCATGCAAGTGGCTGCACCACCCAGGTAAATAGCGGATTCAGATGAATTGGAGACACTAGAGGGATCAGGTGAGCGGAGATGCTTATTGACAGAAATTCTCTCATCACACATAAGGGCATGGTCATCCTGATATGCCAAAATGGAAATGGTTTCCAGACTTGCAGAGCATGCACATCAGTTTGTTTTCGGGGAAGACCCTGGATGTGTTTTATGGTGTGGCAACTGTTGTTTTCAAGCTGTTTTAGCTCTAAAGGAGCTGTGGTGCAGTGGTTAAATCTACAGCCTCAGCACCCTCAGGTGTGGGTTCAATCCCCGCGCTGCTCCCTGTGACCCTGGGCAAGTCATTTAATGCCCCCATTGCCCTAGGTATGTTAGATAGATTGTGAACCCACTGGGACAGACAGGGAAAATGCTTGAAGTACCTGTATGTAAATGCTTTGAGCGTGAACTGCAAAAAAGACAGTATACTAGACCCAATTCCTTTCCCTAAAGCTAGTTTTATTTGTTACCATGTGTGTTTTCTCATTTTAATGTTCCTTAATGATTTATTTTTTTTTCTTTCTTCCCAGCGTTTGTGTTTTTCATCATCCTACATTTTCTTACCTTTTTTCCCCAAAGATCTTTTCCCCTCTGTGGTCATTGAGGCTGCATTATTCCTTCTGTCATTTCAACTTGAGGATTTTATGCTGTCTGTTTTTCTAGGAATGGGCAGTGGTTTCGCTTTCTCTCCTGAATAGCAGGTAGAGGATGACCATCGCGAGATCTGCTGCAACACCTGTTCTTAGCCCATCTTGAAGAAATAAAGAAAAGGTCAGCTTTTACTGAGTTAGGACCACAGAGTTTCAGTGTCATCTTCTTTGGCACTGAAACCTCAGGAGGAACTCCAGAAACAGAGATCTCAATCTGCGCCAACCATCTGACTCTGTTTAAATATGATGATGATTGACTTAGTTCCATGTAAGCTCAAAGAGAAAGGCATAGTGGAAGATGTCCGCCAACTCCTGAAGAGACTCTGCCTTCCACTTCTCCATGTCAGTTTCAAGAAATGCAATTTTAATTTTTATCCCAACCCTTTATACACTGTAATGAGAATTGGTGGTCTTATCATAAAGCCCCAGGAACTCTTTTACATTTGCTTTATGAATGTTCTAAAGTAAATATATTCTGGGTAGATGTCTGGAACAAAATAGTTGACATTTTACATATTTATTTATTTATTTAGATTTCCTGGGAGCTCAGAATCTATCAGTTAACCATATAATATAGAAATCATTTGTTATTTCATCATATATATCTGATCAAGATAAACAACTTTTTTGATTTGTTAATTTCAGTAGCCATGAAACTAATCACCTATTGGAAAGGCAACTCAAACTTAAAGGCATTTGTTTGATGGAATTAAGATAGTACTATAAAGAGCCAAAGCATTGATAAAGAAGGTTAAAAGAGAATATGAAGAGAAATTGCCACAGAGGCAAAAACACAGTAGCAACTTTTTCAGGTACATTGGAAGCAGAAAGTCTGTGAGGGCATCCGTGGGACTGTTAGATCATCAAGTAGCAAAAGGGGCACAGCGGAGAGACTAAACAAATTCTTTGCTTTGCTTTTTACTGAAGAAGATGTAAGGGATCTACCTTTACCAGAAATGTGGAGGAACTGAAAGAAATCATAGTGAACCTGGAAGATGTACTGAGCCAAATAAGCAAGATAAAAGAGTGATAAATCACCTGGGCCAGATGGTATACACTCCAGTATACTGAAAAAATTCAGATATAAAATTGCTGATCCTGCTGTTAGTGATCTGTATAACCTGTCGTTAAGATCATCTGTAGTACTGGAAGATAGGAGGGTGGCCAATGTAATGCCAATTTTAAAAAAGAGTTCCAGGGGTGATATGAGAAATTATAGACTGGTAAGCCTGACTTCAGTTCCAGGCAAGATAGTGGAAACTATTATAAAGTACAAAATTGCAGAACATGTAGACAAACGAGGTTTAATGGGACCGAGTCAGCATTTGTTCAGCCAAGGGAAGTCTTGCCTCACCAATTTGCTTGATTTCTTTGAAGGTGTGAATAAACATGTGGATAAAGGTGAGACAATTGATATAGTAGTATATCTAGATTTTCAGAAAGCTTTTGACAAAGCTCCTCATGAGAGACTCCCTGAGAAAAGTAAAAAGTCATGAGATAGGAGTCAATGTTCTATTGTGAATTAGGAATTGGTTATTGGACAGAAAAGAAAGGGTAGGGTTAAATGACCATTCTTCTCAGTGGAGGAGAGGGAATAGTGGAATGCCACAGATATCTGTACTGAGACCAGTGCTATGTAACATATTTATAAATGATCTGGAAATTAGAACAAGTGAGGCAATTAAATTTGCAGATGACACTAAACTATTCAGAGTTGCTAAAACACATGAGGACTGTGAAAAATTGCAGGAAGACCTTAGGAAATTGAAAAATTGGATATCCAGATGGCAGATGCACATTGGGAGAAATAATCAAAGCATAATTACCAGATGCTAGGGTCACCTTAGGAGTCAGTAACCAAGAAAAAGATCTAGGTGTCACTGTAGACAATATGCTGAAATCTTTCACCCAGTGGCAGCTAAAAAAGCAAAGAGAATACTAGGAATTATTGTGAAAGATCTGGTAAATAAGTCCAATAATATTATAATGCCTCTGTATTGCTCCACTATGCGACCTCACCTTGAGTATTGCGTTCAGTTCTGGTCACCATATCTAAAAAAAAAAGGTATAGCAGAATTAGAAAAGGTTCAAAGAAGAGCGGCCAAAATGATAAAAGGGATGGAACTCCTCTTCTATGAGGAAAGGCAAAAGAGAGTCGAGCTCTTCAGCTTAGAAAAGAGATGACTGAATGGTGTAGAACAGGTAAAAGGGAATCTGTTTTTTTTATTCTTTTAAAGACTAGGGAACACACCATGAAGTTATATGGACATTTCTTTCACTCTAGAACTCATTGCCAGAGGATGTGGTAACAGCTGTGAATATAGCTAGGTTTAAACAAGTCCTGGAGGAAAAGTCCATAGTTTGCTATTGAAAGAGATATGGGGGAAGTCACTGCCTAGCATGGAATGTTTTGGCCACCAAGAAGATGAGATACTGGTCTGCCCAATATGGTTATTCCCATGAACCAACCCACGAGTTGACTGGCTACATTTTAGCTATTGGTTGAATTTTTTTTTTTGTACAACACTCTTCAAAATGAATATCTGTTCAGTGTGGTTTACACATACCATAGAAAATCCTAATACTCATAAAACGAACCTATTTGATCTCTTAAGTCTCTACTTAGCCTTTTACATCTCTCTGAAAACCAGCCGTGCAGGTGCTAATGATGGGAAGAGAAGATGGAAGAAGGACATTTCAGCATCTGCAAAATTGTAGTGCAAAGATCATCGTTAAAAATGGAGATGAAAAAGAACATGAGAACTTTTTTTTTACTATAACCAACTTTCATCAGAGGTGATCGGAGCACATTGGTGGCTAAATTCAAGCCTACTTTGGAGAGATATAGGTAGATGTTACCAGGAGAGGAGGGAAGGAAGTTAGTAACTGCTTACTATGCTTTTCTCTCAGAGATGGGCAAAATAGTAATGAAGTGAGATTAACCTATCCTGACTCTCTTTCTCACCCTGACCTTCTCTTTCAGTGTTCAGGTGAACCGGGTCATGACATATCGAGACCTGGACAATGACCTCATGAAGTATGCAGCCCTGGAGACACTGGTGAATGAGAGCCTGAGGAGCCAAGAGGTAACACGTTCTATTCCTATGCTAGGAACTCATGGGCATTTTCCTTCCCTTCAGAAGCCAAAAGTTCATAGCTCCCTCTTGCATCCAGCTCCTCCTCTCATTCTGCTTTTGATATCTAGAGCCAGACCTAACTTTCCTCAGTACTTCCACTTCCGGATCCCAAATAGATTGCCCTCCCCATGTCGATAGTGGTTTAGTTAGGTAATATAATGTACTTGAAAGCAAAAACATAGGATTTTGGCAGCAGAATTAACCAGCTCATTGACTCTGCAAGGATCTTGAAAAATTAGGAATAAAGAGCGAATACGATGACTTTAGACAATTATTCACAAGAATTTTGCATCAGCTAAATGATTTTTCACATAGGTATAATAAACAAAACAGTGACAGCCTTAGCAACCCAAGTACCAGGAAAAGTAGTGATTAACAAAATGTTTGCCCTGCAGAATGGAAAGTCTCTAATGGCTGATCTGCCCAAAGCTTGTTCCCAATTAGTCTCCCCACTGCCCCCCATTTCGCTCTCTGTACCCTCACTTGAGCTGCTGCTACTGATCCCATCCTCACAACTCTTGCAATTTAAGGCTCTAGTTCCCATGGTCTGGTTTTTCTACTGCATGTGTCTTGATTTTTGCCTGCACAGCCACTGTTGTCACCACTGGCCCTCCCTCACTGCTCTTCCTGTTGCTGCTTTCAGCTGGGAAGGTACAATCTTTGCATGGGTTGTTTTGGATTTTATTTTATTTTTTAGGGGGGGGTTAGTTCCCTGTGACTTGTGCGACCCCCCTGTGGTAACTTAACAGATGACAGCTTGGAATGTCTTTATTAGAAAATATAATAGAGTGGGATCAAATAAATTGTTTATTGGAAAACCACGTAGCGTTATCTTATAATACTGTGTTATTTGGAATGTCTATGAGAAAAAAGAGTCAGATATCAGCGTGTAACAACAAACTTTTAATGATTTTGACTGGAGTTGCCATCCAACATATTACTAATAACTGGAAAGATCATAGTAAGCTTAATTTTAATTTTTGGTGGAATTCAGTATGTCACATATATAGAATGGAAAGATCAATAGTGGTACAGAATGGAAATTATAAAAATTTTATTAAAATATGGGAGCCATTAACATCTTTCTGTCATGATTAGATGCCATTTTTTCTATTAATTATATACCATTTAGTATTGGGTGGGGGGAGGGTTTCAAATATATGATCTTATAATGAATAGAGGGATTTGAGGGAGGGTGGGGTGAGGGTTACATTTCTACTTATAAGTTATAATGATAAGATGTTCAAGTGCTCAGACTAATTGTGTTTATTATGAATATTTGTACACTTGATGAAAGTTTTAAAATGAATAAAGAATTATAAAAAAAAAAAAAAGAAAATATAACAGACTAGCACTACCATGAGAGGGTTACTTAATAGACATTCTCACATGGCAGGTGATGTCATCCATGGTGTACTGTCACTTTAAATTTTTTAAGCAGTGCCGGTACCTTCCCACCTGAAGTCGTTTTGTGGAACCATCAGTTCAGTAACAAAGCTAAGACACCAACAAGGGGAGTTGGGTGGGTTGTGAGAATATATGCCTCCTGTCCTTGAAGAACACCTGCTACTTGGAAAAGTTAAGAGAGGATGGTCGTGTAGTCAGGAAAGCAAAGATGCAAATGGAAGAAAAAATAGCTGACATGATAAAATGGAGACAAGACATTTTTTAGACATGTTAGTGATAGGAAGAAGTGCAAAAGTGGCATTGTGAGACTCAAAAGTGAAGGGGAGGAATATGTAGAAGCTGATAAAGAAAAGGCCGAAATGCTTAACAAATATTTCTGTTCTGTGTTCATGGCTGAAGCGCCGGAAGTGGGACCACAGAAGACAAACGTGAATAGGGATGGAGGAGTAATAGACCGTAATCGATTTTCAGAGGGTTGTGTTTATGAGGAGCTAGCTAAAATAAAGGTAAATAAAGCAATGTGGCCATCCGAGGGTGCTAAAGGAACTTAGGGAAGTTCTGGTAGCTCCGCTGAATGACCTTTTCAGTGAGTCTCTAAAGTCAGGAGTGGTACCGCAGGACTGGAGAAGGGAAGATGTGGTCCCTCTCCACAAAAGTGGAAGTAAAGGAGAAATAGGGAATTACATGCTGGTAAGTCTGACTTCTGTGGTAAGCAAATTAATGGAAACACTTTTAAAACAGATAATGGCCAAGTTTCTGGAATCCTGTGAATTACAGAACTGGAGGCAACATAGATTCATTAGAAGTAGGGTCTTGTCAGACAAATCTGATCAATTTCTTTGACTGGGTGACCAGAGAATTAGATAGAGGAGTGCGCTAGATATGGTGTATTTAGATTTTAGCAAAGCCTTTGACAGTTTTCCACACAGACGTCTAATAAATAAACTGAGTGCCCTCAGGATGGGTCCCAAAGTGATGGGCTGGGTCAAGAACTGGTCGAGTGGAAGGCGACAGAGGAAAGTGATCAATGGAGATCGCTCAGAGGAAAGGGATGTTAGCAGTGGTGTGCCTCAAGGTTCTGTTCTTGGGCCTGCTCTTGTTAACATTTTTATAAATGATATTGCTGAAGGGTTATCAGGTAAGATTTGCCACTTTGCGAATGATACCAAAACCTGCAATAGAGTGGATACGCTGGATGGGGTGAATAACAAGAAGAAAGACCTGGTGAAGCTTGAAGAATGGTCTGTAATTTAGCAGCTAAAATTTAATGCTAAGAAATGCAAGGTCATGCATTTGGGTTGCAAAAACCAGAGGGAACAGAAGAGTTTAGGGGATGAAGAACTTATGTGCATGACAGAAAAGCGGGACTTGGATGTGATTGTATGTGATGATCTTAAGGTGGCCAAACAGGTTGAAAAGGTGACGGCGAAAGCTAGAAGGATGCTAGGTTGCATAAGGAGAGGTAGGAAAAAGGAGGTATTGATGCCCCTGTATAAGACTCTGGTGAGACCTCATTTAGAATAATGTGTAGAATTCTGGAGGCCGCACCTTTTTTTTTTTTTTTAATCCTTTATTCATTTTATAATTCACAACAAGTGTACAGTAAATATCAGACAATTAGAATACAATATCACTTGAAAATCTACCATATTGTACAACAAAAAGATATAACCCCCACCCCCTCCCACTTTCATATACAACAAAAAATATACCACATGAATATAATATCTTATCATTCATATATATTATTAATAGAAATCCAACCCCCCCCATCCACATGTAAGAATTAAAAATTGGGAAAAGTGTAAATTATTCATTAGAATAATTTAAAAATGGCCCCCACACATCCTTAAATTTATTATAGTATCCTTTTTGAACTGCCAACGCTCTTTCCATTTTAAACACATGACATACTGAATTCCACCAGAAACAATAATTCAACCTTCTACAATCTTTCCAGTTATATGTTATTTGTTGAATGGCAACTCCTGTCAAATATCATCAAAAACTTATTATTATTAGCAGATATTTGAGATATATGATAGAGAAATTTAAATACCAACCTAATATAAATGTGCTTGAGGTGAGTCTCTTTCATTTGAAAAGAAACTGCAATGAGAGGGCATAGGATGAAGTTAAGAGGTGATAGGCTCCGGAGTAGAAACATAGAAACATAGACGATGAAGATGATGGCAGAAAAGGGCTACAGCCCATCAAGTCTGCCCACTCTGCTTACCCACCCCCTGTCTATGCCCTAATGTCCCAATTTTCTTATCTTGACCCTCGTAGGGATCCCACATGGGTATCCCATTTATTCTTAAAGTCTAGCACGCTGTCTGCCTCGATCACCTGCACTGGAAGCTTGTTCCAATGATCAACCACTCTCTCTGTGAAGAAATACTTTCTGGTGTCGCCATGAAATTTTCCGCCCCTGAGTTTGAGCGGGTGCCCTCTTGTGGCCGAGGGTCCCTTGAGAAAGAAAATATCATCTTCCACTTCGACACGTCCCTTGAGCTACTTAAATGTTTCGATCATGTCTCCCCTCTCCCTACGTTCCTCGAGAGTGTAGAGCTGCAATTTGTTCAGTCTCTCTTCATACGAGAGACCCTTGAGCCCCGAGATCATCCTGGTGGCCGTCCGCTGAACCGATTCAATTCTGCGCACATCTTTACTGTAATGTGGCCTCTAGAATTGCACACAGTACTCCAGATGAGGTCTCATCATGGCCCTGTACAAAGGCATTATGACTTCAGGCTTTCGGCTGACGAAACTTCTATTGATACAACCCAATATCTGCCTTGCCTTAGATGAAGCCTTCTCCACTTGATTGGCAGTTTTCATGTCTGCATTGATGATTACTCCTAAATCTCGTTCTGCTGAAGTCTTAGTTAAAGTTTCTCCGTTCAAGAAGTACGTCCTGCATGGATTTCCGCTTCCGAGGTGCATGCCCTTACATTTCTTAGCATTGAAGCCTAGCTGCCAGGTTGAGGACCAACTTTCCAATGTAAGCAGGTCCTGCGCCATATAATTCTGTAAACTGCATTCACTTACTATATTACATAGTTTGGCGTCATCGGCGAATAGTGTTATTTTACCTTAAAGCCCTTGAGTCAGATCCCCTATGAATATGTTGAAAAGGAATGGACCCAGGACCGAGCCCTGCGGCACTCCACTGGTCACCTCCGATGTTTTAGAGAGGGTACCATTAATCACCACCCTCTGAAGTCTGCCACTCAGCCAATCATTGACCCATGCAGTTAGTGTCTCTCCTAACCCCATCGATTCCATCTTGCTTAGCAGCCTGCGGTGTGGGACATTGTCAAAAGCTTTATTGAAGTCCAGGTACACGACGTCCAAAGACTCTCCCAAGTCCAACTTTCTTGTTACCCAGTCAAAGAAGCTGATGAGATTCGATTGGCAGGACCTACCCTTGGTGAATCCATGCTGACAGGGATCCCGAAGATTCCCTTCATTCAAGATCGTATCCAATTTGTTTTTAATTAGTGTTTCCATGAGTTTGCACACTATTGATGTGAGACTCACCGGTCTATAATTCGCAGCCTCTGCCATGCAACCCTTTTTATGCAGAGGAACGACATTAGCTAATTTCCAGTCCAGGGAAACTTTCCCCTTACTTAGGGAGAGATTGAATAGCTCAGCCAACAGTTTCGCCAGGACATCGCTCAATTCTCTGAGCACTCTTGGGTGCAAATTGTCTGGTCCCATGGCTTTGTTCACCTTGAGTCTTGCCAGTTCACTGTAAATTTCACCTGGTGTGAACTCAAAATTCTGAAACGGGTCTTCTGTGCTTTGTGTTGCCTTCAACTGTGGACAGTGTCCCGGTGCCTCACAGGTGAAGACTGAGCAGAAGTATTCATTCAGTAGTTCGGCTTTATTGGAATCTGCTTCCACGTAACTTTACGGAAAGGGTGGTAGATGTGTGAAACAGTCTCCTGGAAGAGGTGGTGGAAACGGAGACTGTGTCTGAATTCAAAAGGGCCTGGGATAGGCATGTGGGATCTGTCAGAGAGAGAAAGAGATAATGGTTATCCCAGGACAAGTAGGCAGATATTCTTAACTGATGGGTGATGGCACCGACGGAGCCCCGGTACGGACAATTTTAGAGTGATTGCACTCTAAGAACTTAGAAAGTTCTAGTTAGGCCGCACCGCGCATGCGTGAGTGCCTTCCCGCCCAACGGAGGCGCGCGGTCCCCAGTTTCTTAGTTTCCGCGGAGCTAAGAAGACGCGTTTTTTTCAACAGCCATTGAAAAACTTTTCCTTGCCTTCCCGCTCGCGTGTTTTCTCAGTCCTCCCTCCTCCTTCAGGAAGTCCAATCCCTTCTTCTGAACGCCATCGAGGAAGTTCCTCTAGATCAGAAGGGGCAGGGATTCTACTCCCGTTATTTTCTGGTTCCCAAAAAAAACCGGGGACCTCAGACCCATATTAGATCTCAGGGATCTCAACAAATGCTTGGTCAAAGAAAAATTCAAAATGCTCTCTCTAGCCACACTTTATCCTCTTCTCACTCAGGACGACTGGCTATGCTCTCTCGATCTCAAGGAGGCCTACACTCACATCCCGGTCAATCTGACCTCCAGACAGTACCTCAGGTTTATGATCAATCACTGTCATTACCAATACAAAGTGTTGCTCTTCGGTCTAGCCTCCTCTCCCTGGGTCTTCACAAAATGTCTCATTGTGGTGGCCGCTTTTCTACGCTTTCACCATCTCCAAGTCTTCCATTACCTGGACGACTGGTTAATCAAGGCTTCGTCATCTCCTGAATCACGGAGAGGCACTAAAGGGACTACAGGGACCAGATGGACTCCACCTGACCAACAGAGGTAAGAATGTCTTCGGACGCAGACTAGCCCACCTACTTCGAAGGGCTTTAAACTAGGTAAGTCGGGGATGGGTACCCACTTTTACACCAGAGCAGTAAGTAACAATCCTGATGGGGCGAACCAAAACTCCACTTCTAAGTCTGAGGTAAGTACCCTTATTGCAAAAGAATCGCTAGGTGACACTTTAATTCAAATGGGTAGCTTACTACAGGAACTTAGTAAACAGAAAGAGTGGAGAGCTATGTATGTTAACGCACACAGCCTAGGGAATAAATTTCTAGAACTAGAAACAGAAATAGTTAATGCAGACCTAGACGTAGTAGCAATATCCGAAACATGGTTCACAGACTCTCATGGGTGGGATATAACTATACCAGGATACAACCTGCTTCGACAAGACAGAGAGGGTAAGTTAGGAGGAGGGGTAGCACTTTATATCAAAGAGAACATCAAGACAACCAGGATCACAGAAGTCAAGTATACTGGGGAATCCATCTAGGTAAACCTGGCCAGAGGCGGAGAAAAATGCCTGTACCTTGGTGTGGTATACAGACCTCCAAGACAATCGGAGGACAAGGATGCAGAATTAATTGAAGACATTGAGAATATCACCTTACGGGGGGACGTTGTTCTGTTAGGAGACTTCAACATGCCTGATGTAGACTGGAACACACTCTCAGCGACAACTTGTGATAGCAGGAGGATATTAACGTCCATGAAGGGAGTACGGCTCAAACAAATGGTACTAGAACCCACTAGGGCCCAGGCCATCCTGGACCTGGTACTTACGAACGGGGAAAGCGTCTCGGGGGTCTCGGTGGGAGAAACGCTAGCCACCAGTGACCATAACATGGTATGGTTTAACCTTAAGAAAGGCTTCCCTAGGTCACAAACAAAAACAAGGGTACTCAATTTCCAGGGCACCAAGTTCGCACGCATGGGAAATTTCGTCCATCAGACGCTCCAGGTTCAAGAAGTAACTGATAATGTGGAAGCTATGTGGTCAACCTTGAAATCGACCCTTCATGAGGCAACTAAACGCTACATTAAATCGGTAACCAAACAACAAAGAAAAAAGAAACCCCAATGGTTCACTGATGAGGTCTCGTACCTCGTCAAAGAGAAGAAAAAAGCATTTCTCTCATACAAACGCAAGGGGGAAAAAGAAGCAAACATTGAATATAGGACAAAGTCTGCAGCGGTCAAAACAGCAGTCAGGGAGGCCAAACTTCAAATGGAAGAAACTCTAGCGAAGAACATTAAGAAAGGGGACAAATCCTTCTTCAGATACATTAGCGACAGGAAAAAGAACGCAAACGGGATAGTACGCCTTAGAACGCCAGAAGGGAACTATGTGGAAACAGATTCCGATAAGGCCAAACTACTAAATGATTACTTCTGTTCAGTCTTTACATGCGAGGCACCAGGGCACGGGCCACGTCTGGAAGCAAAGCAAAGCATGGAAGACCCATTTCAGAATTTTGAGTTCACACCAGCTGATGTTTACAGAGAACTGTCAAGACTCAAGGTGAACAAAGCCATGGGACCGGACAATTTGCACCCAAGAGTGCTCAGAGAGCTATGCGATGTTCTGGCAAAACCGTTAGCCATGCTCTTCAATCTCTCCCTAAGTACGGGGAGAGTCCCCCTGGACTGGAAAACAGCCAACGTTGTTCCTCTGCACAAAAAGGGTTGCAGAGCAGAGGCTGCGAATTACAGACCAGTAAGTCTCACATCAATAGTGTGTAAACTCATGGAAACTTTACTTAAAGGTAAATTGGACACGATATTGGATGAGGGAAATCTGAGGGACCCCTGTCAACATGGATTCACTAGGGGCAGGTCATGCCAATCCAATCTTATCAGCCTCTTTGACTGGGTGACAGGAAAGTTAAACTCGGGAGAGTCTCTGGACGTGGTGTACTTGGATTTCAGTAAAGCTTTTGACAGTGTCCCGCACCGTAGACTATTAAACAAGATGAAATCGATGGGGTTAGGTGAGAAACTAACTGCATGGGTCAATGATTGGCTGAGTGGAAGACTTCAGAGGGTGGTGGTCAACGGCACCCTCTCTGAGACATCGGAGGTGACTAGCGGAGTGCCGCAAGGATCAGTCCTGGGACCATCTCTTTTCAACATATTCATAAGGGACTTGACCCGGGGGCTTCAGGGTAAAGTAGCACTGTTCGCCGACGACGCCAAACTGTGTAATATAGTAAGTGAAAGCAGTCTCAAGGGTAGTATGACGCAGGATCTGATCATGTTGGAAAACTGGTCCTCAACATGGCAGCTGGGCTTCAACACTAAGAAGTGTAAGGTCATGCATCTCGGCAGCAGAAATCCATGCAGAACATACACCTTGAATGGAGAAGCACTAGCTAGGACTTCAGAAGAACGGGACTTGGGAGTAATCATCAATGCAGACATGAAGGCTGCCAAACAAGTAGAGAAGGCCTCATCCAAGGCAAGGCAAATGATGGGATGTATCAAGAGAATCTTCGTCAGCCGCAAGCCTGAAGTCATAATGCCACTTTACAGAACCACGATGAGACCTCATCTGGAGTACTGTGTGCAATTCTGGAGGCCACATTACCGTAAAGATGTGCTTCGAGCCGAGTCGGTCCAGCAGATGGCCACTAGAATGGTCTCCGGACTCAAGGGTCTCTCA